>NC_142342.1:27738000-28097000 GCF_054954075.1 Amborella trichopoda
GTCTCCTAAACCTAATATAACATATTAAAAGTCAATTAAGCTACGTCCTAAATTTCCACCAAAGTGGTCAGATAGATTACAGGTCTTGTCAACCAAAATACTTCGAAAAATTCTGATATACGTTATTGAAATAGAATTCTCAAGACTTCCTTTGGATCCTCCTCCATGAGCCTAAGAGGTGAAATTGCTGGCTCAGGCACTCTGGCCTCATAACCTGAAAATGCAATCCTAATCCTACCATGCCAGAAAGCCAGTCCCACCCAGATCCTTTTATTAGATTGGATCTAAACCATAAGAAAGGAAGGTCTGGTCCACAATGATGAGAGGGAGAGAGTGTAAATAAGCCCTCTTTTGCAAGTTAGAGAGAGAGTGAGAGAGGAGAGAGGGGGAGAGAGGGACGGTTTATTTTAAATTGGGTCCAATTTTATCCTGTTCTCTTGTGAATATGAACTTGGAACAAGTTGAGAGATGACATGTTGCACCCTGCCTTGGCCCCTTCCTCTCAATTGAACCTCTTTAGTCTTTTAGTGTTTTTGGGGTAGGCAAGCTAGAGGATTCAAATCTGCGATGTTGGGCTGAGCACTCCAACAGTCAAGCTGAAGTTTCTGATTTTCTACCTTAGGTGAGGGTGGTAACGGACTGGGCCGGGCCAGGCCTACCTTTGTTCCCATAGGGGCTGGCCTAAGCCAAAAATAGATAAAGAAAAAGTAAGACAAAAAAAGAAAAAAAGAGGGCTGGCCTGGGCCGAATCGGACCGGCACTGGCTATAGCTCAGCCCTTTGCCATAGTTCGTGTCTCAGGCCCTACATTTTTTGAGCTGGGTCAACTAGACTTAGTAGAAGCTGGCCAGGCTGCCCGACCTATTCTAAGCCATATGGCTAGCCAAAGTTTACTATAAAAAAGGGCAGTTGTATTTGGCCTTTCTTAATCTTCGTGCCACCAAGTGGTTTATGGTACATGGGGTAGTGTCATGACCCCGCCCCCTACCCTTATTACGTACTCAACGGAGGGCGACCGAGCACGGGTTTATGATCCTAAGGTAGTGCATGTCACTTAGGTCAGAGTTGACTCAACGCTGTTATATCGGTGATCAAAGCAAATCATGGCAAAAAACTAAATCAATAACTCTAAGTGCAAATAAATATTTGAAATTGGAAGGATTCATACACTAATAAGAAAAGTACTACATCAAATTCTTCCAAAAATATTACATTTGAGTCTAGGGCACTAGGGTCCAATATGACATTTTTTAAAAATAAACAAAGTTCAGGGCTAAACTGCCCAATTACATACAAAATCCGGGTTCTTCTCAAAAGGATGTGACGTTGACTCCCAGCCGCAAAACACATACTTTACAGGGGAGATATAGTAGGATGAGCTATAAAGCTCAGTAAGTAGATCTAGGTACTATGCATCAATATCGAGTCTATTCATGCATCATAAGCAGTTCTTCTAATTATAAGAAGTCATAATGCAGCAGTCATGGGTATTATTAATCAGATCAATGCATCAATTACATGCATTATATTCAAATGTCAGTTATCATTAAATCATTACAATCATTAGCATTCACATATTACCCACTCACTCCTTAGTTCACCTACTCTCAAAGTAGAGGTCCTATCCATCAGGCTAAGCCAATCCCATTGCTTAGGATCTCTACTGTACCTCAGGAGGGAGGGCAATGACAAGTGGGTAAATCCACTTCGTAATTCCCTCATACTCACGGACACGGTCCCCAGCACGCATTGGGGTTTTCGATAAGTACTTACCTTGCAAGGCATCACTCACTAGTCTCATCATATAAATTTCAGGGGCTGCGACCCTCCCATTCCACTTTCATCTAGCCCCATCCTATCATTCAGTGAGTTAGGGAATATTGCTGGCATCACCTTTCTCAGTGTAACAGTATCCGCTACTGTTGGGTGCCCCATCGCGCAGCGTGCAGTATCAATAGAACAATATCCACTACTGATAGGTGCCCCATCGCATAGTAGCCAGTATCACAATACCATAATGGAACATTACCCATTACTAATAGGTGTCCCATGGTGTAGTGGTCACTATCATGGCATCATATCATGCTCAAGAATTTAACTCATTCATGCTAAATCAGTGCCTTATAATAGATAATTCAAATTTTCATCATGCAAGGTTTGAGTTTTACGCAGAACTACCTAGAAGTCACATAACATTATGACGCCTAACATATAACACTCATGATATGAGAGCTATCATAATGCATTTACGCTTAGCAATCAACATTAGCATTATGACACTTGTCATGTAACATTCGTCGTGGAACTATCACAGTAGCATGACATTTATCAATTCTGATAATGCATGATGCATGGCACTGTACATATAACATTATAGCACTTAATATTCATCACATGAAAATTATCACATAGCACTCAAGCTTATCGCTTATCAAAGATAACATTGCGCTACTTGAGTTGCTTAGTGAGTAATCCAGTAAAAGGTAACACCATACGAACTTAGGACTCAAATTTCTGTGATGTGTAATCGTAACATACCCCTCTTCTTAGGGGTGTAACTCCCAATCTATGGAGAATTTCAAAATAGTCCAAACATGTGACTTTAAGTTTACACGTAGATCTTTAAAATATCGATAGTTTGAAGGTATTTGGATGATATTTGATAGGTCAAAATCTCAGCACAATGTGAGTGACAGTGTTAAGAATTCCTGCAATTGTGAACAATGACATACCCTCGTGATTCGGGGCATATCTCTCGATCTATGGGGAATTTCAAAATGAGATTAACTTGTAACTTTAAGCTCATTCATAGATATTTCAAATGATGGCTATTTGGAAGCGATTGGACATCGTTTGGTAGGTCAAAAACCCGACATGAAATAGGTGACAATTGTTGGAAATTCCAGCAACTGTGGGTAGTGACATACCCCTATCATTTTGGGGCATATCTCTTGATTTTGTCCAAATTTTAACATGGTGTAAAAAGAAACATTGTAGTGGACAATCATATCATTTATTCAAGACCAATTTGATCTCATTTGGACATGGTATGATAACTGAAAAGTTCGATACAAAAACCCTCACAGTTCGTGGAAATTTACTTTTGCGAGTTTGGCTTGCTTTAATTAAAATACAACATTTCATAAGTCAAGATAAAATTTGATGTAAAACCTCAATCAAGTTAAACAAAACTTACAAGTGAGCTACTCCATAAACTTAACAAGTTTATTTGCAATACTAAATCAATCATTCAACCTCATTTTGATTCAACTATATCCATACCTTTTATTATATCAGTTTTCCCCATCTTTATTCCTTGAAATCTATTATTACCAAATTAATTCATGCATGAGCTCTAAACCTACTTACCTGATTCTCACGAGGTCTTCAAACCTCCCACTCGTGGGCCTCCTCAAGCTCCAAGCAAGTGCTCCTCCAAGGGCAGCAGTTCACTCTCACTTTTCTCTTTAAAGAGAGAAAGAGTGAGGCAAATGAGGGAAACAACATTGAAAGGGGAGGGGAGAGGGCTTAAGTACTCATGGTAGGTGGGATCCATTATTGTTGACTGGGTAGGTGAAGGTCACTATGGCTGACCATGGGCAGCGCTGACACGTACAGCTCTGACAGATGCTACGCTGACAGGTATGGCAACTATCAGATCTTCTCTTCACGCGTGGTGTTACCTCTTTTCTGCCTTCACGTGCGGCGATGCTCCACTTCACACGTGACGATGCTTCACTTCACGCATGGCATTAGCTCCCTACATGCGCAACGCTACCCTTTATGCTCGCGATGTTACTTGCATGTACCGGCGTTGTTACCTCCTCGTCATGTGTGACGGTGTCTCTTTACATGCACGATGTGTTTGAACATATTTTTCAGCACCTTGGTCCCTGATGCTGAATAAAGAAGAAGTCGGTCAATAAAGCCTGACAAAATAGTGGACTTCTCGATAGTCTCAGAATAGTCACAGAATTGGTCAATATCTTCACAAGCAATCCAAAAGGCCACTTGCCAAGTTTCGTCACATTCTGAGATGTCTAAGGCAGTGAACACAAAGAAACAATTTTAGAAAAATGACCTCTAGTACCCTACAACTGGAACTATATTTTCAGCACGTCAAATTACTATGGGACCACCGCCATTGGATCCGGCACGGTAAAAAACCCTTATGGATCAAGTTTCAGCTTAATCAAGCACTCTAGGATAAAGTTATGAGCAAAACATTGAAACATGAGAAGCCGTACACTATTCCCGTGTGGCCACCCCTCACTAAAACACCATTAAAGGTGACTATTTTCACAGTCATCGGTAGTGACTTTCGAGGCCCATATCTCATATGTCTCAAGTAGAATCATGCTCAAATTTTGTGAGCGTGTTCGTCTCGTCAAGTCGAGAGTTTCAATATGTGGTATGTCCCGTGACGACACCCAAGCAAGGAGAAAAGCTAAAGAGAAGTTACTGATTCATGAATAAGTTGCAGAAAAATTTAGCAGCGACATGCCTTGCTCGAGCAGCCAAATAATGGTGTTCGCGCATCGGATCGACCCAAGAGCAATTCCATCGTGTGCGTAAGGCTCATGGCTACCATTGGTCCAAACCTCGTACATGATGAACGGTTGGATTTTACACACAAAGGTGACAAAGTGATTGTAAATTCCAGCCGTAAGATTTTAGATTCTGGCCAAAACCCGAAAGTTACGAAATCTTCGTTCATGCTCCAAATCGCGTTCTGTTTGTTGCCACGCAATCGTGACGACATGCTTAGTGCATTATAATGAATAAATCATGGAAAAACATCAAGGAACAAGCACATTATCAATCTAAAGTTTTCAAGATTCATGCAAATTTCAAGTCTCATGATCGTGGCCTAAAAACACGATTCATGGCTCGAAGTTGATATCAAATTGATCGCCATGCCGAGCCCTCCAAGAAAACAATCATCTTTTGATTAAACAGGCATTAAAACAACCTCGGATAAGTCACGAAAGATCACGTAAGTTTTAGAGCAACAATATGGGCTGTTATAGAATTCCATCTATTGTTATGCAGGGGCAACACAGTCCTTTTACACCCTATTTTCTTAATTTTTTTTAATTAAATTGTAATTATCATCAATTTAGGTAGTTTTTGGGCATCCACCCATGTTTGGGCCCAATTCTATATAAACGTGCAAAACCTAATTGTAAAGGACCCTTGGTTCATTCTTCATTCATTCAATAAAGTTTTCAATTCTTGCTTGAGTTTGTGGATGCATCTTGGAGAGGAAGAGAGGAGAGAGAAGAAAAGGGTCGGTACCTCTTGATAAGGTAAGTTTCTCTCTCCTCCTCTTGTCTCTCTCATCTCTATCTCTATCTCTCTCTTTCTCTCTTCTTTTCTCTCTCATCTATATCTCTCTCTTCTTTTTTCTCTCATCTCTCCCTTTCTCCTTCCTGCTTTCATCTTTATCTCTTTCTCTCTCTTCCTCCTCTGGTCTATCATGTTTCCCTACTCTTCTTTCTTTTCTCTATTCACCCATGGCAGACCTCTTGCCGGGTGTGATGTCTTCATGTTTCTGAGACACAAACAGTGAGCCGGGTCTTAACGTTTATGGTAGGCCGGGCATCTATCAAAACTCTCTCGTCTCTCATGTGTCCCAGACGGTAAAATCCATTGTCGTATGCGTTCTCCTTTTCGTATCTCTTGTGTCCTAGACGACGAATTCCAGTGCCGTCTGTGCTATATCTCTCCCTTTTTCTTCTAACACAGCCGATGAAGGCTTAGCACATCTTGTGTCTTTTCTTTCCATTATTCTTCTAACACAGCCGACGAAGGCTCAAAGCCGTCTATGCCTTCTCTTTCTTCTACTACTAACACAGCTGGCGAAGGCTTAGCGCTACCTATGCCTTCTCTTTCCTCTTCTTCCACCACAGCCGACAAAGACTCAGCGCCGCCTGCATCTTCTCTTCCCTTCTTTCTTTCACAGTCGGCAGAAGTGCATCGCCGCCTGTGTCTTTTCTTTCGTCATGAGCAAGGTGATGAATAGGGAGAGCGAGGTTTTTGAGCAAGGTTCTCGAGAGAGCGATCTCAAGTCGTGGGTTCCCTGAAACCTGAGACGCATGTCAGCTGATCATCCAGATATGGAGGGCGAGATCGAGGCACCTAACCATGGTGTTGCTCTCTAACACACGCGGCGTTACTCCCATGCACGTGTGGCGTTACCTCTTCTTCATGCATTGCAGTAGTCCTTTACACGCACGACGTTGCTTTCTCACACACGCAGTGTTACTCTCATGCATGCACGGTATTACCTCTTCTTCACACGCGACGGTGGTCCTTTACACGCACGGCGTTGCTCTTCCTCCTCTCTCTTCTACACACACGGCACTAGGCCTCTTCTACTACACCATGGCCATGTGCTTCTCATGACTGGGTAAATCTGTAGTCCTTACATCATCCCCCCTTTAAAAAGGATTTTGTCCTCAAAATCATATTGATGTTAATAAAAAAAGTGGGGGTACTTCTCCCAAATTTCGTTCTCTCGTTCCCATGTTGATTCTTCTCTTGAATGATATTGCCATTGCACCCGAACCAAGGGGATTTCTTTATTGCGTAAAATTTGTACTCTCCTGTCTAATATCCCAATTGGTCGTTCAACATAGGTCAAGTCTTCTCTGAGCGAGATTGGTTCGTACTCCAAAACATGAGACGGGTCAGGTTGATACTTTCTTAGCAGTGATACATGAAAAACATTGTGAATGTTGGCCAATTCAGATGGCAGGGCATGTCGGTATGCCATGTTCTTAACTCTTTCCAGTATCTCAAAAGGCCCAATAAACCGTGGGCTCAACTTTCCCCTCCTACCGAATCTCATTATGCCTTTTGTCGGCGATACCTTCAAGAAGACTCGATCACCCACTTCAAATCCGAAGCCTCTCACTTTGGGTTGTCTTGAGCCGTTCTTGAAGAAAGGCGATCTTTTTAGAGGTTACTTGGACAATTTCGGGTCCCAATAATTTTCTCTTGCCCATCTCATCCCAACAAATGGGTGACCTACATTTTATTCCATATAGGGCCTCATAAGGCGCCATTTGAATACCGGCCTGGAAGCTATTGTTGTAAGAAAACTCTATTAGAGGCAGATGGTCCTCCCAGCTTTCCTTAAAGTCAGTAATACATGCCCTCAATATGCTTTCCAAGGTCTGAATGGTTCTCTCTGACTGCCCATCCATCCGAGGGTGAAAGGCGGTGCTAAAGGTAAGTCTGGATCCTATGACTAACTGCAGACTTTCCCAAAACCTCAAGGTGAACCTTGTGTCCCTGTCTGACACAATGCTGATGGGTACACCGTGTAATCTCACAATTTCTTTGATGTATAACTGGGCCAACTTATCCAGGGTATAGGTTGTACGGACAGGTAAGAAATGAGCAGCTTTAGTTAATTGGTCCACACGACCCAAATACTATCGTGCCCCGCACTTGACCTTAGCAATCCAGAAACAAAGTCCATCATGATGTGTTCCTATTTCCACTCTGGTATGGGCAAGGGCTGTAATAGTCCAACGGGTTTCTGGTCTTCCGCCTTCACTTGCTGTCACGTCAAGCACTTAGCGACAAATCACGTCGAGCACTTAGCGACAAATTGTGCCATATCCCTCTTCATGTTGTTCCACCAGAAGATCTTTTTCAGATCCCGATACATTTTTGTACTCTCAGGGTGTACCATGTAGCAAGAGTGGTGTGCTTCTTCTAGAACAACCCTTTTTACACTTTCATCATTAGAAACACATACTCGGCCTTTAAACATTAACAATTCATCATTGCTCATAGTGAAATCCTCTTTTTATTCCATTTTCATTTCTTCAAGGACTTTCATAAGTTGAGGATCTTCTTTTTGAGCTACTCGAATATGTTGGAAGAGCTGGGGCTCTACACTTATACACGAAAGCATTCCGACCTCATCATTGAGGGGGTAGAGTTGGGTGCCACTCCACTGCATCCTCTAGCAATCCCATCTCTCGAACCATCAGGTGCGCCACTAAAACTACGGCTTTCCGGCTTAAGGTGTCGGCTACCACGTTAGCCTTGCCTGGATGGTAATCAATTGTACAATCGTAATCATTCAGTAAGTCCATCCATATTCTTTGCCTCATATTCAACCCTTATGGGAAAATAGGTATTTGAGGCTCTTGTGATCCTTGAACACCTTAAATTGGGCCCCATAGAGGTAGTGTCTCCAGATCTTCAACGCAAACATTACGACCGCTAGCTCCAAGTAATGATTTGGATAGTTTTGCTTATACGGCTTCAACTATCTGGAGGCATAAACAATGACCTTACCTCTCTGCATGAGTACACATTCGAGCCCTTTATGGTATGCATTGGTATATACCACAAGGTCCTCATTTCCTTTAGGTAAGGTCAGTATCTGGGATGTGATTAGTCTCTTCTTAAGTTCCTGAAAGCTTTTCTTGCAGTCCTCTAACCACACGAATCTCACATTCTTCTGGGTCAGCCGAGTAGGGGAAAGCGTTATCTTTGAGAATCCTTCCACAAAGCGCTTGTAGTATCCAGCTAACTCTAGAAAATTACAAATTTTGGTCACATTTGTCGGTCGCTCCCACTTGAGTATGACTTTAATCTTAGAGGGGTCGACAGTGATCCCATCCTTAGAAATGATGTGACCCAGGAAGGCTACGCTGGTTCACTCTTGCTTAATTTAGCATACAGCCTTTCTAACTTCAAAGTTTGCGAGACCGTTCTCAGATGCTGCTCGTGTAGTTCCCAGCTTTCAAATATACTAAAATATCGTCAATGAAGACCACTACGAAATCATCTAGGAAGGGTCGAAACACTCTATTCATCAAATCCATGTAATAGGGGCATTGGTTATTGAACGACATTACAAGGAACTCATAGTGAGCGTATCGAGTTCTTAAAGCGGTCTTTGGGATGTCTCCCTCCTTGACCCGCAGTTGGTGATAACTTGATCGGAGATCAATATTTGAAAACAGTTGAACCCCTTGGAGTTGGTAAAAAAGTCATCGATTATAGGCAGGGGATATCTATTCTTCACTGTTACTTAGTTCAACAGCCTATAGTCAATGTACAGCCTCAAGGACCCATCTTTCTTCTTCACAAATAGGAGCGGTGAACCCTAGGGTGACATGCTGAGTTGGATGAATCCCTTATCCAACAATTCTTGCAACTATTCTTTAAACTCCTTGAACTCTGCTGGAGCCATTCTTTATGGGGCTTTAGAAATGGGAAATATACCAGGGACTACATGTATTTCAAACTCAATCTCCCTCATGGGAGGCAGGGATGACAACTCTTCTGGGAATACCTCGGGTACTCTCTTACTACTGGTATCCCTTCAAGTTGAGATTGGATGTCTCGATTCTCTACTACATAGGCTAGATACCCTTCACACATCTTAGCCAGGAGGCGAGAGGCCCTGAGAGCAGAGATAAAGTGCAGAGGGGGAGAATCCCTAGTGCCCTCAAAGTGTAGCTCAATTTGGTCAGGGAGTTTAAAGGTCACCATGTTTTCATGGCAATTGACGGTGGCATGGTGTGTGTACAACCAATCCATGCTCAGAATAACATCAAAATCCAGAATCTCTAGAAGGATCAAATCTACAGGCAGGTCACACCCATCAATTGTAATTCCACATTGTCTATACACTCTATCAGTTTCCATAGAATCCCCCACAGGTGTGCATAGTACTAGAGTAAATCAAGACATGCGGGCTTGACATTTAGATAGTAAGCAAAATGGGGTGCAATAAAAAAGTGAGAGGAACTAGGGTCAAAGCTTTAGCTTTAACACCGCAAACAGAAAGCGTACCTCTGATCACCGAGGTAGACGCCTTAGCTTCTAGCTCGGTGAGGGCAAATACTCATCCTTGAGTATTGGGTCGGTCCTCTGTCTTGGTCTTAGGGAAATCCTTAACCCAGTGGCCGGGCTTGCCACATCTGAGGCACACATTCAGCTTCCTGCAACATTCGGGAGTAGTGTGGTTGTCCTTCCCGCAATGAGGGAAAATTGGGCCTCGACCATTCTCTCTGTTTCTTAGGAAATTCTTCTGGCCCCTCTGGTTATGCTGGTAAGGTCATCCTCTAACATCCCTCCTTGGAAATTGTCGGGGCTTCTTCCTAAAGTTTCTTGATGGCGCGACCTTCATCTTTCCTTCCTTCCTTGATCGATGGTCCTCACAGTCTCTTTCAATCTTCAGAGAGAGGTTTACTAATGGGGCATATGACTTAAGGTTGACTGACAGTACTCTCCCTCTAATGTTCGGCCAAAGGTCCCTTTCAAATTTAGCCACCTTTCGTGGCTCGGTGTTAATAATGCGAGGCGCGTACCTAGATAGCTTTGTGAATTTAATAGCGTAATGTTCCACTGCCATGCCCCTTGCTGAAGCTCAATAAACTCCATTTCTGTCCTCTCCCTGACAGAGAAAGTACTTCTCGTCGAATGCCGCCAGGAAGTTTTCCCAAGTGGTCTCGGTCCTTGACTCTCTCCAGGATTACTTCATTGAGATCCACTAATATTCAACCTCTCCTTCCAACATAGAGGCTCCCAACCTAACTTTATGGTCATTCGAGCAGTGTAACACTTCTAGAATCTTCTCTATCTGTCTCTTCCACCTCTCGACCTTTTCTACTCCTCCTTGCCCCAAAAAGGTTGGGGGTGCTAGCCTTTTAAATATTTCTATCAGGCCACTTTCATTTTTCTCTGGGGTGAGGGGTTGACTGGGCTAGCATCGACTCCTTCATCATTTGGGTCTTTGCCCTCAGAGTCCTATAAAACTCATCGAGCATGTTAGTGTTCTCATTGTTGAAACTCGTATTGTTGGCACAAGCCTTCAACATCTTCAACTTAGCATAGGAGCGCCCAATCACTAATCCAACCTAAAAACTATTCTAAGGACTCTTCTAAAATCCCCCTAGGCCAAGAATCCTATCCTGGCTGCTCTGATACTATAACTGTCACGACTCTGCCCCCGACCCCAATTACATACTCGACGGAGAGCGATTAAGCATAGGTTCGTGAACCCAAGGTAGCACATGTCACTCAGGTCAGAGTTGACTCAATGCCGTTATATCGATGATCAAAGAAAACCATGACAAAGAACTAAATCAATAACTCTAAGTGCAGCTAAATATTTGAAATTGGAAGGATTCATACACCAATAAGAAAAGTACTACATCAAAGTCTTCCCAAAATATCACACTTGAGTCTTGGGCACCAGGGTCCGATATTACATTTTTCTAAAATAAACAAAGTTCAGGGCTAAACTCCCCAATTACATACAAGATCTGGGTTCTTCTCAAAAGGATGTGACTTTGACTTCAGACCGTAAAACATGAACTTTACACCCTTCCGATATGTCGATATCAATCTACAAGAGGGGAGATACAGTAGGATGAGCTATAAAGCCTAGTAAGTAGATCTCGGTACTATGCATCATTATCGAGTCTATTCATGCATCATAAGCAGTTCTTCCAATTATTAGAAGTCATAATGCAGTAGTCATGTGAATTAATAATCAGATCAATGCATCAATTACATGCATTATATTAAAATGTCAGTTATCATTCAATCATTTCAATCATCAGCATTCACATATTACTCACTCACTCTTTAGTTCACCTACTCTCGAAATAGCAGCCCTATCCATCTGGATAAGTCAATCCCATTGTTTAAGACTTCTGCCTTACCTCAGGAGGGAGGGCAATGACAAGTGGGTAAATCCACTTCATAATACCCTCATACTCACACACACGATCCCCAACGAACATTGGGGTTTTCGATAGGCACTTACCTTGCAAGGCATCACTCACTAGTCTCATCATATAAATTTCGGGGGGTGCGACCCTCCCATTCCACTTTCACTTAACCTCATCACATCATTTAGTGAGTTAGGGAATATTGCCGACATAACTTTTCTCAGTGTAGTAGTATCCACTACTGATGCGTGTCCCATCGCGCAGCATAAAATATCAGTATAACAGTATCCACTATCGATGGGTGTCCCATCTCATGGTGGCCAGTATCACAGTACCATAACAGAACAATACCCACTACCAATGGGTGTCCCATGGCGTAGTGGTCATTATCATGACATCATATCTTGCTCAAGCATTTAACTCATTCATGCTAAATCAGTGCCTTATAACAGATAATTCAAATTTTCATCATGCAAAGTTTGAGTCTTATGTAGAGCTACCTAGAAGTCACATAACATTATGACGTCCAACATAAAACACTCATGCTATGAGAGCTATCACAATGCATTTACGCTTAGCAATCTGCATTGACATTACAACCCTTGTCATGTAACATTCGTCGTGGAACTATCACAGTAGCATCGCATTTATCAATTCTCGCATAACACATAGATGCATGGATCGTACACATAACATTATAGCACTTAGTATTCATCGCATGAAAATTATCACATAGCACTCATGCTTATCGTTTATCAAAGATAACACTATGCCACTTGAGTTGCTTAGTGTGTAATTCAGTAAAAGGTAACACCATAGGAACATAGGACTAAAATTTATGTGATGTGTAATGGTGACGTACCCCTCTTCTCAGGGGCGTAACTCCCAATCTAGAGAGAATTTCAAAATGGTCCAAACATGCGATTTTAAGTTTCCACATGAATCTTTAAAATGATGATAGTTTGAAGGTATTTAGACGACATTTGATAGGTCAAGCTCGGCACAAAGTGAGCGATAGTGCTAGGAATTCTGGCAATTGTGAACAGTGACATAACCTTGTGATTCGGGGCATAACTCTTGATCTATGGGGAATATCAAAATGAGGTTAACATGCAACTTTAAGCTAATTCATTTTAGACATCCTATTTTAAATTTGACAAATTTTGTGGTTTCTTTTACCCTTAGGACTACATTTAACCTAGTAAACCCAAATCCATAGTTCACATAACCCATCTTGTGGCCCGGAACCAGTTTGCCTACTCAGTACCCTACAGATGCACTGTTTTGAACCAGATTTCTGTAAATGCCCTGTTTTACCAAAACAAATAATTAAAAATGGTAAAAAAATCTGTTTTGACCCAAATTTTCTCTGAGATCTTCACAAGAGGCTGAGGAACACACTAGAAGTGAAAAATATCAATTCCAGCCAAATTTGATGTGGACGACAAGGGGCGTGCCACCCAAGCGACAAGCCCAGTGCCGCTTAGTTCCGATCAGCCCCAAATTTGACTTTTTCAATTTACTTGGGTGACATGGCTCGTGGCGCCCAAATCCGCCCTCAAAATGTGCATCTTTGACCGAGGGATTTGTTTGTTGCGGGAAGATATTATTCACAACAATTTTGGCCCCTTTTTTAACATCTTTTCGGGGCCATTTAGAGGGGGATGGAGAGAGAAACAGGGACGAAAAAAAAGAAAATGCTAGAGAGAGAAACTCTGTGAGATAGAGAGAGATAGAGATCAGAAACCCTGCAGAGAAAGAAAAAGATAGAAGAGATAGAGATGAGAAACCTGAGGGAGTTACAAGAGAGGAAACCCTAGAAATTGCGTCAGGAAGCCTTAGCCTCTTGAGAGAAACCCCAGATCTACCCTTAGTATAGAACCCTAAATCAAAGCCTTCACACCAAAGAGATTTGCTGATAAACATCCGACTCAGAGAGATAAAAGAGGACCGGTTCTGATACGGGCGAGCCCTAAAAGGTTCGGGAGTCCCGGGTCATCCACCCGATTTAGTATCATTTTCCTTTCTTCTTTTTATTCTTCTTTATTGTTTTAATTTCATTTTTATTTGCTTATTCGCTTTAAAATCGTGTTTTGGATGCTCTGGATCATGCTGGCCCTGCCACATATTTGAGAGTAGATATGCTCGTTTCAGGGTAGATCTGACCTCATATTTGAATTCGATTTGTCCCACCACATTATTTTAATCATTTATTTTTCATCAGTTTAAGGTTTCAGATCCGAGAGATCTTCATTGGAAGATCTGTCAGATTTTTCATCATAAACAGTTTGGCAGCCACTGTGGGGCATTTCGAGCTTGATCCAAGTGTTAAATTACGATTTTTATTCACTATTTTTCACTGTTTTCAGTCCAAAAAAGGTCCAAAACCTGACTGTGACAAGGACTTAGGGTTTCGGTGCTCTAAAACCTTCTTTGCCTTGTGCGACACGAAGCGTGTCCCCCCGGGTGACACGAGGCGTGTCCCCCGGGGCGACAAGAGGCGTGCTGCCCAAGCGACACAGGGAGTGCCGCCCAAGCGACACAGGGCGTGCTGCCCAAGCAACACGGGTCATGTCGCCTAGGCCTAGGGCGACACTCCCTTTGGTTCCCCCCGTTGCCCAGGTCAGGTATTTTTTGAAATTTTGCAGGCTAGGTCTTGGGTCCCTTTTGTGACTGCTTACAAAATTTCAGGGCAAAATACAAATTTTGAAATTATCAAAAAACTATTTACCTTGATATAGGTTTGTTCTATCTGTTGTTCTTCTGTTTCAATTGTTTTAATTTTATTTCATCAAAAAGTTTGATAGTTCTATTTCTGCAAGCTTCTGTAGCCTTATTTCTTCAAGGTTGAAAAATAAAAATTAAAAATAATAAAAATATATATTTTTTTGGGCGACGCGACCCATGCCGCCCAACCTATAGGTGCGACACAACCCATACTGCCTGGGCGACAAGGTCGGTGCCGCCCTATCACAGAGGTCCCAAAATATTCATGAGACCCCACAAGCTTGTTCCAGAGCCTTTTGGCTCCATATTGAACAATTTTGAGCTTAAAATAAATTTTTTTAAAATATAAAAAAAATATTTTTCTTCAGATAAGTCTGTCTTGCTCCTAACTTTTTCCTTTTTATTTTAATTTGTTAATTTTGACTGAAACCATGTTTTCCATGCTTTCACCATGCTTAGTTTAACCATCTTTCATCAAAGTTAAAAAATATAAAAAAAATAAAAAATTAAAATAAAAATAAAAAATACATCGAGAGTTGCTAGCACCCTCCCTGAATTGTGTTTCGTTAGAGTCACCCTCGACTCGGGCTGCGTTCAACTTAGCACGACCGTGCCTGGTCTCATTACTCTGACTTTACCTTCTTAGGGGTTGCTTACCCTTCCATCTATACTGTGCTTCAAGTGAGTTTCGCCTCGAAGCGCACCTCGTTAGGCATGATCAGTGCTAAGCGCTCACTTGTTTTCTTTCTTGTTTTGTGTATATTGTGTGCTTGACTTTATTTTAATTGCATGCTCCTTTACACACTACAACACACACCAGACCGGGAGTGCCCGGGAAACCAGTAACAAATATTTTGAGAACCCCCAAAATTCGTGTTAACGGCGTGAGGGGAACCTAGCTTTGAGAGTCGAGGCGGTTGGGATTCTTGTAACTTTAAATGTGAGCACCCCTTCTTAATCCTTTGCCTCAAAATGACTCCGCGTATAGTAGGACCTGGCAAACTCCTATAACAGGAGGCCAAGACCTATGTGGGGACCTATATCATCCTAGCTGCATTTCAATATTTAGGAACCCACTCTCAAGCCAAGCCTACCTATAATACTAGGTCAAAAGTTTTTGTGTGCTTGCTTTCTTATTCCTGATTGGTTAATCTTAGATATTAGTTCGGACTCACTTTTGGTTTGAGTTGAACCCTCTGAGTCCAAGTCCAAGCTTGTACCCAGCCTAACCCAGGTTCGAACTAGGTTCACACCCAGGTTCGAACCTAGGCCCCCTTTTGGTTCAAGCCGAAGGCTCGCTCCTAGCTCATCTTTGATTCAGTACGGGTCCACACCTGGTCTGATAACCAAAATTCTCTGGGTCCGAGTTCAGGCTTATGCCCAGCCTAGCCAGGTCCGAACCAGGTTCACACCTTGGTCTGAGCTTAGGTCCCATTTTGGTCTGAGCCAAAGGCTCGTTCCTAACTCATCTTTGATCCAGTCCATGTCCACACCTGGTCTGATCACAAAAATTCTCTGGGTCCAAGTTCAGGCTTATACCCAGCTTAGGCCAGGTCCGAACCAGGTTCACACATAGGTCCGAACCTAGGTCCCTCCTCTTGGTCCGAGCCAAAGGATTGTTCTTAGTTCATCTTTGATCCAGTTTGGGTCCACACTTGGTCTGATTATCACAACCCTCTAGGTCGAAGCTCAGGCTTGCACCCAGCTCAGTCCAGGTTCGAACCAGGCTCACACCCAAGTTCGAACCTGAACCGACTCTTGGTCCGAGCCGAGATCGCACCCATCTTGTCTAGATCTTAGTCTAGGTTCTAGCATAAGTATAACCTTAGAGTTGCCTCTAGAGCTAGACTAGGCTTACCCTAGTTCAGGGTCTAAACCAAAACCAATTGAGTCAAGCAAGTCTAGATGCCAGTCTAGTCCTAGCCTAGGTCTCAGGTAAGGTTTTGCCCCTTGAGTCAGGTTAGGTCTGCCCTATGCCGTCGAGTCTAGCCCTCACCTAAGTCTTGATTCTTGAACCCAGCCAAAGAGAGAGTCACCATGTCGGTTACTCAAGGCGACCAGGATGATTGCTCCACAGCTGACTCTAAACCAAACCTTCCCAAACCTAGGGACCAATATGCTGCAATCCCTTTGAACTATCAACAGACCTCAGGTCAATCTATTATTCAACGACCAGATCTTCAGTTAGATGCTGAGTCTTAAGGGTCCACTCTTAATCCAGAAATCGGTGTGATCTGAAAAGCTAATTCAGCCCGAAAGACTCTGAATAGTTAGGGGGTCCGACCAGGTGTTGTCCTACAGGTGATTTTAGGTAACCAAAGTAGAAGTCGAGTGAGAGAAGAAATTCACGTAGCATCTAACGCCAATTCCCACAACTCTAACCAAGATAACCCCGAAGCGCAGCGATCTCAGAACCAAGACCCACCCAGGTCTAGGAGATCCAACCCAACCTCGAGCCACCGTAGTACCCCTCATGAAGTTCTTAACACTGTATGGAGTAAAGGCATCAATCCAAACCAACCCTTAGGCGAGATTGGCGTCCAAGCTGCCCTTAAAATTCTGATTGACTTAGGTTACACTGTTCATTCCCCAGGTCATGGGTCGATGCCAAACCAACTTCGTGGTATAGGTCAACCCTTAGCACAACCGAGTCAACCGATTCTTCAATCGGCCCCATTAGTTCACCCGGTTCAACAAATCGTGCCATTTCCACAACCAGTAGCGACATCTATGGGTCAGTACGCCCCTCAAGCACAAATGTATCAAACTGTCCCAGTTACCGCTGCCAATCAACCTTTGTCCCATACAGGCCCGCATCTACCTCAAATCTCAACTTTCCAATCTACACTTGGGAACCCACCAACCGGTGGGCCTATTGTCACGCTAAATACTCAACAAGAAGGCACTTTAAAAGCGATGCAGGATATGCTCGTAAGAATGGGCATGCATGATATTCTACCCCCAAAGTCTTATGTTCAATAAACCCTTGGAGGTATGGAAGACCTTCCCCTGGGATTTGTTGTCCCAGAATTTAGGAATAAGTTTAATGGGAAGAGAGATCCAGATGCTCACGTCAACGCGTATCTCCTCTCCGTGAGAGCTTTGCGAGAAAGGCCAAATCAATTGAAGGCCATATTTTCGCAAACATTGTCTAGTGAGGCTCTGAATTGGCATCGAAGAATGATGTGTACTCAACTGCACATCACTCCAAACGAAGTGTTCAATCTCTTCATCTCTCACTACCGCTGGTCAACACTAAGATCTCTCTCCCTGGGCGAGCTTAGTGCAACGAAGAAAAATCCAAGAGAATCCTTTGAGGATTTTATCCGTCGATTCCGCGAGGTGGCAATTTGGGTTATAGAATGCCCACTGACAGACCCAGCCAAAATATTTATGGCCTTGGAGAATGCTGCTTTCCAATACATGACCTTTTTCAGCCAAGGTCTTATCCCCCACTCCTTCGACTCCATGATTGAACGGGTGGCGCGGCATGAAAGGGCAAGAGGGACACCCCTCTACGTCAGGCCCGACAATAAACCAATAATAACTCCCCAAAATAAGATAAAAAGCAATAACAAGGGAAAGCTTCCGATCAGGTAAATGAGATTGTCATTAATGGTCCGGCTCAAGGTTCAGCCACTCAGCACAACAATCAGGACCAAAATCGAATGGGTCAGCCTAGAGCCAACACTCGAAATAATAACCAAAGGCGAGATGATAATTTCACTCCTCTTAAAGACCCACTGGAAAAAGTGCTGGAATTGCTCCTAGCTAGAAACATGGTTTATCTCCTGCCACCAATTGAACCACCATTTCAAGTAACGGATAAGAGCAAGTGGTGCAAATGGCATCAAAACCATGCCCATGACACCCAAAATTGCATATATTTGAAACAGGTGATTCAAGGGTTAATCAATGGGGGAACATCACTGTCGCACTTAGGAATCAACCCGTTGAAGAGCCTAATCAAAAGATGGGTATCTTCACAAACCCTCTTCCTAAGAATATAGTCACAACGACTGAAAAATTGGGAGCTCAAGACAACACAACAGAAAACGTTGTCATTCACATGATTGAGAGTGGAGATGAAGCAGATGATCCCAGCCAATTCATATTTGCTTGTGATCATCACTTTCAAAAGCCCGAAGATCTTTTAAGCCTTTTGAGAGGAATCCCTTCATCTCCGAACCTCGACAACCTACCCAAATGGGATCAATATGGTGAAGATGATACATTAGAAATCAATATGGTTAGGACCAATGAAAAGGCGTCATCTTCCAAACAAGGGGCTAACACCCCAAAATCTCTCATTACTCTTGCTAGGGCCGACCCTATCGAGCTTCAGGCTGATGAGGTTGATTCTTTAACCCGAAGAGGCCAAGTGTTCAAACCCATTGGCCAATACTCTCAATGAAAGAATGAGAAACACCTCAAAAGCCAAACAACCAACAGGAGCAGCAGATCACAAGCCGTATAAAGAAACTCAAGGATCTGCAACCACCTACGATCTATCTGCTCATCTCCGGAAGATCCAGGCTCAAATATCCGTCTTAGAGCTACTCGCCAACTCACCAGCACATAGAACCCAGATCGAAAGGGTTCTCGCTAAGACACACATCCCGAGCAACACAATCATATGAATTATGCAGAATGATCAACCAACTGATGGCACCAACGCCAATTGTGTTCATGGACGATGACATCTTGGCTAGCTTCAATCGTTTTCATGTCCAACCTTTACACATCATCGTTTTCATGCAAGGATATGAAATACAGAGAGTGCTTGTTGATAATGGGGCATCCCTAAACATATGCCCTATAAAAACGGTGAAATAGATAGGCAAAAGTGAGGATGACTTTAAGTCGTGCCAATTAACTATTGCCGCATTTGATGGAACCAAGAGACAAGCTGAAGGCATACTGCCTCTCATGCTCAAGATCGGCCTTACAGTCCAAATGATAAAGTTTTATGTCTTGGACATAAAACCTTCATTCAACATGCTGTTAAGAAGACCATGGCTGCATGAAACCTCGTAGTTGCCTCAACACTTCATCAATGCCTCAAATTTTTGACTAAAAAGTGACGTCGTGAAGGTATGTGAACCCCTTTCCTATTCCAATTGTAGTATAAGTAGCGGGAAGCTAGCCGTAGGGGTCGAGCTTGGAGAAATCCCGCTCACCTCCTTTGAACAATCCGATTGTGCCACCTTATGCCTAGAGGCCAGCGACCCCGATTCTCAAATTTTACAAACTTCTACATCAATGGATGACATTATCCAATGTCAACATCGATACGGTTTTGGGTCCCTCAAAGCTTGGTACATGCTCTTCTCTCAAGGCTTCCAACCAGGCCAAGGCTTGGGGAGTCAAGGGCAAGGCGTAACGGAAGCAATTTCTGCATCACCCCAAGCAAAAACTGAAAAACGGGGATCAAAGAGGACTCGGATGTATTCTCACCCTATTTCACAGCCGGATGGAGCCTTCAAGATATCCAGGCTTTGTATCTGAAGGCATTCAAAGCCTCGATCCTCTCGATGCCTATCCTTCAAAAAGACCAAAGGTGATCCTTGATTTCCCAATGGTCGGGAATTCTTCTTCCACATCTCAGCACACACAAGAACTGGGGATTGAAGACCTTTTTGCTGACCTCGATTTGAAGGTATGTATAATCAGCTCTGACACAGCCAAGCGTGCTCATCCGTCTATACAAACCCAGGAACAAAATTGGTTGATCATTCCTCTATCTCGAGAATCGCTAGAAGCATACCAGCGACACCTTCAAGTCCCGATGCCAAAAAATGAATAGGCGCATGGTGAACATCTAATCGCCCTGCGCGTTTAGTCCCCAATACTTTGCTCGCTAGTCCCATAAGGGACACCTCTTGCGTTATTTCAAAATCTGTCGAAAGTTCAAAACATGATAAAACTAATAATAAGGAAAAAGAAATTTCAAAAATGGCGAACACTCAAGATAACCCAATAACGGTGCACAATACCCAAGATGACAAATTGGAAGACCAATACGAACATCAAGAGAGCCAAGAGTATAAAGAAATCTCTCAACCTGAGGAACTCACTTCCCATGTCGAGCAATTCAAGAAGGGATTCGATGGTGACCCAATGGCTATCATCGAAGAGACGATTGACGTGAACCTAGGAACTGAGAAGGACCCAAGGTTAACCAAGATTGGAACCTCCCTATCTCTTGAGGAGTGGGAAAATACGATTTCCTTTCACAAGGAGTATTGTGATATCTTCGCCTGGTCATACAATGTATTCCAAGGCTAGATCCCACCTTGGTGCAACATCACCTAATATTCAACGAAGGGGAAAAGCCTGTAAGGCAGAAACTCTGTCGTCAAAAGACTCACCTTGAGCTCAAAATTAAGGAAGAAATCGATAAATTACTCAAGGCGAAGTTTATTGTCCCCATCGATTAATCAGAATGGTTGGCCAATATAGTGGTCGTACCTAAGAAAGACAGGAGCATCCGAGTATGAGTCGACTATAGAGACCTCAACAAGGCATGTCCAAAAGACAATTTTCCATTACCAAATATAGATGCCTTGGTCGACAATATTGCGGACATGAAATGTTGGCATTCATGGACAGCTTCTCAGGCTACAACCAGATCCTCCTGGCAGAAGAAGACCAGACCAAAATGTCATTCATAACACAATGGGGAACTTACTGCTACAAAGTCATGCCCTTTGGACTTAAAAATGTAGGGGCAACTTATAAGCGGGCATTGACTAGTATCTTCCATGACTTGAAGCACACCATCATGGAAGACTATGTCGACGACATTCTGGTCAAGTCGAAGACCAGGTCTGATCATCTCATCAACCTGAGAACCATTTTTGAAAGACTTCGGAAACATCAACTCAAACTCAATCCACATAAATGTGCCTTTGGAGTTGAATCCAACAAATTACTAGGCTTTATAGTAAGCCAAAGGGGCATTGAGGTGGACCCGTCCAAAATACGAGGCATTACCAAAATGCCCCCTCCCCGGAACATCTGAGAAATCCGTGGGCTTCAAGGTCGCATACAAGCTATAAGGTGTTTCATTTCACAACTGGCAGACAAGTGCGCATCATTCAATAGACACCTTAAGAAAGATACCCCATTCATATGGGATAATGAATGCCATAAGCGTTTGATCAAATCAATGAGTACCTCACCAAACCTCCCATCCTTAGTCCTACTAGTCTAAATAAACCCCTATTCCTATACGTATCTGTGAAAGATAAGACCATGGGGGCAAATATTAGGACAATATGATGACCATGGAAAAGAACAAACGATATACTACATCAGTAAAACCATGGTCGACTATGAAACAAGATCCATGGATGTGGAGAAGCATTGCTTAACACTTGTCTGGGCTATGCAGAAGTTAAGACATTATGTCCTATCTCATTCAGTCAAGCTCATATAAAAAATAGACCCACTCAAGTACCTATTGGAGAGACCAGTCCTTAATGAACGTTTGGCGAAGTGGAGAATGCTATTGAATGATTTTGAGATCGAGTATATCACTCAAAAATCGGTCAAAGGACAAGCCATTGTTGACCATTTAGCTGAACACGCACTGCCAGATAACACTCCCATCAACACGGATCTCCCTGATGAGAACCTCTTCACAATTGAGGATTCAATTTGGGAGCTATACTTCGACGGTGCAAAGAACTAATACGGGTCAGGTATGGGAGTCATACTATACTCACCGGAGAAGATTTTAATGTCAATAGCCATTAGGTTGAATTTCCTATATACCAACAACATTGCTGAATATGAAGGCTTGATAGATGGGCTCGAGAATGACATGGGAATGAAAATCCAGCAAATACGAGTGATTAATGATTCTTTACTCATCTTAAACCAAGTTCATGGGATTTGGAAGGTGAAAGAAGAAAAGCTTAAACCTTATTAAGAAAAAGAGGAAAAGATGATCCCATATTTTAATAAAATTACCTTCCAGCACATAAATAAGGAAAATAATCAGTTCGCCTACACCCTTGCAACCCTTGCCTCAATAGTCGATATTCCCCTAGAAATCACCACGCTCCCATTCTACATCAGGAACAAACATGATCCTTCTCCACCAAGGATCGACAAGCAAATAGAGCAAGAAAATGAGAATGATGAGGAAGTGTCTCTCGTGGCTTCAGATGCGCTAGTTAAGGAAAAACCATAGTTCCACGATGTCCTGTCCCTGCTAAAAGATGGGTTATACCCGAAAGGAGCCACCAAAAAGGATAAAAAAGCCCTTCGAAGGTTTTTGATGGGATTCTTAGTAAGAGGTGACCTCCTTTTCAAGAAATCCTTCAATGGCATCATTTTGCGGTGTCTCGATCAGCTAAAAATTGACCAAGTACTGATAGCGTTATACAATGAAGGAGGTCATTCTGGGGCAGCCGCCTTAGCTCAAAAAATCAGGTGCCAAGGCTATTATTGAACCACTAAGCTGAAGATTGTTGGAAGTTTGTTAAGAGGTGTCTCAAATGTCAACTTTATGGAGATCTCATCCATGCATGGTTTGTACCACTCAACTCAACACTGCCCATATCGCCCTTTACCATGTGGGGTCTTGATATAATCAGAATGATATCACCAAAAGCCCCAAACGGCTACCGTTTTATATTAACGATTATATAGTACTTCACAAAATGGGTTGAGGCCGCATCATTTGTCAAAATAGAAGGACAACATGTTACCCGTTTCATAAAGAACAACATTGTATTCAGATTTGGTGTCTTTGAGTCAATCATTATTGACAATGGATCCAATTTCAAAAAAGAAAGGGTCACTAAGGCATGTAAAAAGTTTGAGATAATGCAAAAATTCTCCACACCTTACTACCCTCAAGGAAACGGACAAGCGGAGGCCATAAACAAAGGACTGCTTAGAATAATAGACAGAATAATAGAAGGGGGCAAAGATTGGCATGAAAAGCTAAACAACGCCCTATGGGCCTATCTGACAACTGAGAAGACTCTTACTAGTATGACCCTATACTCATTGGTGTATAGTATAAAAGCAATGCTACCCATGGAAGTTGAGATACCATCTCTCTGAGTGCTCATTCATAGAAATTTAGATAAGGAACAAAGGATCGAAGCACGAATCACTGCTCTCATCAATTTGGATGAAAGACAACTACTAGTGACACAAAATATCGTTGCTTATCAGCAAAGGGTTGAGAAGGCATACCAAAGAAAAGTTGTTCCTCGACAATTCAAAGAAGGAGACATGGTATTCAAGAAAATCTTCCACACTCCTGCAAATCCACACCTTTTAGGCAAGTTCAAACCTAATTGGGAGGGGCCATTCGTGGTTACTTGAGTGCATGCAGGCAATTCTTATAAGATAAAAAGTCAAGAGGGGTATGACGCAATGACCCCATTAATGCTATGTATCTCAGAAAATATTACCCATAACGAGCTCAAAAGCGTGGTGAAAACCTGAAAAGGCATCACAAAGAAAAAAAAAAATGGACATCATGAAAACCTAAAATGACATCACGGGTAAAAAGAATAAAAATCTCCAAGAAGGATCTTTCGATTCAAAACACTCAAGTACAAATAAGTACTTGCAAGTTCCAACAATACTGCATAAGCGGACCTTGAGGATGAAGACTCCTCCTAAACCCTATAGGTTCCCAACAGAACCAACAAGGTGACATGTGGAAGGGTGACATGAATGGAAAATCGAAGTGACTTCGACGAACCCTGGGATAACAACGAGACCTCTCCAAGATGGAAGCCTGGCAAGAATCCAGAAAACTCTTTATGGATCCGCGAAGCACAGGATGGAAGCTTCAAAGGTAAAATGACAACTTTGAGACTTTTGGGTTCTCACGATCCCACAAGAAAATCCTTTCATCATCTTTGGGTAAAACTTGATAAAGAATATGACCACCAAAGGGGCCACAGGTGGCAAAACTGTAAGGCCCATCCCTTTCAAAAATGTTTTTCAATATGATTTGTTAAAAATGTCAATTTTCAAAAAACCTTTTAGAAAGGACTTCCTTCATCACTACAAGAGGCTAAACTGTTAGTCAATTTACCCTCGTTCTCGAAGCTAACTTCCTACGCCTGTTATGAGGCTCAAAACTAGTCAAGCACTCCATGATTGTATGAGTATAACTACCAACTACCACATATCAGAGATAGATGAATATCGCCAATGACGAAATTGGTTAGTATGGGAGCATTTTTCTCTTGACTGGATCCCTTGAGGCAAAAATGAGGCAAACATATCCCTGTGTGTGCATGCGATGACCCAATGGCCAGAAATTTGAGACAAAAACCCTACAACTAGGTGGCTGAGTTTGTAAAAAATTCAGTTTAAAAAGTGTGTGCAACTAACATATTCCCCTCTACTTCGATGAATCAATCGCAAACGGACAAAAAAAACAGAGAGGAGGGCTACCGAGCAAGAGAAAGAAGTCTGGGTAGAATGAAAAGCAAAGCAATATGTACATATAAAGTTCCAGAGTAGTCCCTACAACAAAAAAAGAGAGACGTGTTCAAGGTCACATCTTTGATACTGAATCCTCCTTGACCGCTACTGTATGACTGCTTGCCTCTCCCTCCAATCTCGGTTGAACCTGCCTCGGACCCCTTGTCATCTGCGTAGACGCCCGCGATTGTGACTGACTCCAAACATAAGGTGGTAATGACACCCTCACATAAGGATTCACATCTGCTAAAGAAGGGTTGCCACCTGCAGCCAATAAGAGTCCTGACAGTCTATCACATCTGTCCATAAGACCCTTCACGTCGTCCTTAAAATTCGTGACATTCATCTCTGGCCGAATTCTTTTAAAACAACAACATGAAATGAGAGAGGTTGTAATATATATATATATATATATATATATATATATATATATATATATATATATATATATATATATACATATAAAAGAGAGATATAACAACAAAGAATACCCTCTCCAATCGGTAGCAGTCTATGCGTTTCTCTAAATCTCTAATGCGGTCGGGCGATGGTCCAGGAAGAGTAGGAGCAACAAAAGAGGAGGATGGTACTGATCATACTCTCTCCAGCTCATCCCTCATGGAGTCGCGCTCCGTCACCATCCTATCAAAAATTTGGCGCAGATGCTCGAAATCCTCTGCTATGGACTCTCGCTCGTCGACTGCTGAATCACGCTCAGCACGAAGGGAAGTGACTTCATCAGTAGACAATCAGCCCTCATCAAGATAATGGGAGTCAAGGGCGGGGTAATCTCATAGGATGGCTGAGGAAGGCCAAGCTGATGGCGGACTCGACCAGGGAAAGTGGGCATCACCAGAAACATGCAAATCAGGTGAATTGTCGTTTTGAAAGCTCGAGAAGAAGACGCGTAAATAGCAGGGATGAGCTTAACTCTCATGGAAGCTCAGTCGATCTGGAAAGCAAAAAAAAAAGGGATATGTCAAAGTCAAATAAAGAAGGAGAAAGGGGGGAAGAAGAAGAAGAAAATGAAGAAAGAAAGATGAAGCACATAACTCACCTTCCCTACGGCCTGACTGTCCAATAACAACAAGTAATACAATAGTGAAGGGATCCTCTTAGAATCCCACACTCCATATGACCAGCAATGAATCGTCGGGAATGATGGCGCTAGTCGACCGGGAAGAGGGCGAGGAATGGTGATGTGCTCCCATGCCCAGACCTGGAGCAAGATTGAACAACCCCCCAAGTAGCTGGCTCCCCTGGCCACACTACAAAGGTGATGATGCAGCAAGCCCACAATCGCTAGACCCCACGCCACTCGCTCCAAGTAGTCTAGCTGTCTGGTCATCCAAATCACTGACAAATGGGCTCGACCCTTATATCGGTCCGCAAATAGAAACTCCCCGAACAAGTACACAAGGAAGGCCTGCAAGGAATGTATCTCACTATCTGAAAGAGGACCATGATCAATGGTCAGATCCACCTCTTGTCGGAACACCTCCAGCTCGTCCTCAATCATAGTCCACTCCTGTGCATCCAAGATCCTCTCTTTCTCCTACTCTCGCCACTCCTCATCAGTAAGAAACACTTGAGGACGCACGTATCCTCATCAAAAAATGTGCTCCCATCACCAGGATCGGGAGTGTCGCTCCCAACTCGCTCTGCATCCCCTGATGATCAAGCATCACCTGTGGTCGAAGGGTGACTAGACTCACCCTGCATCGATTCACTAACCCCAGCACCATCCTCTTCCACAGGGCCTTTCCCCGATGGGACGGTCTCCTACCCAAAGAAACCTAAATGTGGGGAGCACAACCACCTATCATCCTCTTTGCACTGTGAGGTACTCCAGTAAATTCCCACCTTAGCTTCCCAAGGTGCATCTCTAAATCATGCCTTCCCTTGATCTTTTCAAAAGGAATACTGAGTAATTCCTTGCAGTCAGAGGCATAACTGGTAGACATCCCCGGGGGAATACTCAAGAAAGGCTCCCCCTCACTCCGAACCCTAAGAATCTGGGTAGCATCCTCAAGGGTAGGGGCAAGCTCGCCACATCGCAGTGGAATTGAACAGGTCTCCGGTCTATATCAGAGACATAACTCGGTAATCAAAGCATGATTTAAGCTAAAAGGCTTGATCCGGCAGACCTCCCATAAACCAATCCTGGCAAGAGCCTGCCCAAGAGTCAACAACTCCGCCCATTTGCGAATAGCAAATAGGTGAGATCTATAGTCAACGAACAACCCCTAAATATATATATATAAAGAGGGGGGGGGGGGGGGGGGAGAGGAGGGGTGGAGTCATCATGCTCTAGCCATCAAGATCTCATGCTTCATAAAATTAAAATAATAATAATAAAAAAATCACCCCACAACAGGAGAATTTGTACACAAGGGTATTTTGGTCATTCTACACTCGTGAGTATTTTACACCCAAAAGTGCAGTATGGTCATCGTACTATCCCTAGATTATGGGCCCAGAAACAGTCATTCAAAATTACCCCCGAAAAGCAAAGTTCACACTCAAGGGTATTTTGGTCATATGCACTTAATAGTATTTTACACCCAGAAGGGCAGTATGGTCATCCTACTATCCCTAGTTTATGGGGGCAGAAACAATCCTTCAAAATTACCCTAAAAAATCAGAGTTCACACTCAAGGGTATTTTGGTCATTATGCACTAGGGAGTATTTTACACTTAGAAGGGCAGTGTGGTCATTCTACTATCCCTAGATCATTGGGGGCAAAAACAGTCATTCAAAATTACCCCTGAAAAGCAGAGTTCACACTCAAGGGTATTTTGGTCATTTTGCACTTGAGAGTATTTTACACCTAGAAGAGCAACATGGTCATCCTACCATCCCTAGATTACGAGGGCAGAGACAAATCATTCAAAATTACCCCCAAGGGGTAGAGTTTACAATCAGGGGTGTTTTGGTCTTTTTGTACTCAAGGGTATTTTGGTCATTCTAAACTCAGAAGGGCAGTATAGTCGTCCTACCATCCCTAGATTATGGGGGCAGAGACAATCATTCAAAATTACCCCCAACGGGTAGAGTTTACACTCAAGGGTATTTTGGCGGTTTTGCATTCAGGGGTATTTTGGTCATTTTACACCCAAAGGGGTAGTATGGTCATCCTACCATCCCTAGACTATGGGGGAAGAGACAGTCATTCAAAATTACCTCTGAAGAGCAGAGTTCACACTCAAGGGTATTTTTGTCATTTTACACAAGGGTGTTTTTGGTCATTTTTGCACCCGAAGGGCAGTATGCCATTACCCAAAATTAGCTCAAAAAGTAGAGTTTGCACTCGCGGGTATTTTGGTCATTCTCAATCCCAGTCTATTCTAGACCTTTTCATAGCCTGGGTTAACCATTCCCAATCAAGGCTATCTCAAACCATCTCAACCTAGCTTCCAATGATCTGGGCTTTTAACCGAACAGTTCAAGAGCATGTCATAAGCATTTTCAAATGAAGATTCTAGGCATGTTTGTGCATTTTTTTTGAAAAAAATTGATCCCAACAAAAGTATTTCATGAAATTTTCACAAGTTATCTTGTATTTCGGAAATTGGAAAAGAACATCTTTTTTCTTTTCTCTCTCGCAAGCCGCCGAAGCAGGTGGTGTGCAATCCTCAAAAATACCAACATTCATTAGAGCATTTCAAAAGCTGGAGGCTTACCTTCTCTTGCCCTTTTGTTCTTGAGATATGACTCGATCCGAGCGTCCACTGACGTTCCTCGTCATCTATCCTTGACAATCAGTCCGTTTTTGGTATGAAATGGAATTTTGGCAAGGAAAACCCAACATGATTAGGATTGAGGGGTGGGAAGACCCTAAAACGAGTGAGAAGGGAATGTGGGAAGCCCATGCTTTTTTTTAAAAAAATCTCCTGGGCTAGGCGGCGCGCCTCGTGCCACCGTGTCGCCCAAAATTGTTGTTTAAAAAAAAAAATAATAAAAAAAAATATTTTTTTTCTTTTCTCTATCCCAAGACATCAATCAGAATGCAAAACAAAATTCTGGATAGGTCACATTCAGATTTTATTCATCCCCTGAAAATAGCTTCATCACATGCATTCTCACGATCAAATCTGATCCTGAGACTTAAATTCCTATTGTCCTAACAAACTTCAACAAAAATTAAACTACTGAAAGATAGTGCTGATCATGAGATCAACTTATGCATGCCAATAAAAAAAAAAAAAAAAATTGGCTATTCAGTCTTCGACTTCGGATCAACATCCTTCTCCTTGAGTTCCGCCACGAAAGCCACCCATCGAGCCAATTCAGCTTCAGCATCTTCCAAACTGATGTCAGATACATGCTCATTGGATGTGATGCGTTTATTAGAACAAGAGGCGCCATCTTCTCATTAAGGCATGGAATTCTGAGCAGGAGCAGAAGACTCGCCACGAAGTCTCGAAGATCTGGGGCATAGTGGAAGAGGACATGCACGTTCCCACCAAGAATCATATTGCGAAGTGGTTGTGGGCTTGTCTTGTTTAGCTAACCCCTCGCTAGAAGATGACTTTTTTTCCTTCCACGACAAACCAGCCTTGACCAGAAGAGTGGAAGAGTGTCGATGAAGCAGAAAGATAGGGTGACCATCGATCGCATTTCCTGGAAAGGTATAATTATGAGTATGGCGAAACTGGCGAAGCGCCGAAGTGCTGCCCTGCAGGAATATGACATGAATGCCCCATAGCAGGCAGCAATAGAGACACTTTCAAGAACCTTGATCACCCAATCGAATGATGACAACTCGTCAAGAATCCTGCGATAATAATTAACATCCCGGGGTCGAGTGGTGTCGTCGACATATGCTAGTCCCAGAGCAGTAGATGCAACTGTCGTTGATCGAGGAGGGCAGACAACAACGACGTGTTCGTAGGCCCAAATCTGCAGAAAACAAGAGTCAAAAGCATCCCAAATGGTCACACAATAAAAGTCCAACTGAGACCCTCCCAGATCGAGCCGACCTTTTTCCAATTAATTCCTGTGCAAAAATATGAATTCCAGATCCCAAAACAAGACAAAAAAAAACTGAGTTCCAGGGGAAAAATTAAATAAAACTGTGTTAAAAAATATACCTGCAAAATCAGGACATTGCCCTCAATAAATCGGTCACCTTGTGTGACCTTGTCGTGAAGACCTCGGTATATGCCTGCCAACATTGTCGGAACAATAGTGTAACCCGCTCGTTCCTAGAAGGCATGGACTAAAGGAATAAAGGAACTGCGAACCGTCTTACGACCACTTAGAAAGATAATGGAGCCCAACAATACAAAAAGAAATACATGGATCTGTTCGGCGGCTCGAGATTACTCTCATTCCGGAACAACAACTCCATATCAACCCACTAACCATGAGAAGAATAAGTAGCCCCCAACAGTTGCGCACCCATGATAGAATGGTCGTCAGTGGCAGTGGAGGGTTGATATGCAATCTTGGCCAAGTTCAAGCATAAATCCTGACAACTTCCTTCAAAGTTGGTGCTGTCTCACCTATAGGAAGAAAGAAGGTGATCGTCTGATAGTTGAACCTCTCAGCAAGAGCTTCAAGGAGTGGAAAGTTCACATGGTAAGAGGCCATATTCAAGATGTCTATCATCTAAATTGAAGCCAGAAGGGCCATGAGCTCCGGCCATTGCCGAGCAGAAAGAAACCAATCTCGGAACCAAGACCGATGATAGGAATGCCATTGACGCGTTGAGGAACTTCACCCGATTGAAGGCCATGCGAGATATGAGAGAGCAGACCTTCAGGGAAGTGCCTAACCCTAGGAAAAAGGGGAGAATCCTCTTCTCTTCCATTGGCAACCCACTCGATAACCTTCCCCTTGCCCTTGGAGATCGCATTGTCCTTCCTAAGAGTTATGAAAACCTGAAGATGAGAGAAAGAAAAACCTGTAAAATTAGAGGGGAGATGATGAAGAAGGAAGCAGATGAAGATGTGAGGAAGAAATATGAGTTTGAAAGATGAGAGAAGAATGGGGAGGGCAGATTTTTATAGAAAAAAAAGAAATCCGACCCAAAACGCGTCCTATGGTTATCCACTTCGGCCAACAGCGGGTTTAGATAACCCTAAAACCAAGAAAAATAAAAAAAAAATATATTTTGAGGATTGGAGGTCTGGGCAATTTCGTACTCAGACAGGGGCGACACGCCCCGTGTCGGCCACAATTTTTTTTGAGAAACCTCTTTTTCATCCCATTTCACACACAAAAAAAAAAAAAAAAAAATTTTTTTTTTAGTAGGCGGCACTCCTAGTGCCGCCTTGGCGACATGCCCTGTGTCGCCCAGCTCTGGGCGACATGCCCTGGGTCGCCCAAATGTTTTTGGCAAATTTTTCCCAATCTGATCCCAGGACATTTTAATAATAAAAAATCATGTTTTTTTTTTTATTTTTTAAAATGACCTTTTGAAATAAACTGTTTTCAAATGATTTTGAAGCACATTGGTTTCGGGTATCCTGTCAGATGCTCCATGGTGGCATGAGCCTAAACTGCCTACCAATTTTCAAAAATAACAATTTCAAAAAAAAAATTCAAAAAAAAATGCTCCCTGGCGGTATGAGCCTAAACAGTCAACCAACTTTCCAGAAAATAAAATAAACCAAAAAAGAAATAGAAAATGCTCCTCGATGGCACAAGATTAAACTGCTAACCAAAGCAAATTTAGTTCAACATAAAACTCGTGTGACGTAAAAGAGCCGAGACATGTAACATCTATCCCCGTATGACACCAAAGGTCGAGAGTGTTCAGGGCACAACCACTCTGTTCAATGGAAAACGTCTAGCCCCGTATGATGCTAAAGGTCGGGTGCATCCATTTCAATGTCAAACTCGTGCGACGTAAAAGAGCCGAAGCAGGTAACGTCTATCCCCATATGACATAAAAGGTCGGGTGTGTTCAAGGCCCAACCACCCTGTCTAATGAAAAATGTCTATCCCCGTATGACGTAAAAGGGTCGGGTGTATGGTCCATCACTGCATGATGTTAAACTACTTAGAGGGCTCTATGGTTGCCGGAGTTAAAACTGCTAACCAACATTGTTTTCGAAACACCATCCTATATGTCTTGTGTTTTAAAAAACTTTAATTTCTTTGTTAAAATCATAGCCTGTCCCTACTCTGGGTTCTATTTCAAATCTCCCCCTACATTCAAAATTTCTAAAAATTATTTTAAAACGCAGGAGCTTGGACACCTGTATATGATGATTACCGCATTTTCCACGACTGCCGCATTGCTGCCTCGTCTCTCACTTCAGATTCGGCCAGACAAGTCCATTCCTATAGAAAGCCTTTCCCTATAGACAGCCTTAGGAAACCGTAAGGAGATCAAAGAAAATGCTAGGGTTAAAAATTCAAATTGTGAAAACCCCTAAAGTTAAGTGGCATGGCCATAAAATCCAAATCGAGTTTCAAGCTTGTGTAACTCGTGGACATCTCACGTCGAAAACCCTAAGAGGAAAAATGCCTTAGGTGGGTGAGCTCGGCTAGCGCAATGACTTAGAGGGTTTACTTAGTGTACCCCCTGACCACGTGACTTCAGGACGAAATTTAAAATGTTTGCTTTATCTTTGACGTTCACCTACCCCTCAAAAGACGGGAAATGCCAAAATGTCTACTTCTTTGCCACTCACCTGTCCTCTGAAAGACAGGGAGTGCCAAAGGGGGGCAACTGTAGACACCCCATTTTAATTTGGCAAATTCTGTGGTTTCTTGAACCCTTAAGGACCACATTTAACCTAGTAAACCCAAATCCATAGTTCACATAACCCATCTTGTGACCCGGAACTAGTCTGCCTGCCCACCACCCTACAGATGCACTGTTTGGACCAGTGTTTGAAAAAACGCCGAGTCGAACTGGACTCGCCCGGTTCGACTCGGAAATCGCCATGGACGGATCGAATCGGCAAAAAAAATGGGAATCGTCCGGTTCTAGAGAGAACCAGACGATTCTGTACAGTGACTCGCCGATTCATTGTACGGAATCGACGAGTCCGTACAGTGAATCGGCGAGTCCCGTACGGAATTTTTTTTTTTTTTTGTAATACTTGATTGATTTTTTTGTAATCCATGATCGAATTGCTTTTTTTTTTTTTGTAATCCATGATCGAATTTTTTGTTTTTTTGTTTTTTTTGTAACCCATGATAGAATTTTTTGTAATTGATGATCGAATTTTTTGTAATCCATGATCGAAATGTTTGTTTTTTTTTCTTGCAATCCATGATCGAATTTTTTGTGTTTTTGTTTTTGTTTTTTGTAACCCATGATAGAATTTTTTGTAATCCATGATCGAATGTTTTGTAATACATGATCGAAATGTTTGTCTTTTTTTTGTAATCCATGATCGAAATGTTTGTTTTTTTTTTTGTAATCCATGATCGAATTTTTTGTTTTTTGCTTTTTTTGTAACCCATGATAGAGTTTTTTGTAATCCATGATTGAATTTTTTGTAATCCATGATCGAATTGTTTTTTTCTTTTTTTGTAATCCACGATTGAATTTTTGTTTTTTTTTGTTTGTTTTTTTTTGTAATCCATGATCGAATTTTATGTAATCCATGATCGAATTTTATGTAATCCATGATCGAATTTTTTGTAATCCATGATTGAATTTTTTGAAAGTTTGTGATTTTATTTTTTTAATCCATGATCGAATTTTTTTTTGTAATCCATGATAGAATTTTTTGAAAATTTGTGATTTTTTTTTTTTAATCCATGATTGAATTTTTTTTTGTAATCCATGATAGAATTTTTTGAAAATTTGTGATTTTTTTTTTTTTAATCCATGATCGATTTTTTTGAAAATTTGTTATTTTTTTTTTAATCCATATTATTCAAAGAGAAAATGAGAGAGATGATGATTCTGAGGCCACCCTATCCCAGCCATATTATTCACATATCAAGTCCCAACAGCAACAGTGTAGGGATGAGCACGACAGTGCAGGTGAGCATGAAGGATGGACAATCTTCTGGGACTTTAGATTGGGAACACAACAAAACACTAACACTCAAGGATTTGGGAATAGTTAGATGCCTGCTAATATCGATGATTCGTTTTTAGATCGAATCAATGAATTGTTAAACGAATTCAATCAATGGCACCAACGTGACCAAGAAGAACAATAACGTCGTCTATCATTTTATTTTTAGATCATAGGTTACTAATTTTATGCTTTATTGTAGTCCATGTATGTTGATATACTTATTCCATGATAATTATATGTTCATCCTTTTGTGTGATGTAAATTAAATGCTGAATGGCGGTTCATGTAGGGAAAGAACATATCAATATTCGCATATTCATTCAAAAACATAAAAATTCTTAATGGAGTACCCTCATTTCCTATTGAATTCCTAAAAAACAATATTTATAATGAATTTTAATAATTTTCTTGGATTTTTTTTAAGCTTTATTCTGACAGATTCACCTGATTCCTGATCCGGATCGCCGATTCGTCGATCCGGATCGGTTTTTTGAAAGCCCGATCCGGGTCACCGATCCATTTTTAAACCATTGGTTTTGACCTAGATTTCTGTAAATGTTCTGTTTTACAAAAACAAATCATTATAAATAGTAAAAAAATCCGTTTTGATGTAAATTTTCTTTGAGAGCTTCACAAGAGGCCGAGAAACACACTAGTAGTTAAAAATATCAATTCATACCAAATTTGATGTGGGCGACAGGGGCCATGCCACTCAGGCGACACGCCTAGTGTCGCCCAGTTCTGATCAACCCCAAATTTGACCTTTTCAATTTACTTGGGTGACACGACCCGTGCTGCCCAAATTCGTGACCCTCAAAATGTGCATCTTTGATCGAGGGATTTGTTTGTTGCGAGAAGATATTCTCCCCAACAATTTTGACCCCTTTTTAAGCATCTTTTTGGGACCATTTAGAGGGGGACGGAGAGAGAAACGGGGACGGCAGAAAAAGAAAATGCTAGAGAGAGAAACCTTAGGAGATAGAGAGAGATAGAGATCAGATAGAGATCGAGATCAGATAGAGATAGAGATTAGATTAGATAAAGAAAAACATAGAAGAGATATAGATGAGAAACCTGCAGGAGTTACAGGAGAGAAAACCTTGGAAATTGCGTCAGAAAGCCTTAGCCTCTTGAGAGAAACCCCATATCTACCCTTAGGATAGAACCCTAAATCAAAGCCTTCACACCGAAAAGATTTGCTGATAAACATCGGACTCAGAGAGACAAAAGAGGACCGGTTCTGATATGGGCGAGCCCCAGAAGGCTCGGGAGTCCCGGGCCATTCGGCTCGGTTTGGTATCATTTTCCTTTCTTCTTTTCTATTTTTCTTTATTATTTTAATTTCATTTTTATTTACTTATTCACTTTAAAATCATGTTTTGGATGGTCTGGATCATGTTCGCCCTACCACAGATCTGAGAGCAGATCTGCTTGTTTTCGGGCAGATCTGGCCTTAGATCTGAATTCAATTTGTCGCACTTTCTCTGCCACATTATTTTAATCATTTATTTTTTATCAGTTCAAGGTTTCAGATCCGAGATATCTTCATTGGAAGATTCGTTAGATTTTTCATCATAAACATTCATAGATCTTTCAAGTGGTGGCTGTTTGGAAGCGATTGGACATCGTTTGATAGGTCAAAAACTCGACGCGAAATAGGTGACAATCGCTGGAAATTCCAGCAACTGTGGGTAGTGACATACCTTATCATTTTGGGACATATCTCTTGATTTATGCGAAATTTTAGCATGGTGCAAAAAGCAACATTATAATGGACAAACATATCATTCCATCAAGATTGATTTGAGCCCATTTGGATATCGTATAATTACTGAAAAAGTTGGTGCAATACTGTCACAGTTCCTGGAAATTTACTTTTACGAGTTTGACATGCTTTAATTAAAATACAACATTTCATAAGTAAAGATAAACTTTGATGTAAAACCTCAATCTGGTTAAACCAAACTTGCAAGTGAGCTACTCCATAAACTTAACAAGTTTATTTGCAATACTCAATCAATCATTCAACTTCATTTTGATTCAACTACATCCATACCCTTTATTGTATCATTTTTCCCTATCTTTATTCCTTGAAATCTATTACTACAAAATTAATTGATACATGAGCCCTAAACCTACTTATCTGATGCTCATGGTGTCTTTAAACCTCCCACTCGTGGGCCGCCTCAAGCTCCAAGCAAGTGCTTCTCCAAGGGCAGCAGTTCACTCTCACTTTACTCTTTAGAGAGAGAGTGAGGCAAATGAGGGCAACGACATTAAAAGGGGAAGGGAGAGGGCTTAAATACCCATGGTAGGTAGGATCCACTATTGCTGACTGGGTAGGTGAAGGTCACTGTGGTTGACCGTAGGCGGCGCTGACACGTACGGCTCTGACAGGCGCGGCATTGACAGGCATGGCAGCTGTCACATCTTCTCTTCACGCACGACGTTACCTCTTTTCTGCCTACACACATGGCGATGCTCCACTTCACGCGCAGCGATACTTCACTTCACGCGCAACGTTACCTCCCTATATGTGAGGCACTACCCTTTATGCGCACGGCGTTACTCCCATGTATGCGTGGCGTTACCTCTTCTTCACGTGCGGCGGTGGTCCTTTACACCCATGGCATTGCTCTCTCACACGCGCGACGTTACCTCTTCACATGCGGCGGTGGTCCTTTACACGCACGACATTGTTCTCTCTCACACGTGGCATTACTCCCATGCACGCGCGGTGTTACCTCTTCTTCACGCGCAGCGGTGGTCGTTTACATGCATGACATTGCTCTTCGTCCTCTCTCTTCTACACACACGGCGTTAGGCCTCTTCTATTAAACTATTGCTGTGTGCATCTCATGACTAGGAAAATTTGTGGTCCTTACATGTAGGGTTATCCAGATGAGCCTGGTTGAGATTAACCATAACCCGTGATGGCATTGTTTGAAAAACCAGGCGATCTAACTACTAACCGCATGGTTAAATTGGAACTGGCCACTGATTGGTTATGGTTTTAGGCGGTTTTGGTGATCAACTGGTATTTTAGAAAACAAAATTCAAAAAGATATATATGAATTCCCAAAAATAAGGGATTTGGTTTGTAGTGTTTTTTTAATATTCTTTACATTATTGTAAAGATAAAAAATTACTTTGGTCATTAATACTCACTTTTATATTTTCTTATCTTTTTCAAAAAATCGATTTTGGTCGTTAAACTCCATATTTTGCCATTAATTTTCAACTTCATTTGAATGTATTTTGTATTAATCATTCTTTATATGCTTTTCATATTTTAGCATATTTTTATTTTATATATTTTTTATCTTTTCAACACTTTTTTAACTGCTCGAGACTTGGCCAGTTAGAATGGTTGAATTGGCCAGTTTATCGATAAGGCAGGTTAAACCGCCTACAGGCCCATGTCCTGTTAACCATTCTGGTTCAATTTTACAAACACTGCGTGATGGTCTCCTTTGGTTTGAAAATGTCCATTGCTCAAGATGTGGATGTCCCTATGCCATGGCGTACCATGTACCACACATCCTTAGCCTATGGTATTATGTACTCTCCCTTTTCCGGTTGTCTTGGTTTTTAGGTTTCAAAGAATAGAGGGGGAGTTATTTGTCATAGGTGTTAGGTTTCAAAGAATAGAGGGGGGAGTTATTTGTTGGTTATGGTTTCTGTGAGGCTGAGGCCTTAAACAATCAAAGGAAAGGTGCTCATTAAGATAGCATTGAAAGATGTGGCTTCAGAAAATATTTATGATGACTTGAAAATTTGTTTTCATTTGTAATTATAAAATTTAAAGCTTAAAAAAAGTGTAGATCGAGCAGATCTTTGGACACTTGAAAATCTTGCAAATTGACAGTCTAGATAATGCATTACAAGATGCACTATTTCCAAGACTTGAAGTCCAGCCATTTTACATCCATGGATCTTAAGGTCGAGATGATCGAACTGAGGGCTTTGTGGCGTTGAAACAACTTATTCTAGTAAATTTTCGAGGTGTGCGTTAGTTTGATTGTTTAAGGCCTCAACTATAGATATTTGGGTTTTGGTAGGCTACACTACTTGGTGGTGTAGATCCTTAAAGTGCTCAATATTTTTGGACATTAAAATACCCTTGAATTGTAATACAAAAATTTTCAAGTAGGGGCATTTTTTATCATTTAAAAGGGTAGAATGGATATTTTTATAAAAAATAATGACATTCTATTAGTAGTTCAAAACAATTATTGCATCTTGTGGGTGATGTTTCACACCATATTGGCGATGTCATTATCCACTATTTTTAATAAATTCTTTTGTTTATGTTAAGAATTTATAGTTTACACTTGATTAATTACTTAAAACGTCCTAAACAAAAAGTTACTATACTATAGGATAAGGGTATCTAAATGTCTAAAAATGTTGAGTACTTTAAGGGTTTACACCACAAGTAGTGTAACCTAACAAAACCCCATTTTCCTTTTCCTTATTTGTAGCTAACTTGCTACATATATCAATTTGTTATAATTGTAAGGAAATTCACTATTTTTACTTAGAAGTTCATTTTGTTAGTAATTACCATAAATACCCATCCTTTAGCAGCAATCATTTGCAGTAACGTGGATCATTGAGGGTGAAATTTGGGTAGATTGGGAGGTAGAATAGCGGTTTATGGTAAAACTTTATGACATCATCACCATCAACATTATTTTCACTACTATTTATTCACATTCTTTAATATGTTGGGTGGGTGAGTTTGGACTGAGTTTGAGCGAGGCTTTTCAAAAGTTGAAGCTATATTTGAATAGGATGATATCGATATTTCATTAATAATGACCTAGATTTATTATTCATGGGATCCCCTCTCTTTTGTTAGGTCATTATTTAGCTAGACCCATTAAAGGATCTCTCTCTCCTCCCCGCCCTCCCCCAGTCCCCCCCTACCCCACCTCCAACCCCTCGCCCCCTCCCCCTCTCCCCCCCTCGCCCCCTCCCCAAATTAGAAAGTAGGGAATTAACTTAATTTTTTGATCTTTTATATTTTTATAATTTATCATGTTTAAAAATGTGAGGTATGATCAATAATATGTAAAGTGTTTCAGGCTTTTGTTGTACTATTTATTGATTTTTTTTGTTTGGAAAAAGTTTATACATGGTTGCAACCTTAAAATGTAGAAATAAAGATGTACCTAAAAAATCCATTGAAAAGGTTATTTTAATGTTGAAAAATCCTCTAATTGATCATCTCGACACCGAGATGTATGAAAATGAAGAAAGGAAAAATGATTTCGAGTCCTAGAAATAATGTATCTAGCAACACATTATCTAGACCGTCCATTTTCAAGATTTTCATATATTTATGGATCTACCTAATTTTAACCATTTTTAGAGTTTAAAATTTTATAATTAGATATCAAAATAGATTTTCAGGTAATCCTAAGAATTTTTTACACCACAATTACATGTTATGATAAAAAACCACAGCCCTTTTGTTTTGAAGTGTGCTATTAGATACGCTTTGAAGAGCTAATAGTACGGATGATCGTATGTAACCATATTTTTTTATATGGAAAAGGTTTATATAAGGTTTTATGGGGGATCTTAAGTTGAATATAAAAGAATGGATACAGAACAACTAAAGAGGATTGCTTGCAATAACTCTCATAGGGAATATCTGTGTATACAGCTTTATTGTTTTTCTTGGACAAGCAATTCCGAAGTATTTAGGTGGATGCCTTGCTAATTACATTAATTATCTCATACAATAGAGATACGAAATGCATTTATTTAATCAATAACATATTTATTCACCACAAGACTACAGACCAACGGGTCTTTCTTTTTTTCCACAGAGAGTATATATACTGTTGTCTCTCTTTCTTTCTTCATTTTTTTTCTCCTTGCCAGCTATTTATTTGTATTTTTGTTGTGTATTTATAGCTGTCAAACATTTTGGTTAAGTGGTTCACAATTATGTCTGGCAGTTGCAGTGGAGTGCATGTAGTGGTCATCGTATCTTGTTTTAGTATCGACATGTGTCCATGCACTATTCTTATATATCTTTCATATTCATCCCAAACGTGTGCTGCATTATTTTTATCTTACACATCATGTTAGGTTGATGTGGAATTTCTGTTAGAATTGACTTGTGGGGAAGGATTTATATTTTTGTATTACCCTTCTGGCGAGTAGAATATTTTTGTTATCTAAAATGTGTTTACAAATCATCAGACCTCATGATTCAAAGGATAATTGATAAACTAGTAGGGGTGATTTTGTCAATAATAACTCTTGAAATAAGTGTAAATTCACTAGAAGGTCTCGTAAAAGGATAAATCAAGGTTGATGATGTAATCCAGAATTATAGATATGAACTAGGGGGTCATTTTTGACGTTATCCCTAGGGCTTTATATGAATGTGCCAAAGCACTGAACTTTAATGTTTATGGGTTCGATACTTGGCTCAAAATCGGGTTTCTACCATGCTTGACCTAAGTAAGAAGGGTTTTCTAAGGAGTGTATATGGCAACGTTTAGGTAGTCAAAATTATAACCAAACAAAGGTTGGCACTATAAATTGTAGAATTAAGCTAACCTACAAAATCTATCAAAATTCTTGAAGCAAAAATAATCACAAAAGACATAAAAGAAGAGAATTAGGGCTATAAATTAGAAGGACTCCGACTTGATCAAAACAAAAGAATAGACTCAATAATTTACCCAAGACTAGGTATCCTAGGGAATGTAACATATGATTCATGAAGAAAAGAAATAAATAATGATGACAAATGAACAATTTCTGTACCAAGATTGAGCACAGCGGTTCAGAATATCAAGATGTAAAAAGTTTCACGTTCACAGCGTGGCCAAACGAAAAAAAAAATCTTTAATGAAAATACAGGGAAATATACTGAAAATACTTAGAAAATAGCTCATAGGAAAATCCCTAGAAACTAGTAGATAAATCCCAAAAATTTCCAAAAAATAGGGAAAAAGTTTAGATAAATCCTATAAATTTAAGAAAAATAAAAAAATTTCCCAAAAAATATTAAAAATTCTAAAATTCGTATTAAATATTAAGAGACCACAAATTCAATAGAAAATTTTGGAAAACCATCTCCCAACCGTAGGAAAATTTAGAAATTCCAAAATTTGTATTAATTATCAGGAGACCACTAATCCATAAGAAAATTAGGAAAAACCATCTTCCAACCTTAGGAAAATTTTATCTAAAATCCTTAGCCCTTTTTTTATGCCTTAAGTACCCTAGATCCAAGTAAAAGAATCCTAAATCCAGCAAATTTCAGCAAGCAAAAGGCATCTAAAAAGTAGATGGTGGTACGAGAAGAGTGGCCTGCTCTGAGCCCAAAACTCCGGGTTTCGAGTCTTTAAGGTAAGTAACTCCTCATTTCTCTTTTAAATTATTTATTTTCTTCAATTTTAGTTTGATTTCCTGCAACTTCTTTAAGTAAATTTAAGAAGCATTTAAAGGCCTTATACATAGATTCTAAAGCTGGCAGTGCTAGTAGTTTCAAAAGTAGACTGGATTTGTATAGATCCATTATGCCTTTGAAGCTATAATTTGAGTGATCCCACTCTCTCTACTATTCTATAAATTTAACTCGTTTCGCATGGAATTTGAGTTGATCACGGCGTGTGATCAATGTAACAATCCGAGCATAAACACCACACTATTAAGCTCAAATCGAAAATGGATCCACTCAAATACTTGCTTGAAAAACTTGTTCCCAATGGGCGACTAGACATGTAGGGGATGCTCTAAAGCGAATTTTCTATTGAATATGTAAATAAAAATTCAATCAAGGGGCAAGCAATTTGCTGATTACTTAGTCGATCATACTTTACCTGACAATATGACCACCAATACTGATCTTCTTGATCAAGAACACTTTACTATCGAAGGCCCAATTGGGGCTAATAATGAATACAACACTAGCCTTGTGTCATTATATTCTTTCTAGAGAAAGTAATGCTATCAACCTCCATTCGGTTCAACTTCCCATGCATAAAGAATATTACATAGTATGAAGCCTTGAAGTTGGTCTTGAAAACGCCCATGAAGTCCAAATTGATCAATTGCAGTTCATTAGCAATTTTCTCTTTGTAATTAACCAAGTCGACATAGATTGGAAGGTAAATGAAAAAAGGCTCCGACCCTACCAAGAAGAGGTGGAAAGCCTAATTAAATACTTCAAGCACATAACATTCCAACATGTGACCAGGGAAAACAAGCTGTTTGCCGATACCTAGCCACTCTCACATATATGGTGGACATTCTTTTTGAAATGAGTGTCCAATCATTCTACATAATGCACAACAACGATCCATCTCCTCCCAAAATAAAATCAGAAGAAGAAAATTAAGTGGAAGGTAAGGAAGATGAAACGTTCGCTCTTGAAACAAATCAAATTGTTGCAGCCAAGCCGTGGTATCATGGGATGCCTGTGCCACTGAAAGAAGGGATGTATCCAAATGGCGAGTTGAAGAGATATAGGGATACGTTAAGAAGATTTCAATAAACTTCTTGCTCAAATATAATGTTTTCTACAAGAAGTCCTTTGATGGAATCCTCTTTAGCTGCATTGATCAGCCAGAAATCGACATTGTACTCATAGAGCTACACAACAAGGGAGGAAACGCTGGGGAAACACTCCCAGTATAGAAGGAAAGGAGCCAAGGGTATAATTGGACCATCATGAAGATGATTTTTAAAAGCACATGAAAGGTGCCCTAAATGTCAGACTTATGGCGATCTCATAAACTCTCCATCCATAACATTCAATTTGATGCCCCTAGTGTGGCCATTCTCCATGTGGGCCTTGGATATAATGATCACTCAAAGGGTCTCCAAAGGACACAACTCTATAATAACTGTTACCTAGTACTTCACAATGGGTTGAGGTCACCAACATGTGGCCCGGTTCATCACCAATAACATTATTTAAATATTTGTTGTCCCTGAAATAATTGTCAATGATAATAGGAAATTTCAAGAATGAGAAGGTCGCGAAGCTGTGCAAAAGGTTTGGATTGAGCAGAATTTCTCTTCAGTCTATAGCCTTAAAGTAATTACCCAGCCGAGGAGACAAACAAGGCACTCCTAAAGATTATTGGTTGTACTATATAGTGTGGTAAGGATTTAGATGAAATCTGCAAGCCGCACTCTGGGCCTATAAAACCACCAGAAGACCGCCTCTGGAATGACTCCTTACACACTGGTCTATGGCCTGGCAGTGTTGGTTCTAATCAAAATTGAAATACCTTCTCTTAGATCCTTACTCATATGGAATCTAACAACGAATAATGAGTTGATGCCCTACTAGCTACTCTCAAAACTTTGGATGAGAGATGGTTGCGACAGTTGATAAAATGATCAGCTATAATCATAGAATTCAGCGAACATACTGAAAGAAGGTAATTCCCCGAGGGTTTAATGCACGGTTGGAAAAATCGGGCGATCTAACTGCTAACTTCCCAATTAAATTGGAACCGGCTAGTGACCAATTCCAGTTTTGGGCGGTTTTGGTGATCAATTGGTATTTAAAAACAAAATTCAAAAATATATATATAATTCTAAAAAATAAGGAATTTTGTTTGCAATGCATTTTTTAATATTATGGTAAAGATAAAATTTATTTTTGGTCATTAATACTCACTTTAATTCAAAAATCAATTCGTTAAAATGCATTTTTTCCATTAATTTTCAACTTCATTTGAATGTGTTTTGTTTTAATCAATGTTTATAAGCTTTTAATATTTTGTTAGATTTTTTTTTTATATCATCTTTATTTTTTCAACACTTTTCTTAACATTTGGGACTTGCCCGATTAGAACGATTGAATTGGCTGGTTTACAGGTTAGGCTGGTTAAACTGCTTCCGGGCCCATGTCTGATTAACCGTTCTGGTTCGATTTTGTGAACAATGGTTTATTCTCAGGGATCTATGGTTGGTGCCTTGATCTCGCCCTCCGGATCTTTTGACGATTAGGCAGCACACGTCTCGGGTTTCGAGGGAAGACCCGGGATGTTTTTGAGATCGCTCTCTTGGGAACCTCGTTTGTGAACGAGGGTAAGTGTTAACAACCGATGAGAGAGGAATTTAAGGTGAGTTCGGGACTTACTCGGGCTGGTTCACGTGGGCGCCCTTTTTCATCATGAAGAAAGCCCCCCCAGTAATAAAACTGGCTCGAAATTGCCTCCCACGGGTTGTATTCATCTGTTTTCAGCAATCACACACATATGGCAAAGGTTATAAGACATGTCGGTCAAACCTCACCCTTTTCCTCTTTGGTGACTGTACACAAGCATGCACATTCAAAAGAAGAAGAGAAAAATAAGAGAAGAAAGATGGAGGAGAGAGGAATTTGACTGAGCGGGAAGATCAGAGCAGTGACTAAGCTAGTAAATAACTGGCCTGATGTGGTAGCAAAACCAGCTCGGTAACTCAGACTGGCTCATAGTATTACTACTAGATGTCATTACCGATACTGACTAGAAAATCACGATGGTTAGTCTGTCGCGGCAATAAGGTGGGCCAAGTAATTATGGCACAACAAAAATTCGGCAAGATGACAAGACTATCATGAGAGGCTAACCTCAATCTCTCTTAATCAAATGAAAGAATAACATGATGAAGGTCATAAGGAAAGAATAAGAAGTGAAATAAGAGAAGAAGGGAACAGAAGAAAAGAGGGGGAAGAAAGGAAGAGAAAAGTGTGAGAGATGAGAAAATAGTAAAGAAAGGGGGAAGAAAGACACAGTCGGCGCTAGGCATTGCCGACTGTGTTAGAAGGAAGAGAGAGAAAACACAGTTGGCTCTAGACTTCGTTGAATATATCAGAAGAAGAGAGAGAAGATACAGTCGGTGCTAAGCTTTCCCAACTGTGCTACATAGAGAAGAAGAGAGAGAAGATCCAGTTGGCATTAGGCTTCACCGACTGTGTCAGAAGAGAAGAAAGCAGAGAAACCCAACCGGCGCTAGGCTTGCCTTGTTGTGATGGAAGAGAAGGAAGAGAGGGAAATCGGGCTGGCACTAGGCTTACGCCAGTTGTGAAAGAAGAAAGAAAGAGAGAAATCCAACCAGCGCTAGGCTTCGTCGACTGTGACAAAAGAGAAAGAGAAGAGAAATCGTGGCGGTACTAAGCTTCGCTAACTATGACAAAAGAGGAGAGAGAAATCAAGCCGACGCTAGGCTTCACCAACTATGACAGAAGAGGAGAGAGAAATCGAGTCGGCGTTAGGCTACATAAGAGAAGGAGAGAGAAATCGAGCTGACACTAGGCTGTGACGACTTTGACAGAAGAGAAGAAGAGAGAAATCGAACCGGCACTAGGCTTCACCGACTATGACGGAAGAAAGAGAGAGAAAAATACTGTCAGCACTAAGCTTTGTCGACTATGGTAGAAGAGAAAGAGAGAGAAATTGAGCTGGCGCTAGGCTTCACCGACTATGACAAAAGAGGAGAGAGAAATCGAGCTGGCACTAGGCTACGTCGACTATGATAAAAGAGAAGGAGAGAGAAATCAAGCCGACGTTAGGCTTCACTGACTTTGACAGAAGAGAAGGAGAGAGAAATCCAGCCTACGCTAAGTTTACCGACTTTGACAAAGGAAAGAGAGAGAGAAATCCAGTTGACGCTAGGCTTTACCGACTATATTAGACAAAGAATGGAGAGAGATAGAGACGAGAAGAAAAGAGAGAAAGAGATAGAGACAAGAGGAAGAGAGAGAAAGAGATAGATAAAGATGACAAGAAGAGAGAGAAAGAGATAGATAGAGATGAGAAAAAAAGGAGAAAGAGATAGAGACGAGAAGAAGAGAGAGATAGTTATGAGAAGAATAGAGAGAGAGATAGAGATGAGAAGAAGAGAGAGAAAGAGATGAGGAGAGAGAAAGAGGGGAGGAGAGAGAAAGAGAGGAGGAAAGGAAAGAGGGGAGGAGAGAGAAAGTTACCTGCCTGAAATGTATCAGCTCTATTTTTCTCTCTCCTCTCTGTGTCCAAGACATACCCATAAGCTTAAACAAAATTCAGAACTTTATTGATTGATCTAGGAAAAATGAATCTGTTCCTTTGTGTTCATTTTCCTTGATGTTTTCTTCATGATTTCTTCATTGAATCACATTGAGCATGCTATCACGATCATTGTTGCAACAAATACAGCTTGATTTCATGTTTGGATCATGATTTTGTCGCCTTGAGTTTTTGACCAGAATCTTGAAATCCGACGCCCAAAATTTATAGCAGCTTTGACACCTTCATGTGTGAAATCCAACCGTCCATCGTACGTGAGGTTCGGACCAGAGATTCCCTCGGACCTCACGCACATAATGAAATTGGTTTCGTGCCGATCGGGTATGAGAGCGTCATGATCTAGATGCTCGAACAAGGCGTGCTGTTGCTGAAGTTTTTGCAACTTCCGTCACGGATCAGAAACTTCCTTCTAGTTTTTCTCCCTGCACGGGGTCATCACGGGGAGTACCACATATCGAATTGCTCATCTTGATGAGACGAACACGCTCATCGAATTTGAGAGGATCTGACATGGAATGAGTGAGATATAAGCTACGAAAGTGACTTCTCGTGATTGTAAAAACAACCACTTTTAATGGTGTTTTAGTGCAGGGTGGCCACACAGGAATAGTATGCGGCCTACCCCTTTTCGGTAGGTTACCCATAACTTTGTCTTAGAGTGCCTGATTAAGTGGAAATTTGACCCGTTGGGATTTTCGACTGTGCCAGATCTAATGGTGGTGGTCCCATAGCTGTTTGACGCACTAAAAGTATGGCTCTAGTTATAGGGTTCATTTCATGGTGTTAGGGACCGATTTCATTGAAATTGTTTCTTTGTGTTCACTGCCTTAGACATGTTTGATCACGATAAAACTTGGCAAGTGGCCTTTTGAAGTGCTGATGAAGATCTTGACCAATTCTGGGGCAATTATGAGACTGTCAAAATTTCCACCGTTTTGTAGGCTTTATTGACCAGCTTCCTATTAGGGACCAAGGTGCTGAAAAATACATTCAAACAGCTTTCCCTGCCTAATGTTATGCTTCAAGAGAAGCGATAAGGACAACATTTGAAAAATTTCCTTCGGCTTTTACTTTTTCCTTCTTAGACACATGACCACATGAACGCCGAGGAGATTCACGTAATGGTGTTACTAAGATGCTCAGACGTAATGATGCATTGTTTGAGGGTCCGTCAGTGGAGACTTTAGGGGGAGAAGAGAATTTTTTGAGGGATCTTATCGAAGTCCTCACCCTCGTGTGGACTGTTGGTGATTCTGAAGATGAGGATTTTGTACGGACCTCATCAGTCAGAATCAGGCCCCTCTGGCAATTGAGTGACATGTCGAACGGCATTGTTCCCATTTAGTCTAGGTTTTATGTATATCCTCTGGTGTTGAGCCACATTTTGAGGATTACATGAATGGTATTGTGAAAGGCCTTGCTTTGGTGCCATCTGCTTTGTGCATCAGTAATTCCTTGGCGAGTAGGGTACCTCAGTTTATTGAGATAACCACTTTGGGTACAGCCACCCCTACCAGCTGCTTTGTAGCTACGACAATCATCTGATTGCATCACCAAAGGTATGACTGACCAGTTAATCCTTTGTGAGTAGGGTACCTTAGTTTGTCGAGATAACCACTTTGGGTACAACCACCCCTACCCACTGCTGTGCTGCTACGACAATCATCTTATTTGCCACTCCAAAGTCATGGTTGACTTAGCTCCCTTGGGGCATCTCTGACATCTTGGAAGTTTGTTTATAACCTCGTGGAAATGATGCCCTTTTTCATGACACTTGTCTTACTGTCTTGGCCAATATTCTGTCTTCTGAGTCCTTTTGCAACTGGACTCAGGCTGTTGGAATCTTTTCCTTAGAGCTCATATTTTTGGAGTCCTGACATTGTGATACTAGGGATTTTCTTCTTTTTGAGTGAGGGCTGAAGTGCCTGTTGAGACGAGTGCTGCATCAACCTATTTATTGGTCCAGGTGTCCTTTGTGGATTTTCGCCTAAACTTGGGAAGCGGCGCCGTAGAGACAGTTTTCACCGACTTCTTTTTATTTTGGGGTTCTTTTGCCCATGATATTTCAGCCATGTCCACCCTTATTCTTCCATTTTACTCAGGATGCCCTTTTGGGTTTTCACTGTGCCCGATTTTTATTCACGAAACTCTTTTACTCATGGTTTCATGATCATGCCTGTTTGTTATTTTTACTCATAGCGTTCCCTTGTTAAGATATACACCATGCCCGTTATTTCATCATATTTTTTTATGAAGGCGTGTTTAAGGTCATGCCTCTGGGACCTGTACGAAACAGTTTAACGTCATGCAGCCAGGACATGCACTATTGTTTAACGTCATACAGCTGGACCGTGGTTATGCAGTTTAAAGTCTTACAACTAGGATCGTGCAGTTTAAGGTCGTGCAATTAGACCTCTGCTATATTTTAAGGTCATATAGTTTGGACCGTGATGGTGATAAATAGTAGTCTATGAAGGCCATGGAGTGAGTATGGTGGTTGTTTGACTCACCTGGGGAAATGGCGTGATGCTACCTATGACAGATGATGTATGAAATGTGGGTGAAAAATGGTGACCCACTAACTTACAACGAGTATGGATGGCGAAATGGTTCGCCTTTGTGAGCGCGGCTGATACTCATTGGGGAATGATGTAGAATATTGATGGGAAAGACCTCACTGAGGAGATAGGAAAGGTGGTGTACGCACATAGTCAATTTAGGGAAGACGTGTGTGAAGATGCACATAAAAGGTGTGTGCACGTATATGGGGGTTAGTTTTAAAGTCATGCCTCCGGGACCTGTGCAGAACAATTTAATGTCATGAGGTCAGAACGTGCACTATGGTTTTAAGGTCATACAGTTGGATCAGCGGTTATGTAGTTTAAAGTCATATAACTAGGACTGTGCAGTTTAAGGTCATGCAACTAGACCTCCGCTATAGTTTAAGGTCATATAGTTTGGACCATGGTTATGCAGTTTAAAGTCATACAACTAGGACCTTACAGTTTTGGGGTCATGCAGCTAGACCAGGGCTGTGTAGTTTAAGATCATGCTGCACACACCGGAGATGTGTAGTTTAAGGTCATGCAGCATAGACCAAAGCTGTGCAGTTTAAGGTCATGCAACATGAACCAAGGCTGTGCAGTTTAAGGTCATGCAGCACGGACCAAAGCTGTGCAGTTTTAGGTCATGCAGCACGGACCAAAGCTGGGCAGTTTAAGGTAGTGTAGCGCAGACCAAAGCTGTACAGTTTAGGGTCGTGCAACACAGACCAGACTATGCAGCTTAAGGTCATGCAGCGCGGACCAAAGCTGTGTAGTTTAAGGTCGTGTAGCGAGGACCGGGTTGTGCAGTTTAAGGTCGTGCAGCGTGGACCAAGGCTGTGCAGTTTAAGGTCATGCAACACAGACCACCGTGACTTGAATATCGCCTGCTCCAAGGATGACTTCCCTCGGTCATTCACCGAGATGCTTGTTGATTCCATGGTTCATTACCTAATCTTTTCCTTCATGGATGGATATTTTGGTTATAATCAGGATGGCACTAGAAGATGAGAAGGCCACTGTGTTTCTAACCCCAAAAGGTGTCTTTTGTTACACTGTGATGCCTTTCAGGTTAAATAATGCTGGTGCCACGTACAAGCAAGCCATGACGACCATCTTCAAGGATATGATCTACAAGGAGGTCTAGTGCTATGTGGATGACTTGGTGGTGAAGTCTAAAACAAAGGACACTTACGTACAGGACCTCAAAAAGGTATTTGAATGGTTGCGACGTCACCAACTAAAGATGAATCCTCTGAAATGCACCTTTGGTGTATGCTTCAAAAAATTCTTAGGGTTCATCGTGAGGTTCCATGGGTTGGAGATCGAGCCTATCAAAATCAAGGCCATTTAGGACATGCCATCGCATACGACCCTCCATGAATTGCGGTCTCTTCAAGGACAGCTTTCCTACATTCGAAGGTTCATCTCAAATCTCTCAGGACGATGCAGGCCCTTTTCACATCTCCTAAAGAAGGACACTCCCTTCATATGGGATGAGGCGTGCCAAGCTGCACTCGATGATATCAAGCAGTGCCTGTTGAATCCTCCAGTACTCTCTACGCCAGTGTTGGGAAGGCCACTCATCCTATATGTGACCACTCTTGATGAGTCACTCGGAGCACTCCTAGCAAAGAACAATGATGGGGGGAAAGAGACAACACTCTATTATCTCAGCCACAGGATGCAGGGAGCCAAAAAGAATTACCCTCCCATCGAAAAGATGTGCCTAGCTCTGATTTTTGCAGTACAGAAGCTCCATCATTATTTGCTTGGTCACGAGGTCAGGTTAATCTCAAAGGCTGACCCTGTCAAGTTTCTTGTGACCCGGCCATGCCTGTCAGGATGTTTGGCTAAGTGGCCATTATTATAGATGGAGTTCGACATCACGTATATGCCACAGAAGGAAGTCAAAGGTCAAGCCTTAGCAGACTTTCTCGCAGCTCATCCCGTCCCTTCAGAATCTTCCTTGTCAAGTGATCTACTGGATGAAGAAGTTTTCTGTACGGCACCCTAAAACTGTAAAGCGTGGCACAACAAATAGTCCATTAGCATAACCTTAACCATAAGAGGGACCACCTCTTTGCCAGGTGTATTTAGTTACCAGCCCCAATGAAATTAGTTGTATGACAAGAAAGCAGGGGGTTGCACTTACCCCTACAATCCCCAGTGGGTATCTTTGCACCGACACCCCAACGTGAGTCACCCCCTATTGTGACCCGCTATCCCCAGTGAGTTAGGGCCATGCTTATCTTTTTACCCTCAGTAGGGTTACACATATGCTCCGACACGTCACCCCAGTAGGATTGCATCTGTGCTTTGGCCCATCATTCTTAGTAGAGTTACATGCATACCATTACTTATTATCCTCGTGGAGTCACACTTACCCTTTTAATCCCTAGAGAAGTCCTCTTCCGATTGCCACTCCTCATAGGGCCACCACTTTCATCCAAATCTCTTGGCTTGTGTATGGCCTTAACTATCTTTATCCCTAGGGAGTTAGATTGCTATCGACAGACCTATTCCCCATGCAGCTTCACCTAGATGACAACCAACACATGGTCCACACTGCATGACCTTAAATTGCACAGCCATGGTCCAAGTACACGACGTTAAACTGCACAGTCCAAGCTATATGTCCTTAAACCATAGTGCACATCCTAGCCGCATGATGTTAAACTGCTTTGCAAGGTCACGAAGGCACGACCTTAAACTTGCCCCCACATACGCGCACACCCCCTTTAGGTGCATTTTCACGCACGCTTTCCCTAACCAACCCATTCATGTGTGTGCACCACCTTCATTGCTTCATTACCACTATTCATCATTGCCGAGTGAGTCTCACCCATGCTCACCAAATGGCGAGCCATTTCACCACCCATACTCACCGTCAGCTAATGGGTCACCACTCTTCACCCACCATTCATATATCATCCACCTTTCATAGGTAGCCTCATGCCATCTCCCCAAAGTGAGCCGAAACCATCACCATACTCACTCCATGGCCTTCATAGACTGCCATTCATCACCACTACAGTCCACTTGTATGACCCTAAACTGTACTACATGTCCTAGCCACATGACGTTAAAAGGCTTCGCACAGGTCTCGAAGGCACAACCCTAAACATGTCTTCACAAAAAAAACGGGCATGGTGTACACCTAGGCAAGGGAATGACATGAGTAAAAATGACGGACGGGCATGGTCATGAAACCATGAGTAAGAGAGTTCCGTGAAAACAAGAACCCAGGCACGGTGAGCTCAAAAATGGCTGTCAGGTCATGGGCAAAAGAGCTCAAAAATGAAGCAAGTTGGTAAAAACTGTCTTTACGACACCACTTCCCTTGTTTGAGCAAAAACCTGTAAAGGGTGCTTGGACCGTCACAGCAAGTTGACGCACTACCACAGCCTCGACCGACACCCAATTGCCAAACAAACATGATTCTATGAGGTCTACCTAAGATCATCAGCTGTCAGCATTCAATCACAAAATAAATGGCTCACTCGGGAGTGAGAGCCACATAAGATCTTCCACGTTTTACCTCCACAAACAACAAGAGTCCTTGAGGGTGAGGGCGACGACCGAAAGATCCCTCCAATATATTAAAAGACCATCACAAAGGCAAGAAACTGATGAAGCTAGAGCCTAACCTACCAGATACTTTAGGGTTATTCCTCTTCATGAGATCACCTCACCTAAAACCTTCCTTAGCCAACAGACGCAGAGCTTCGGGACATGCCCTCGATTGGACGGGACAGGATAGGGTCCACGAGGTCGCCTCGCTAATGTCCCCCTAGCCGACAAGTCCAAACTTTTGAGCAGGTCAGAAGCTCTCGATTGGACCCCATTAGATGGGACCTACAGAGATACCCTGATCATCAAAAGTAAACTTGGTGTAGCAGTGAACAATGTCGACCAAAGGTTCATAACACTCAGCCTCCAAGTAGGCTTGATTCTGGCCAATGAGGTCCCTACCAAATCCTCAAGTTGTCAGAATCACAAATAGTCCCTCGAGCGTGAGGACTTCGAAAGGATCCCTCAAAAGTCTCTTCTTCCCCTACAAGTCTCCACGGGTGGACCCATACATTACGTCCAAACGTCCGAGCATTCTAGTTGCACATTGCGTGGATCTCCTCAGCGTTCGCGTAGTCTTGTGGCTAGCCAGGGGAAATTTCCCAAATGATTGTACTTCTTGATTCTCTTAAAGCACAACATTCAGCAGGGAATGCTGTTGGAAGATATTTTTTATCATCACGGGGCCCCCACTCAATAGAAGCCTAGCAAATAGTGAAAATTTCGACAACATCATAATAGCCCTAGAACTAGAGCTATATTTTCAGTGTCTGAATTTGCTATGGGACAACCGCCATTGGATTCGACACAACTGAAAACCCACAGGGGTCAAATTTCAGCCTAAATGGACATCCCAGGAAGAAGATATAGACAAAAGAGCGAAGCATGGGGAGCCGCATGCTATTCCCTTGAGGCCACCCTGCAACTAGGTTCCATTAAAGGGACAGTCACGAACAGTGACTTACGACACTTATATCTCCGTCGTTCAAGATCGGATCGTGTTCAAACTTATTGGAGCGTGTTCGTCTCATTGAGACGAGCGTTTCAATATGTGGCACGCCCTGCGACAACGCCTGAGCGCGTAGAAAAGCTAGAGAGAAGTTGCTGATCCATGAAGAAGGTGCAGGAAAATCAGCAGTGTCGTGTCTCACTCGAGTGGTCAAATCACACTGCTCGCGTGCTCGATCGACGCAAAACCAATTCCATCACGTGCATAAGGTCTCAGGCTATCTCTTACCCGAACACCGTACATAATGAACGGTCGAATTCCGCACACGAAGCCGACTTAGTGACTCTAAATTCTGTCGCTGGAATTCTAGTTCCCAACTAAAATTCCAAATATGCAAAATCTTCATCGGGGCACAGAATCGAGCTGCGTTTACTACCCTGCGATCATGACGGCGTGCTCAGTGTGATCCAATGAAGAAATCACAAGAAAATATCAAGGAATGAGCACACAATCGATCCAAAGTTTCAAGATTCATTCAAATTTCAAGTCACATGATCATGCCCTAAAAAAATGATCCATGACTCAAAGTTGGTATCAAATCGATCGCCATGTCGAGCCCTACAAGAAAATAATATCTCTTGATCAACCGGGCATCGAAACGACCCCGGATCATCCACAAAAAATCATGCACGTTTTAGGGCAATACAGGGACTATTATGAAATTTCATAACTTCTTAAGAAGGGGAAAATCTGTCATTTTGCACCCACCCTATTTTTTAATTTCTTTTAATTTATTTTAGTCTTAATTTTTAGCAATTAGGGTTACTTTTGATCATCCACCCATGTTTGAGCACAATTCTATATATACCGTACCATCATTGTATGCAAAAAGGAGCTTGAACTCTTGACCAAAGTGAGAGGTTTTACTTAATAGAGTTTCTCTTTCTTCTTATTGTTGGGTCACGTTGGGAGAGAGAGAGTAAGGAGAGAGAAACTATTGGACTAGTACCCTTAGTCTCAAGATAAATCTTCTCTTTCTTCTTTTTCTTTTCTTCTTCTCTCTCTTCATCTTCTCCGTCTGAGCTCCCCTCAGAAGCCATGCACGACAGTGGTGTTACCGTGCATGCCTCTTATGTGGTCTCACATGTCGCGCATGGCGATGGAAGCTCCATGCGCGAGCCTCGTTCTCCTTTTGTACGTCAATCTCTATTCCCTAGTGTGGTATGCAGACGGTGCTGCACATAGCCATTCGCAGACATATCCTTGACGCCTCAGTGAAGAGCGCAGACCGCAAAACTCATTGCCGCCTGCAGGGGTTTCCCCATGTTGCGTGCCTATCGTAGACGGTGGTGCCTATCGCCCCCCACGAGAGGTCTCGACAATACTTATCGTCGTCCACAGGCTTCCTTTGCATGCATGGTGCTTATTGCCGTCTGCGAGCCTCCTTCACATGCTCGGTGATCATAGCCTTCCGTGAGCCTCCTTCGTGCGTTTGGAGCTCATCGTCGCCCCTGCAGCGTCCCACACCTATCATCGTGCCCCTCATGAGAATTATCACCACACGCTTTGCAAATGGCTATCGCCGCATGCTTCTTGAGAAGCTATCGCCGCTCATGCAGAGGCACGCTGCCGTCTTGTGTTGCCAACAGAGACGCCTAACGCCATCTTTACGTCCCTGTTCTCAGTCAAGCCATGAGCAGTAGTGTCTAGCACTGTCCAAGGGCTGTGACACTGCTACTCTATAGTCATGGGTGGCTACGCTTAGCACCGATGGGACCCTATCCCTTCATCATCTCGTACCTTCTCTCCATTCTCTCCTCTTCTGATCTAATCGAGGGTTGACTTAGCCTAGCACCGCCATTTCGGCCTCGAATTTGAATAGTATTGTCATCGTGCTAATCTTGAGCACCATGCCTATCTTGCTACCACTCCGAGTCGGTCACTGTCCGGCAATTATGCCAGTCTTGTCCCTTCATCAAGTGTTCTTTTCTTTTTGACCTTTGTTCAAACCTTCCACTTTATCTCTTTAACTTCTCACATTCTTAGCTACGCGAATGTGTATTGCCCTAAGACAAGGGTGGGCCCTTTGGCCCACTTGTCTTGCAAATTAACCATAGTAGTGTTGTGCAGAAAAACAAGAAGATTGCAGGTCAAGGGAGGCGATTCCGAACCAGCTAAAGTAGTTGTGGGGCTTTCCGTCGTGATCTAAGAGGGCATCTATGTGAGTTAGCCCGAGTAAGTCACAGACCCAAGTGAGGTTGATCCCCACCTCACATCTAAAATTCCTCTCTCACTAGTTGGATACCTACCCTTGTTCTTAAACAAGGTTCCCGAGAGAGCGATCTCAACCCGAGACATTGTCACCCGACCACTTAGATCTGGAGAGGCGAGATTGAGGCACCTAACTAGGGGCGCCTCCCCATGTTCTGAAGTTGTTTCCCGATCAGAAGCAATAACAATAGGCTCAGAAGGGTAAGAGTCATTCACTTCAGTCTTTAAAGAAAAAGAGAATAGTTCAAGAGAGACAAAAGATGGTGGAGAAAGCACAAAAGGTGAAACTAGTGGAGTTACTAATGAATCAGAGAAAGGAGAGCTATCTCTTGACTCCAAAATCACAGGATGTTTGACACTCCTATGTCAAAAGTACGTCTACCAACTTGAGCTGGTGAACGAGTACTGGTAGGGATGAAGCATTTCCTTTTCTTTCCCCCTGTCAGAGGAGGAGCAGCCGCTTCTGAACTCCCTCTATGAGAAGGGCCCGCAGTCAATTTACTGTGTGGACAACTCTCGATCAATGCGTTCAAGTCCCGAATGGGATGCACCTCATGACCTGAAACCTTTCGGCCCTCACTCCATTCAAATATGGAACCGAGTTTCTCAAAGATGCTCCCGATTTTCTTCTTCAAGGCAAGAAATTGCGTGGAAGTGTCATCTACCGCTATCTCCGAACGAAGCCCAAGTGCCTCCCAGTTCAAAGGATATCCCAATACAAAGACCTCGCCAAGACTAGGAGTATCCACCAGTCTGCTCTATCTAGTCTCCTAATGCCAGTTCCCGTTTTCTCCTTTCTAGGGGTGATCAACATTCCTGTATCCTCGATTAGTGATTCTCCACCAGTTTGCATAGGCCTCAGTCACCCGAACCACCCTTCCTTCGAAGTGAGGTATCACATACTTGCTTATCTCTGTCATCTCTAGACATGTGAACCAAACGGTCTGTATGTGTCTAGGCTCCCAAGCTCTTCTTTCTTCCCTGAGTCTATTCTTCCATAGCGCTTTTCAAAAAACATAGAGAAGGGGCAGCTCTGATCAAGCCCATGTTGACGACCGAAGCGATGAGGGAAATGCCCTTTCAATCTAGCACTATACGGGGTCCGATAAGGTAAGACTCCCCATCTAATGGTTAAGATGAACATCAACTCCTTGATGCTCATAGGAGCACCATCTAGCTCCTTCCCTAATTCATCAATGAAAGCACGATCGGGGAAGCTTCCAACCGAGAATGGGACCCGACGCATATTTGAGAAGTCATGCCCGAACAAGCTCTGAGCCTCGCCTGGGCTATGAAAAATAGCATTTTGGCCAGCAATCGTCATCAAGAAGGGGCATATCTTATCTCCTGAGCCCTAGCTCTTGACATAGGTGGCAGGGAAACAGGCTCCTAGCCATCCATAGACATAATGGATCGGGAATGGAGTTTTAAAGTCTTCAGGGAACGCTTCTCCTTTGACAATGTCATTCCCTCCCTCCTGGCCTTTGTAAGCCTTTCCACGAGAGGTGGCTCCCAGGCCATGGTTAATATTACACAAAACTAGTTGAGCAAGGGCATACTCATGCCCTCTTGCCATATCACAGGCCACATAGAAGGTGCCTAAAAAAATGTCATCTGCCCCTCCAGGGAGCATGAACTTACATAAAAATAAGTCTAAATATGTGGCCAAGAAGACACAATGGTTGGTGGTCTCAGATTGATACGTGGGAGGCGTCCCCTTTACAACTGCCTTCCCTTTTCCTCTTGGAGTACCTCGAGCACCTTCAAGGTAGTCCCCACAAAAGAATTTCACCCATTCGGTGAAGGTTACCCAACCATTGTTAGACTGGGCATGGAGCAATTGGTAGACCTCGAAAACCTTTTGAAGACTAGCAGGTCGCTCTTCTCTCCCCAAGCTGACACCACCAAACATACGTGGCCCCGATCAGCGGAAGGCCCCCGATGAAATAAAGATCTAAAAAGGATATTACTACTTCCCCATGCCCATGAAGCCAGGTGTTGCTAACATCGTTCCATGTCTCCAATAGTACCTTGACAGTATTGGAGCACCGATCATAGTAGCTGGCTAAGCACTGAACCACTGCTAGCAAGGAGGTGCATTCCAGAATGGTTATGTGCGACACCAACACTCTGGTGGTCCAAGAAGAGTATCTCCTTAAGTATTGGTGCTCCCCTTGTACTGAAAGACCTTTACCTGACCACATTAGTCCCTTTGCTTGCACCATTCGCTTCCCTAAGGTGGGCAAGTTCTCCCTAGAAGCTATATTCATGTGCATACAATGAAGAAGCGCCATCCCTTGTTCAACACTGATAGTGCTGTTATTGTCCTCTTGAACTTCAAAACGAACTGGGTCAGTGATAAAAGTGACACTCAGAGGCCACTCTGGCTCGTCAGCCGAATGGGCTCGCCCCTTATTAGAGTCTCGCTGGTAAATTCATTGGTACCGACCTCTCCTTCCCTGGAAAGGTTCTTTATGTTAGGAATTTTGTAAGAAGACTTAGCCATTATAAAAGACTCTAGGATTCACCGTCGAATCAAAATTGTTAAGGGTACTGGGTAAGCACAGGCTGTGTCTTCAGTGAACAAGTGCCGGCTATATCGTCGGAGGTCTAGCACTGACTGTGTCTTGAATGATCTAGCACCGGCTGTGCTGCCAGAAGCCTAGCACCGATTGCATCTATGAAGGTCTAGCATTCGCCGTGTTTTCAGGGAGCTAGCACCGGTTGTGCACTCAAAGCTTAGCGCTAACTATGTCTGCTAACGCTTAGTGCCGACTATGTTTACCAACGCCTGCCATCGGCTGTGTTCACTAACACTTTGTGCTTATTGTGTTTGCCAACGTCTAGCGCTAGATGTGTCTTCGAAAGACAATTTCCACTCTGATGTGTCTTCAAAATACAATTCCCGCAACATCTCCTTGCTCGACTGGAACCTCCCATGCTCGTTGGCAAACTCCCTCTAACCCTTGTCGGAATGCCCTGTGTTTGCCAAAGCTCTCACTGGAAACCTCACCCAAAAAACCAAAAATTTCACCCTAAGTCTTTTTACTACTCAGTGAAACAATGAAAATGGGGTTTACTCCCTTTATATAGACAAAGCTTTCCTCAAACCCCTCACAAGCTAAGAATTTCAGCCACGTTCAGAGAAGGCTAAACGTCAATAGGCCGGACTGGGTCGGGTTCTGGCCAGTTTTACCACCGCCCATAAAATCCCATGCAACACAGACCAAAACCAGGTCGGGCTTGGGTCAAGGCCTAAACACTAACCTGCACCCACCGTCGACTATGTTGTGGAAACTACCCAGCGCCGACTGTGTTTTTAGTAACTTCAACGCCAGCTGTGTTCTCAGCAACTCAGTGTCAGCTGTGTTCAAGAGCTGGCGCGACTGCGCTCAGTGTTGGCTATGATTTTTAAACTTCAGCGTCATCCAGGTATTCAAGAAATAGCATTGACAGACCTCATCATCAGCTGCGTTTTCCAAAGACTCAACGTCGGCTGAGTGGTCAAGAAAGGATCATTGCCGCATGCCCCATGCTAAAGCCATGCGTGTCCTACTATTATTATCCCCAGTAGAGTTGCACCCTGACCGTGACCTATTATCCTCAGTGGAGTGGTACCCAGGTTGTTCAACTCAGGCCATGACTTCTCATCCCCGGTAGGAGTCACACTCGTACTGCATCCAATTATCCCCATTGGAGTTAGGGTCATTTTTACTACTGCAATCCCCAGTGGGTCTACCTCACACCTAGTTATCCTGTCCTCAAGGAGTCGAGTACCATTTTTTACCTATAAAGGACCCACACTTGTTCCATTATCCCCAATGAAGTCGGTCTTCCCATCTGAGCCCCTTGTTGGTCGTAACCATTTTATCCCCAGGGAGTTAGATTCCCATCTACAGATTCATTCCCCATGTAGCTTCACTCACATGGCGACCCACGCCTCGGTCTGCACTGCATGACCTTAAATTGCACAACCTCGGTCTAGGTGCACGACCCTAAACTGCATGGTCCATACTATATGACCATAAACTGTAGCGGAGGTCTAGTTGCATGACCTCAAACTGCATAGGTCCAAACTATATGACCCTAAACTATAGTACACGTCTTAACCACATGACGTTAAAATGCTCAAAACCCTAGTCCAAACTATATGACCTTAAACTGTAGCAGACGTCTAGTTGCACGACCTTAAACTGCATGGTCCAAGCTGCAGGACTCTTAGCGACATTCCAAGCTATATGATCTAAAACTATAGTGCACATTTTGACCGCATGATGTTAAACTGGTTATTATAGATCCAGGAGGCATGGCCTTAAACTCGCCCCCACCACATACGTGCACATGCCCTTTACGTGCATCTTCATGCATGCCTTTCCTAACCGACCTGTTTGTGTGCGCACCATCTTCACCGACTCCCCAGTGAGTCCACCTTTATTAATTACCATTATTTATCATCCCCTGGTGAGTCTTACCCATGCTCACAAAACAGTGAGCCATTCCGCCATCCAGACTCACGGTCAATTAATGGGTCACCATTTTCTACATTCCACTTATACACTTTCCATCCCTTTTAGGCTGCACTCATGCCATCTCCCCAACGTGAGTCAAACCACCACCATACTCACTCCATGGCCTCCATAGACTGTCACTCATCACCACCACTGTCCAGCTATATGACCTTTAAACCGTAGTGCACGTCGTGACCGCATGACATTAAAAAGCTTCGCCCAGGTCCCGAAGGCATGACCCTAAACTCGCCTTCACAAAAAATAACAGGCATGATGTACACCTAGATACGTGAATGTCATGAGTAAAAATGATGGACGAGCATGGTCACGAAACCATGAGTAAGATAGTTCCGTCAAAATAAAAACTCAGGCACAATGAAAACCCTGAAAGGGCATTGTGACTAAAAATAGAAAATAAGGGTGGACATGGCCAAAAGGTTATGGGTAAAAGAGCCCCAAAAAGAAGGAAGTTGGTGAAAACCGTCTCTACGGTGCTGCTTCCCAAGTTCAAGTGAAAATTCACAAAGGATGCTTTGACCAATAAATAGGTTGATGTAGCACTCGCCTCAACAAACGGCTTCAGCCCCCACTCAAAAAGAAAATTCCCTGATGTCATAATACTAGGAATAAAAAAAATGAGCTTCAAGGAAAAGATTTTGACAGCCTGAGTCCATTCGTAAAAGGACTTGATGAGAAGAAGATTCGCCAAGAAAGCAAGATAAGTCTCATGAAAAAAAGCATCATTCCCAGGAGGTTACCAACACACTCCCAAATGTTGAAGACGCCGGTAATCAGGATCAAGAGCTATCCTGATTATCGGAACTGTACAACAGTGGGTAGGGGTTATACCCAAAGCTGGTCACCTTGATAAACTGAGGTACCTTACTCGCAAAGGAATAACAGGTGCACAAAGCAGACAACGCCTACAGAAGGCCCTTCAGCACACCATTCATGAAATCCTCGAAACATGGCTCAACACCAGAGGATGCCAACAAACCCAAAGCAAATGAGAATAATGCCCTTCAGCATGGCACTCAATTGCCACACGGGCCTGATTTTGACCAACGAGGTCCATACAAAATCCTCAGCTGTTAGAATCGTAACTAGCCCCTTGAGGGTGAGGACTTCGTCAGGATCCCTCAAACAAGCCTTTTCTCCCCCTAAAGTCTCCACAGACGGACCTACCAACAATGCATCCCTACGTCTGAGCATCGTAATTGCAGCATTGCGTTAATCTCCTCACATTCACGTGGTCCTGTGGCAAGAAAGAAAAAAGTAATAAAGCCGAAGGAAAGTTTTCAAATGTTGTCGTTTTCGCTACCCTCGAAGCACAACATTCGCTAGGGCAAGCTGTTTGAACACATTTTTCAGCATCTTGGTCCCTAATGAGGAATAAAGAGGAAGCCAATCAATAAAGCTTGACAAAACAGTGGAATTCCTGACAGTCTCAAATGCGACCCAGAACTGGTTAATATCTTAATAAGCACTCCAAAAGGGCACCTGCCAAATTTTGTCACATTCTTACATGTCTAAGGCAGTGAGCACAAAGAATTAATTTTGAAAAAATGGCCTCTAGCAGCCTAAAATGGACCCTGTAACTAGAAATATATTTTTGATGCATCAAACTGCTGTGGTACCACCACCATTGGATCCAGCACGGTTGAAACCCCTATGGGTCACGTTTTAGCTTAATCGGACACTCCACGACAAAGTTATGAGTAAAACATTGAAACTAAAGGAGTTGCACACTATCCCTGTGTGGCTACCCTGCACCAAAACACCATTAAGGTGACTATTTTCACAGTCAGGGATAGTGACTTTCAGGGCCCATATCTCACTATCTCGAGTCAAATCACGGTCAAATTTTGTAAGCGTGTTCGTCTCATCAAGATGAGCGTTTTGATATGTGGTACGCCCCATGAGGACACCCGAGCAGGGAGAAAAGCTAGAGAGAAGTTTCCAATTTGTGAAGAAGTGGCAGAAAATTGAGCAGCTACACGCCTCACTCAAATGACCAAATCGCGGTGCTCACGTATTGGATCAATGCAAAAGTAATTTCATCATTTGTGTAAGGTCTAGGGCTACTATTAGTCCAAACCTCGGACATGATGAATAGTTGGATTTTGCACACTAAGGCGACGAAGTGACTGTAAATTCCAGCTGTCGAATTCTAGATTCCAGCTAAAACCCAAAAATTGTGAAATCTTTGTTTGACTCCAAATCATGTTCCATTTGTTGCCACATGATCATGACGACATGCTCAATGCACTACAGTGAAGAAATCACGGAAAAAATTAAGGAACGAGCCAACTATCGATCCGAAGATCTAAAGATTCCTGCAAATTTCAAGTCTCATGATCGTGGCCTAAAAACACGATTCATGGCTCGAAGTTGGTGTCAAATTGATCGCCAAGCCACACTCTACAAGAAAACAGTAATCTTTTGATCAAACGGGCATCAAAGCAACCCCAGATTAGTCACGAAAGATCACACAAGTTCTCAGACAACAATATGGACTTTTCTGAAATTCCATCTATTGTTAGGCAGGGGCAAAATAGTCCTTTTACATCTTATTTTCTTAATTTCTTTTAATTCAATTAAATTGTGATTATCATCAATTTAACTAGTTTTTTTAGTATCCACCCATGTTTGGGCCCAATTCTATATAAACATGCAATGCCTAATTGTAAAAAGGTCCAAGGACCCTTGGTGCATTCTTCAACCATTCAATAAATATTTCACTTTTTGCTTCAGTTCTTGGGTGCATCTTGGAGAGAGAGAGAAAAAAAGGGTTGGTATCCCTCGATAAGGTATTTTCTCTCTCCTCCTCTTTTTTCTCTCCTCCTCTTTTCTCCCTCATCTCTATCTCCTCTCTTTCTCTCTCCTCCTCTTTCTCCCTCATCTCTATCTCTCTATTTCTCCTTTCTCTTTTCTTTCTCATCTCTTTCTCTATCCTCCTCTTTTCTCCCTCATCTCTATCTCTCTCCTCTTTCCTTTCTCATCTTTTCCTTTCTCTTTCTTACTTTAATCTTTATCCCTTTATCTCTCTTCCTCCTCTGGTCTATCAAGTCACTTTTTACCTACTTTTCTTTCTCTTCTCTATTCACCCATGGCGAACCTCTTGTCGGGTGTGTGTTCCTATTTCTGAGACAAAACAATGAGCCGGGCTTTGACTTGGCTGACGAGCTGAGCCTTTGTCAAAACTCTCTCTTTTCTCATCTGTCTCAGACGGTGAAGTCCATTACCGTTTGTGTTCTCTCCTTTGTCTCTCTCGTGTCCTAGACGGTGAAGTCCATTACCGTCTGTGCTCTATCTCTTTCCTCTTCTTCTAACACAGTCGATGAAGGCTTAGCACCACCTGTGTATTCTCTCTCCTCTTTTTTAACACAATCAACGAAGGCTTAGCACTGCCTGTGTCTTCACTTTCTTCTTCTTCTTCTAACATAGCAAGTGAAGGATCAACTCCGCCTGTGTCTTCTCCCCCCTTCCTTCTGTCACAGTCGGTCGAAGCGCAGTGCTGCCTTCAGCTCTTCTTTCTTGTCCTTACTAGTCATAGCCATTGGGGACACAACATCGTCTAAGTCTTCTCCCTCCTTCTCTCATTGCCAACTGTGTTTGTCTTTACCCTTTCTTTTCCCCTCTATCTTCTCTCATGCTCTTCTTCTCCTTTCCTTCGCTTCTCCCCTTCTTTCTATTGTTTTCTTCTTCTCTTATCCTCCTTCTTTTCTTTCTCTCTGATCTCTATTCTTTCTCTTACTCTTTCGTTTGATTGAGAGGGGTCGAGACTAGCCTTCCATTGTGGTCTTGTCGTTTACTCATGAGTTCGTTGTACTGGTTAGAGTTACTGTGCCAACTTTATTGCCACGATAGATTATTCATTGTGTCTAGCTAGTCGGTAATTATACTATCATCTAGTAGTAATTCTGTTGAGCCGGTCTGAGTCACCGAGCCCGTTTTACTGCCATGATAGGTCAATTACTTGCTAGTTTAGTCACTATGCCACTCTCACCAACTGATCAAATTCTTCTAATCCTAATCTTTTTGTTTTCACTCTTCCATTCCTCTTCTTAAATGTGCACGCCCGTGTACATTCCCCAAAGGTACATTTGCCGAATGAGTGTGATTATAGAAATAGGAGAATACAGGCCAAGGGAGGCGATTTCAAAGCAGTTTTTTGACTGGAAGATTTTCTTCATGATCTAAGAGGGTGCCCACGCGAGTCAGCCCAAGTAAGTCCCGAACCCACCTTAAATTCCTTTCTCATTAGTTGATTTACCTCCCCTTGTTTTTGAGCAAAATTCCAGAGAGAGCGATCTCAAGTTCCGGGTTCCCTTGAAACCTGAGACGCGTGCCACTCGATCATTAAGATCCAGAGTGCAAGATTGAAGCACTTAACAAACGACCTTAAACTATAGTAGAGGTCTAGTTGCACGATCTTAAACTGCATCGTCCTAGTCGCATGACCTTAATCTGCACAAGCACGGTCCACGCTACATGACCTTAAACTATAGTGCACATCCTGGCTGCATGACGTTAAATTGCTTTGCATAGGTCCAGGAGGCATGACCTTAAACTTGCCCCCACACATACGTGTACACCCTTTTTGCTCGTACCACCTTCAACTCCCCAGTAAATCCATCTTGCTTCATTACCATTCATCTTTCCCCAGTGAGTCTCACTCATGCTCACAAAATAACTACCAACCATCCCGCCATCCATACTCGTCGTCAGCTAGTGGGTCACCATCATCCATCTTCCCTCCATACATCATCCATCCTTCACAGGCAACCTCGTGCCACCTCCCCAAAGTGAGTTAAACCACCACCATACTCACTCAATGACCTCCACAGACTGTCATCCATCTCCACTATGGTCTAGTTGTATGACCTTAAACTATAGTGCACGTCCTGGCTGCATGACATTAAAAGGCTTTGTAAAGGTCCCGAAAGCATGCCCTAAACTCGTCCTCACAAAAAAAAAGAGCAAAAAAAAGGAATAACGGGCATGGTGTAAACTTGAAAAAGGAAACGCCATGAGTAAAAATGATGGACGGGCATGGTCATGAAACCATGAGTTAGAGAGTTCCGTGAATAAAAAATTGGGCATGGTAAAAACTTGAAAGATAAGGGTGGACATGACCACAAGGTCATGGGTAAAAGAGCTCAAAATAAAACAAGGTTGGTGAAAACTGTTTCTACGTCGTCACTTCCCATGTCCAAGTGAAAACCCGCAAAGGGTGCTTGGATCAATAAGTAGGTTGATGGAGCACACGAGCGGCTTCAGCCAACATTTAAAAGAAAAATCCTCGATATCAGAATACCATTGATATCAGGACTTAAAAAGATGAGCATCAAGAAAGGATTAGGACAACTTGAGTCCCTTTGAAAATGGACTCGAAGGATAGAAGATTCACCAAGAAGGTAAGACAAGTCTCATGAAGAAGAGCACTATTCCCAAGAGGTCACTAACACACTCCAAGATGCTGAAGTTGCCCAAAGAAGGCTAAGTCAGCCAGACCTTGAACCTATAATGCAGTAATAAGGATTGAGCCCCCAGGGGTCGCCTCGGATGAAGAAGAGAGGTATCCTTATTGTCTAAACTGCCAAGCAGCAAGCAGGGTTGTGCCCATAGCTGGTCACCTCGACAAAATGAGGTACCCTGCTCGCCAAGGACATTTTGGTGCACAAAGCAGACGGCCGCCAATCGAAGGCCCTTCAACAGACCATCTTGAACAAACAACAAAATGAAGACATCCATACCAAATGGGAAGAAGTGCCCTAAAGCATGTCACTTGGCCACTAGACTGGCCTAATTCTGACCAACGAGGTCTGTATAAAATCCTCAGTTGTCAGAATCACAAACAATCCCTTGAGGGTGAGGACTTTGACAGGATCCCTAAACAAAGTCTCTTCTCCCCCCTGAAGTCTCCATGGATGGACCTACACATTGCATCCAAATGTCTAAGCATCTTAGTTACACCATTGCGTAGATATCTCCTCGGCATTCACGTGGTCCTGTGGCTAGAAGAAAAAAAAGTAATAAAGTAGAGGAAATTTTCTTAATTTTGTCCTTCTCACTTCTCTAGAAGCACAACATTCGGTAGGGCAAGCTGTTTGAACACAGTTTTCCGCACCTTTGGTCCCCAATGTAGAATAAAGAGGAACCCGATCAATAAAGCCCTGATTTACAGTGAAATTTTTTACAATATCAGAATTACCCCAAAAAGAGTGAAAATCTTCCTAAGCACCTCAAAAGGCCACCTGGAAAGTTTCATTGCAATCCGACATGTTTAAGGTAGTACAAACAAAGAAATAATTTCATAAAAATTAGCCTCTAACACCCTGAAACTGATCCCGCAACTAAAAATCTATTTTTGATGCATAAAATGGCTCTAAGACCACCTTCTTTAGATTCGATACGGTCGAAAACCCCTAAGGGTCTAGTTTCGGCTCAAACAGATGCTCCAGGACAAAGTTATGGGTAAAAGACCAAAAAGAGGTAGGCCGCACATGCGCCCTCCTTGCAGCAAATCACCATTAATGGTGATTGTTTTCATAGTTTGAAACAGTGACTTTCGAGAGCTATATCTCCCTCGTTCCGAGTTAGATCGTGCTCAATTTTTGAGAGCTGTTCGTCTCGTCAAGACGAGCATTTTGATATGTAGTACGCCTTGTGATGATGCCTGAGCAGGGAGAAAAGCTAGAGAGAAGATGACAATTTGCGACAAACGTTGCAGGAAATTCAACAGCGACGTGTCTCGTTCGTGCGGCCATACACGGTGCTCACGCATCGGATTGACGCAAGACCAGTTCCATTGTGTGCGTAAGGTATGAGGCTACATCTGGTGTGAACCCCGTGGGTGATGAAAAATTGGATTTTACACGCGAAGCTAATAAAGTTGCTGTAAATTCTGGCCACCGAATTCTAGATTCCAATCAAAACCCAAAGATTACAAAATCTTTGTCTGGGCACGAAATCGAGCTACGTTTATTGCAACACAATCGTGACGGCATGCTCAGTTCAATATAGCGAAGAAATCATGAAAAAACATCAAGACATGAGCACACCATCGATCGAATGTTTTCAAGATTCATCCAAATTTCAAGTCGCATGATCGTGGCCTAAAAACGTGATCCGTGGTTCGAAGTTAGTATCAAATCGATCGTCATGCCGAGGCCAATAAGAAAGCAATCATCTTTCAGCCAAATAGGCACCAGAGAAACCCTGAATCATCCATGGAAGATCATGCGTGTTCTAAAGTAGCAGCAGGGACTGTTTTGAAATTGAATGTATTGTTGATCAAGGGTAAAAACGTCATTTTACCCCTTTTTTTATAATTTTCTTTAATTCAATAAATTATAATTATCATCAATGAGGATAGATTTTGGGCATGCACTCATGTTTTAAGCCCATTTCTATAAATACATGCTAAAGCTAATTGTAAGTGGCTTCCCTCAATCTTCAATTTCATGAATAAAATTTGAGAGTTTTAGTCTTGAGATTATGGCATGTCTTGGAGAGAGAGAGGAGAGACAATAAAAAGTCTGGCACCCCTCAATAAAGGTAACTTTCTCTCTTCTCCTCTCTTCTCTCTTTATCTCTTTCCACTCTCCTCTCTCCTCTCTCTTTCTCTCTCCTCCTCTCTTTCTCTCTCCTCCTCTCTTCTCTCTCTTCTCTCTCCTATCAGCTCTATCTCATCTCTCACCTCTCATCTCTACTTCCTCTTTATCTCTCTCTTCTCATCTTTATCATGACTCTCTCTCCTCTCATCTCTATCTCTCTCCTCCTTTTCCTCTTTCCGTATTTCTCTCTCCTCTTCTTTCTTTCCCTATCCTCTTTGTTTTTCTCTCTTATCTTTATCTTTCCTTTTCTCTCTCTAATCCCTTCTCTCTCCTCCTTAGTCATGCACGACGGTACCCATCGCCGTGCATGACATTCTCTTTCCTTTCATGTCTCCTAGAACATGAACAGTGAGCTAGGCCCCAACCCAAGTGATGGGTCGGGCCTCTGTCCAAGTCCCTCTTCCCCTTATCATGAATGGCAGGACTTATTGCCATCCATGTTCTGTCCAAGTCTCTCTCCTTTTTGTCATGGACGATGGAACCTATCATCATCCATGCTCTTTTCAAGTTCCTCTCTCTCTTGACACGGACGGTGGATTCTTTTTCTCCCCCTCTCTTATCCTTGACTATGGAAGCCCATCGCCGGTCGTTTTCTTTATCTCTTCTCTCTCCAATTGACACGGATGGCGGGACCCTATCACCGTCCACGTTCTCCTCTTTCCCTCTCCCTTGTCATGAATGGTAATGACCATCACCGTTCATGACTTCTCTCTCATCTCTCTTTCCAATGTCATGGATGGCGGAAGCCATCATCATCCATGTTCTTTCTCTTTTCTCTCCCTTGTCATGCACGACGGAAGCCCATCATTGTCCATGTTTTTCTCTCTTTTATCTCCCTTGTCATGGACGGCGGGAGCCCATCGCCGTCCATGTTTCTCTCTTTTATCTCTCCCTTGTGATGGACAGCGGAAGCCCACCGCTGTCTATGTTTACTTCTCTTTCTCTCTCCTTTGTTATGGACGGCGGGAGGCCATCACCGTCCATGTTTCCTTCTCTCTTCTCTCTCCTCAGTCATGGACGGTGGAAGCCCATCACCATCCATGTTTCTTTCTCTTTCTCTCTCCTTTGTCATGGACGGCAGGAGCCCATCACCGTCCATGTTTCCTTCTCTCTTCTCTCTCCTCAGTCATGGATGGCGGAAGCCTATCACCGTCCATGTTTCTTTATCTTCCTCTCTCCTCTGTCATGGATGGCGGGAGCCCATCACTGTCCATGTTTCCTTCTCTCTTCTCTCTCCTCAGTCATGGACAGCAGAAGCCTATCACCTTCCATGTTTCGTTCTCTTTCTCTCTCCCTTGTCATCGATGGCGGGAGTCCATCGCTGTCCATGTTTCCTTCTCTCTTCTCTCTTGTCAGCTATGGACGGTGGAAGCTCATCGCGGTCCATTTTTTCTTCTCTTTTCTCTCTCCTCAGTCCTGGATAGCAGAAGCCCATTACCGTCTACGTTTCCTTCTCTCTTCTCTTTCCTCGATCATGGACGGTGAAACCTCATCGTTGTCCATGTTTCTTCTCTTCTGTCTCTTCTTTCTCTTGCTTCCTTCAACTCTCTTCTTAACTTCTATCTCTTCTTTCTCCTCTATTCTTTTTCTTCTTTCTCTCGTTTCTTCCCCACTCTCTCCTTCCCTCTCTTGTCGCCTTCATCCTTTCTTTCTCTTCCCTCATCTACCTTTTTGCTCTTCTCTTTCCTTCTTTTCTTCTTTCCTCTCTTTTCTTTCCTTCTTCTTCTTACCTCTTCTCCTCTCTTTTATTCATTTCTTCTTCTCTTCTTCTTCTCTCTTTTTAATCTCTCATCTTATTCTCTCTCTTCTTTTCTCTTCTTGTTTTCTTTTCTCTCTCTTTCTTTCTTCTCTCTTAACTCTCTTTCTTTTCTCTTCTCTTTCCTCCTTCGCTCTTTCCCTCTCATTTAACCAAGGGAGGCTAAGTCTGGTACTGCCATGATAGTCTTGTCATTGAGCAGTATTGTCGTCATGCCGATCTGAATTACTATGCCCATCTTGCTTCCACGTCAGGCTAGTCATTGTGTCGAGCCGGTTAGTGTTCTTTCTGTTGTCAAGTAGTATTGTCGCAGCACCAGTTAGAGTTACCGTGCCTGTCTTGCTACCACATTGGGTCAATCACTTACTGGTATAGCTATTGTGTTAATCTAGCCACTTGGTCAAATTCTTCTTTTCCCTTTCCTCTATTCTATCTCTTTCGTATCCTCTTATCACGCCAATCTTCATCTCATTTTTTCTCTTTCGTCTCTCGAATGTGCATGCTTGTGTGCATTCGCTCTAAGACAAGGTGGGGTCCCTTGGCCCACTTGTCTTGTAAATTAACCATGTATGTGTAATCACAGAAACAGGAGAGTACAGGTCAAGGGAGGCAATTTCAAACCAGTTGTAGGACTGGGGGGCTTTCCGTCGTGATCTAAGAGGAGGACCCACACAAGCCAGCCCAAGTGAGTCACGGACCCATGTGAGGTGTGTCCCACCTCACAACAAATTCCTCTCTCATCATTTGGTATACCTTCCTTTATTTTCTAACAAGTCCCAAGAGAGCGGTCTCAAAACCTGAGATATGTGCCATCAAGTCAACCCGACTCGGAGGGCGAGATCGAGGCACTTAACCAGTAATAGCTGGTGATACTATTACACCCGTCATTTTTTTTTCTCTCTCCTATCTTTTCTTTAACTGTTTTTACTCATGACGCCTTTGCGGGTTTTTGTGATGTTTATCTTTTTGAGGTGGTAATTTTAAGGTCATGCTGCCGTGATCATGGGGAGGCGTGTTTAAGGTCATGCCACACTGTCATGTAGGTGTAGTTTAAGGTCATTCACTAAGACTTAATGGAGGCAAGTTTAGGTTTGTGCCTTCGAGACCGTTAAGGTGGTGTGTTTTAAGGTCACCCACGAAGACCCAATGGAGGCAAGTTTTAAGGTCGTGCCTTCGAGGCCGTATGTGATGCAGTACAACGCCGTGCTACCATGAAATGTAGTATAGTTTAGGGTCGTATAGTTTGGACTAATGCCACACAGTTTAGGGTTGTGCGGCCTGAACCGTTGTCTATGGGTATTATTTTTTCAAGTATCTCCCATTAATTGGGGGCATAGCTCCTCTCCTTCCGCATTGACCGGTACATAAGCTCCGTTAGGAAAAACTTTCTTTACCACAAATGGCCCTTCCCATTTTGGCCCAAATTTCCCCTTTGTGCAGCCATAGTAATAATTGGTCTTCTTACTACCAAGACGAATTCTCCCTTAACGAATGACCACAACCTGTGGATTTATCAAAAGCCTGCTGCATACAATAGCAGATATCAAAAGCCTCAGTGGGTATGGATATCATAGCGGATAACAACTTGTTCCTTATCTGTCATCCTGTGATGGAGGGTTATTCTGAGTGAGAGTAACTGAATTTACAAAGGCAAAACAACATCACCCCCATGTATCAGAGAGTATGATGTTGACTGAGTCAGACCTTGTGCTATAATACGATAAGCCCATAAGACTTTATGAAGTCTTTCATGTCAGTCCCTCTATCTCTCAGAAACATATGTTTGTAGGGAATCACAAAGGGTTCTATTGAAAGCTTCTACCAGACCATTAGCTCTAGTATGGTACATGGTCGAGTACTTCCATCAAACCTAAACTGATTGACCAAGCGGTCTATATGATGACTTCAGAATTGTAGTCCATTGTCTAAGGTGTTTCAATCAAGCACACCAAATTTTCACAAACAAACTTGGCCACTGTAAGCCCTGAAACTTTCTTTGGAGGGATGTCTTCAGCCCATTTAGAGAAATAATTGGTGGCAGCTAGAATAAACACATGCCCGAAAGAAGATGGCAGATCAATAGGACCTATGATATCCATACCCACTGAGCGAATGGCCATGCTGCTAGTGCCGGGTGAAGAGGCTCCGGAGCTTGGAGAATAAAGCTTGAATGAATCTGGCAAACCAGACAGTTTCTTGCAAATATGAGCGAATCAACTAGCATACTTAGCCTGTAATAGCCTATCCTAGTGATTTTGTTATGTACCTTAGGGCCTGACTATTGCATCCAACAAAATCTAGCATGGACTTCTTTGATTACGACTTACTTCTTTCTGATCATTGTACCTCAACGACATGTTATTGAAGGAAAGTCAAAACAAGATACTATCATGACACACATATCATGTGGCTGACCTTTGAATATCGTTACGTTCGATGGGATTTTTGGAAAGACGACTGTGTTACAAATACTCCTTTATTGGGGTCCACCAATCTGTCACTTGTTCCATTTCTGCACATAAGAGAACTTGAGACTCCGACTCCTCTCCTTCCTTCTCTTCAGTTATAGGTTGTTTTTGAGAACTACTCGAAGCTTGCAAGGCCTTTCTAGCTGCAATTAGTGCCCCAAATGGATAAGGTACGCACTCATCAAAGAACTGCATCTCATCCTCATTAGGGAGCTTATCAACAAAGTCAGCACATCTCCATTCAGCCACCCATATTAGTATTGGTTCCTTTAGTGAGATCTGAATAGTTTCCCTCAACTTGGCAAGTGTGTCAGCTTGTGAATTAAGCCTTCACAGGAAATGTTCAAGGGCAACTTCTTCAAATTTTGGCATCAATGTCTTGGTGGTATTGAAATAAGTTTTGAGATTATCTTTCCTTATGTAATATACCCCTTTGAGCTGCCTGATCACCAATTCTGAATCTCCATAGATGGCAAAGTACTTCTAGTTCATGTAAGAAGCAATCTCTAAGCCTATGACGAGCGCCTGATATTCCTCTTTATTATGAGACTCTATCTCTTGGAGAGAGAATCATAATGGTACAAGACCATCACGAGGGGAGGAGAACACTACTCTGACACCACCTCTTTCAGACTAAATGCATCTTCCAATCACACGAAGTTTCAGTGTGAAATACTTCTTCATCTGGGAGGTCATCAAATAAGGGAGAATTTGTTGGGAGAGGATGTGAGGCCAAGAAATCAGCTAGTGCTTGTTCTTTGACAACTTTTTGCGGTACATATAAATGTTAAACTCTATAAGGAGTAGTGACCTAACAGACAAGGGCGCGACAAGAGAAACTTAATAGGGTCCTCGAGAAATGAGCTGAACTAGGTGTGCTAACAAATAATGTCTTAGCTTTTGGACTGCAAATATCAAAGATAAGCACATCTTTTCAATAGGAGAATAATTTTCTTTAGCTCCGTGCATTCTTCGACTGAGATAGTATAGAGCCGTCCCCTTTCCTCCATCATTATTTTGGGCAAGAAAGGCATTGAGTGACTCGTCCTATATAAAATGAGAGGGTTCCCTAGAATTGGTGAGAGAGAACATGATGGTCGGATGCCTCGATCTCTCCTCCCCGGATTTAAGTGATCGGGTGACACGTGTCTCGTGTTTAGAAGACCCTGGACCTAAGACCGCTCTCTCAGAATCCTTGTTCATAGAACAAGGGAAGGTGCCCAACTGGTGAGAGAAGAATTGAAAATGTGAGTTGAGGACCAACCTCACCTGGGTCCGTGACTTACTCGGGCTGACTCGTACAGGTGCCCTCTTTGATCATGACGAAAAGCCCCCTAGCTGCGTCAGCTGGTTCGGAATCACCTCCCTTGACCTGCAATCTCCATGTTTTCTGCAAAGCACTGACATGGTTAATTTGCAAGACAAGCCGCCCTTGTATTCGGGCGAAGATGCATAGATATGCACAATCAGATGGCTGAGAAGAAGAGAAGTTAGGGTGATAAAGAAGAAGATTTGAATAAGAAGGAGAAAAGAAATGAGGACTTGACAAGGAGACTAGCCTAGCCTGATAGCTGGACCAGTATAACAACAAACTTGGAGTGGTAGGGCACGATAACTCAGACCGACACGACAGTAATACTACTCGAAACCAAGGCCGATATGACCATCCTAATCTGGTGTGGCAGCAAGACGGGCATGGTACTCTAGACCAGCACGATGGCAATACTACTCGACATCCAGACGGCTATGGCAGTGCTAGACCGAGTCTATCCTTCAGTCAAGACTTGTAGACGGCACTGCTCATCACCGTCCATAGATATATCCTCGACGCCTCAGTGAAGAACATAGACGGTGAAACTTATTGCCTCCCGCAGGGGTATCCCCCTATTGTCGCCAATCGCAGATGGCAATGCCCATCGCCGCCCGCTAGAGGTCGCGGCAACACCTATCGCCGTTTGTGAGCTTCCTTCACACTCTTGGTGCCTATCGCTGTCTACGAGCTTCCTTCATGTGTTCGGTGCCTATCGCCATCCGCAAGCTTCCTTCGCGCGCTTGGTGCTTATCGCCGTCTGAAAGCTTTCTTCGTGTGCTCGGTGCCTATCGCCGCGCACAGGCTCTTCTTGCATCCCATGCCTACCGCCGTGTGCCTTGGCAAGAATTGTCATCATGCGCCTCGCGAATGGCTGCCGCCTCGCGCTTCACAAGAGGCTATCACAGCCTGCGCAGGGGTGTGTTGCCTTCTTGTGTTGCCCCAACGGTGATGCCTAACACCGCCCATGGTTCACGCTTACCCTCTAGCCATGAGCAGTAGTGCCCAGTGCCATCCAAGGACCGTGACACTACTACTCCACGTTTATGGGTGGTGACGCTTAGCACCGTTGGGACCCATCTCTTCTCACTTGACCGAGGGTGGACTCAGTCTAGTGTTGCCATAGCGGTCTGGCTGTCGAGCAGTATTATCGTCATGCTGGTCCCGAGTACCATGCTTGTCTTACTGCCACACCAGATTAGGATAGTCATGTTGATCTTGGTTTCGAGTAGTATTGTCGTCGCGTTGGTCCAAAATACCGTGCCGGTCTTGCTACCACTCCAGGTCGGTTATTGCACTAGTCCAGCTATCATGCTAGCCTTGTCCCCTCGTTGTGTACCCTCTTCTTTTCTCCTCTCATTCAAACCTTCCATTTCATCACCCTAACTTCGCACATTCTTAGCCATGCAAACTTGCATTTCCCTAAGACAAGGGCGGGCCTTTCATCCCACTTGTCTTGAAAATTAACCATAGTAGTGTTGTGCAGAAAACATGGAGATTGTAGGTCAAGGGAGGCGATTCCAAACCAGTTGAAGTAGCTATGGGGCTTTTCATCATGATCTAAGAGGACGTCAGCGCAAGTCAGCCCAAGTGAATCATGAACCCAGGTGAGGCTGGTCCCCACCTCACATCCAAAATTCCTCTCTCACTAGTTGGATACCTGCCCTTGTTCTTTAACAAGGTTCTCGAGAGAGCGATCTCAGGTCCTAGGTCTTCTAAACCGAAGACATGTGTCACCTGATCCCCTAGATCCGGGGAGGCCAAATCGAGACACCTTACCAGCTTGACGACTCCATTGGGGACTTATTACCCCTTCGTCGGTTTGTTATTGTTTGATTAGTTTTTTTCTTTTACTTTTGGCATTACTTTCTATGTAACCTGGGTTATTCATCTCGCTCATTCGAGTCGAGGACTTTCTTATTCTCGCACTCGTGACTATCTCAGGGTAGCGAGCTGCTCAAGCCTCCTTCCCTACACTTCTTTTGAGTCAAGACTCACAGTTCGACTCTTAGATGCTTTCCTAGGTTGGTGCGAAAGGGGACTTAAAGGTCCCTGACTCCCTGCTTCCTCACCTTGGTGGACCCTTCACCAAGGTCCTTTGCATTGGTAGCACATTTGCTACTACACACAGCACTCACCTTGCGACTCGCAAGTCCCTTGTCAGTCATGTTATTGGGGTACACTGGAAGGCTGCCATGTACAATCTCGCAAAAGGCAATCAAGTTGCCATTGCCTTTGAGGGTCACCACAAGGCTACCCTCGAGCTCCTTCATTATCCCGAACCTCTACACCTGGAGGTCGGCACAAGGAGGCAAAAATCCTAGGGTCTCCACCCCACACACACACCTAAGAGCTCGTGGTCCAACCACTCGAGCCACACCTCGAGGCAACTTTTATATTGCCCCTAACTCGTGTTCAAGGCTAGGCCTTCTCGGTGCAAACCCTACGCGCGCCATGCATCCCACAGCTCGAGGCAGTGCCAGTTCGGCGTCAGCTTGACCACATGAGGGTAAACCGCTTTATCCTCCCTCTCACCACACACAGCTTTGTTTGAATACATTTTTCAGCACCTCTATTCTTGAAGCCAAATAAAGAGGAAGTAGGTCAATAAAGCTTAACAAAAATAGTGGAAATTCGAACAGTCTCAAAGTGGCCCCCGAATTGGTCAAGATCATCAGCACTCCAATAGGCAACCTGCCAAGTTTTATCTCAATCAGATATGTCTAAGGTAGTGAACACAAACAAATAATTTTGAAAATATTGGCCTCTAGCATCCTAAAATGAACCCTGTTACTAAAACTATATTTTTTAGTGCGTCAAACAGCTGTTGGACCATTGCCATTGGAATCGACACGATAAAAAACACCTATGGGTCAAGTTTCGGCTTAATCGGGCACTCCAAGATAAAGTTATGGGTAAAATACCGAAACGAGGTAGGACGCACACTATTCCCGTGTGGCCACCCTACACCAAAACACCATTAAAAGTGGTTGTTTTCACAGTCACAGGCAGTGACTATTGAGACCTATATCTCACTTGATCCGAGTGGGATCGTACAAAAATTTGGTGAGCGTGTTCGTCTCATCCAGACGAGCGTTTCAATAGGTGGTACGCCTCATGACGATGCCCGAGCAAGGAGAAAAAACTAGAGAGAAGTTGCTTATCCGTGAAGAAAGTTGCAAAAAATTCAGTAGCAGCACGCCTCACTCAGGCGGCCAAATCATGACACTCGAGTACCTGATCGACACGAAACCAATTGTATTATGTGCAAAAGGTCCGTGGCTATCTTTGATCCAAACCTTGTGTAAGATGAATGGTTGGATTTCACTCACGAAGGCATTGAAGCTGCTGTAAATTCTAGCTGTCGGATTTTAAGATTCCGACCAAAAACTCAAGACGACAAAATCTTCATCTGGACACTAAATTGAGCTGTATTTGTTGCAGCGTGATCGTTGCGACATGCTTAGTGTGATTCAACGAAGAAACAGAAGAAAAAGATCGAGGAACAAGTGCACTATCGATCCGAAGTTTTCAAGATTCATCCAAAATTCAAATCTCATGATCATGGTTCAAAAACATGATTCATAGCTCGAAGTTGGTATCAAATCAATCGCCATACCGAGCCCTATAAGAAAAAAATAATCTTTCAATAAAACGTGCATCAGAACAACCCTAGATCAGTCATGGAAGATCATGCAAGTTCTCGGGCAGCAGTGAGGACTGTTCTAGAATTCCTCACGTTGTTAGTCGGGGGCAAAACTGTCCTTTTTCATCCATTTTTAGAATTTCTTTTAATTCAATTAAATTATAATTATCTTCAATTTTAGGTAGATTTTGGGCGTCCAACCATGTTTGGGCCCAATTCAATATAAAAATGCAAAGCAAGTTGTAAAGGACCTTCGATTCATTTCATAGAAGCATCAATAAAGTTTTAATTTCTTCTTGAGTTCATGGGTGCATCTTGGAGAGAGAGAGAGGAGAGAGAAGAAAAGGGATGATACCCTTCGACAAGATAACTTTCTCTCTCCTCCCCTCTTTTTCTCTCATCTTCTTTCTCTTTCTCTCTCTTCTTCTCATCTCTATCTCTCTCCTCTCTTCTCACCTCTATCTCTCTTTCTCTCACTTCTTCTCATCCCTATCTCTCTCTCTTCTTCTCATCTCAGTCTCTCTCTCCTCTCTTCTCATCTCTATCTCTCTTTCGCTCTCTTCTCATCTCTATCTCTCTTTCTCTCTCTTCTTCTCATCTCTATCTCTCTTTCTCTCTCTTCTTCTCATCTCTATCTCTCTTTCTCTCTCTTCTTCTCATCTCTATCTCTCTTTCTCTCTTCTTTTGCAAACATGACCGACGACGCTTAGCTCTAACTGTGTTCTCTCTCTTATCTCTGTCTAGCACAGTTGGTGAAGTTCAATGCCGACTACGTCTTCTCCCTTTTCTCTGCTTAGCACAGTCGGTGAAGCTCTACATCGACTGCATCTTCTCCCTCTTCTTTGTTTAGCATAGTCGGCGACGCTCAGAGTCGACTGTGTTCTCTCTATTCTTTGTCTAACACAACCTGTGACGATCAGCGTCGACTGTGTTTTCTCTCTCTTCTTTTTCTAACATAACTGGCGACGCTCAGCATCGACTGTGTTCACTCTCTTCTTTATCTTACACAGCCGACGATGCTCAGCACCGACTGTGTTCTCTCTCTCTTCTTTGTCTAACACAGCCAGTGATGTTGAACGTCGACTGTGTTCTCTCTCTTTTCTTTATCTAACACAGTCGGTGACGATCAGCATCGATTGTGTTCCCTCTCTTGTCTTTGTCTAACACAACCGGTGACGCTCAGGGTCGATTGTGTCCTCTTCCTCATCTTTGTCTACCATAGTCGACGATGCTTAGCGTGGACTGTATCCTCTTCCTCTTCTTTGCATAATACAGCCGGTGACACCTAGTGCCATCTGTGTTCTTCTTTTTTCTCTCACACTCTTCTCCTCCTTTCTTTCTCTTCCTCTCCTTCTTTCTATTCTCTTCGTCTTCTCTTATCTTACTTCTTATTCTTTCTTTATGATCTCCAGCCTTTTTGTTATTCTTTCGTTTGATTAAGAGGGGTTGAGATTAGTCTATCATGGTAGTCTTGTCATCTAGCCGTAATGTTGTTGTGCCAGAATTACTATTCTTGCTTTATTACCTGACAGATTAACCAAATTGTCTAGCTGGTCAGTATTAGTATTGATGTCTAGTAGTAATTCTGTTGAGCCGGTCTGAGTTACCGAGCCCGTTTTACTACCATGTCAGGCTAATTACCCACCAACTTAATCATTGTGCTGATCTCCCTGCCTGGTCGAATTCTTCTCTCTCCCATTTCCCTTCTCTTATTCTTCTCTTCTTCTTATGAATGTGCATGCTTGTGTACGTTCACCAAATAAGCAAGGTGAGGTCTATTGGCCCACCAGCCTTATAACATTTTCCATATGTGTGTGATTCCAGAAAATAGGAGAATATAGGCCAAGGGAGGAGATTTCGAACCAGTTTTATGAGTGGGGGGCTTTCTTCGTGATCTAAGAGGGCGCCCACGCGAGTCAGCCTGAGTAGGTCCTGAACCCACCTTAAATTCCTCTCTCATCGGTTGGAATACCTGCCCTTGTTTTCAAACGAGGTTCCCGAGAGAGCGATCTCAAAGTCCCGGGTCTCCCTTGAAACCCGAGACGCATGCCGCCAATCATCTTGATCCGGAGGGTGAGATCAAGGCACCTAACTAGCTTGACGACTCCAATGGGGACTTACTACCCCTTCGTTGGACGTACTTATTTGGTTAGTTTTTGCTTTTTTTTTCTGTATCTGCACTATGGCTTTCGGGTTTTATAACCCATTCATTCGGATCAAGGATTTTCTAATCCCCGCATTCGTGAGTGTCTCCACAGAACAAGTTCCTCGAACTTCGCTCCCAACCATCCTTTTGAGCAAAGACCCTAGGTCTAGCACCCAGATCTTAAACTGGATTGGCATGAGCAGAAACTTAAAGGTCCTGACTCCCCGTCTCCTAGCTTTGGTGGAACTTCCGCCAAGGCTCCTTGCTTCGACAACACTTCTGTTGCCGCACACAGCACACACCTTGCCACTGGCAAGTCACTTGTCGGTCGTATTGTCGAGGTACGCCGGAAGGCTGCCCAGTCCCTCTCTGCAAAAGGCAAACAAGTTGTCATTACTCCTGTGGGTCGCCGCAAGGCTACCTCCCACATTCTAGCACCACCACGAATCTCGATCCCTAGAAGCTTGAAACATCAAGGTAGAGACCCTGCCGTCTCCACCCCTCACACACACCACAAGGCTCGTGGTTCACCCACGCGAGCCACACCTTGGGGCAACCTTCAAGTCACCTCGAGGCAGCATTCAGGATCAGATCTCCTAAGGTCGGGTCCTGCACACACTGCTCATCTGCATTTCACTGCTCGGGACAACGCCATCATTCTGCCATCCCGAGTACACAGGAGACGATTTTCTCGTCCTCCTACTCAGTACACACAAGCGCACCCTGTAAGAGGTAGGCTTCCACATGTTCTCTTGCAGACACTTTCTCACAGTTCTTGGCCTCCTAAGGTCAGACCACTTGCTCGAGCCCGAGCTGACCCCTAGGTCAATCGTGTTCCTTCTTCGCGGGGTGCACACACGTCTCTTTCACAGATAGCCCCTCTCCCTCGACTCAGACATTATCATGAGTCAACCATGTTCTTGCTTACTCCTCCTTCTTCGAGTAAGCACCTCCAGCCCTGGTACTCGACGACCTTCTCCAAGAGTATCATCGGGAACCAGCCTCATCATCTCGGTCATGTCTCTGGGGCTCATAAGAGAGCTCGGGGCAAAGATCTGATGGAAGATCGAGTCCTTCATCCTCCCCGGCCCAGGATGACTCCAGTCCCTGGCCCTCATCATTTGCCGCACTTGATGGAGATATCTCTCTCTTGTGCAAGAAGATCCGACCAGACACAATCCCGATCACAGTTTTGACGTGAGCTCGTGTGATAGGGGTCTGCGAATTCTAACCAAGAAAATGACTAAGGCGGTCGCGGCAACCAGCTCTAATAGCCCTTTACGCCTGAATCCCTTCTACCCTCTTTAGAGGACGAAGCCTGAAGAAGAGCTTCATCAGCCTCGCACTGTGGTAAACGTTGTAGAAAATGATCCAGCCACTCAGCGGCCACTGTCTCAAGACCGTCGAGAACCGCTCCTCACATTATTAGCATACAAAATCCGAGTACATTAGGGGCATGCTGACCCCTTGCTGACCAATCTGCCACGTGCGACCCGTCAAGCTCACAAGCCCTCAACCGTGGCTAAGGATGACCCCCTTGAAGAAACAGTCAGCATGATGGTTATAGACAAACTTAACTCACAGGAAGCCTGCATGAACAAGTTTGAAGACATGGTGCGCATGGTGATGGAGAAGATTGATCGTATAGACATCACACGACAATCAACTAACCATGAGGTCAATTCCCACCACTCAGATGGTGCACCTCTAAGGCAGCCCCTTCTCTATGCCTTACAGGACAACTTTGTCCCTAACCCCATCTCATAGGCAGACATCGATGCTATAGGGACCCATCGCTTAACAAACAGGCAAATTCTGGGGCTACAGGGTGCAACGCCTTATCAAAGGCCATACCCTTCATATATTGGCTAGGTCCTGTTTCTCTCAGATTATAAGAAAGGGAAGTTTCCCCTATTCTATGAGACTACATCCCCCAACTAGCATATCGCTCACTTCTAGGCAGCATGTCGAGAAATAGCGGCTGATGGGACATTCCTTCTCTGTCAGTTTGTTGAAACCCTTGATGGCCCAGCTTTTCAGTGGTATGCTCAACTCCCTCCAAACTCAATACATACTTGGGAGGAAATGGAGAAGCTGTTGCACCAGCGTTACTATGAGGTCGAGAGAGAGGTTCAAACCATCAAGCTTCTCACCTTGACTCAAGACCCCGATGAACCCGTGGACTAGTTCATATCAAGATGGAGAAATTTTGCTGCTCATCATCCCTATCCCATGACTGAGAAGGAAGTAGTCCAAACTTGTGTGCGGAACATGAGACATGAAATTTCTCTACACATTGAGGCCTCCAATCTGACTTCCATGTCAGAGTTGAGTTCTAAATCAGTCTGCATAGAAATTCTATCACACCACCACGGTAGGTCGTGACAACCGTCTGCAAAACCAGCGAACAACCGGCTCAATGGTAGCTCTCGGACTAACACCTGGGGAAGCCAACAAAAGGGAGTGATCAGTGTAGCTGTCACAGTCACTGATCCAAAGAAAGCTCCCTCCCAAACTTCAGACCTCTCTAAAGGGGTGAGCACAGCAAAGACAACAAGCAACAACAGTCGTCCAATAGAGTACCCCAGCTGGCGAATCTCAATCAGGATGATTAGTTCACTAGGCATAGGACCAAGGTCTACCCTTTTGAGAAAGAATAGGTCCCTGCACTATTCTGATTATTGTTGGAACAAAACGTGATGGAGCTTCCAGAAGCCAAGTTCCTTGAACAAGCTGGGCTCGATACATATGAAAATTATTGTGCTTACCATAGAAGGATCAATCACCCCACGGATGATTGCTTCATGCTAAAGGATATCATTGAGGCCCTGATTCAGAAGGGTCAGATAAAGCTTGAGGACCTGAAGAAGGCATTCGGGGCATCAAAAGCGTCCCATGCAGTAACCGTTCAAGAGGAAGACGAGGCCCCTAGTATCCTTCACGCCTTCTTTGTTATAATGCTTCAGGAAGGTCTAATCACACCGAATCAGGCAAGGCAACCCCGAAGCCTTGGTCAGGGAACTGAGGATCGTTGGTGCCTATACCATCGGATATGGGGTCACTACCTTTGGGAATGCAACAGTTTCCATGATATTTTCGCAAAGAAAATGCAGGAATGTCAGGAGTTTTACAACGTCCCAGTAAGTGAACCCCAAGCCACTGTTCCACCAATGCAAGAGGATCTCCCAACATAGGACCTTCCTAATAATGATTCAGGCTCTGCTGAACCCTCCAATTCTCAGCCATGGATAGTCCATCATGGGCGAAGTAGACTCAAGTCTTTAAGATGAGAAGCAGTTCGCCAAGCTAGGGTTGTTCACAAGCCCAGTGGGACGCATCAAACACCACCTCAGAAAACTAGAAAGAGATGGGCACCAAGGGTTGCTCGCTGGAGAAACAAGATGGCTTAACCTCCAGTTGAGTAGGAATTTCTCGAGCCCCTTCCTCCACTGTGAACTTTACTGGACTTTATCCCAGACACAATCCTCCTTCCTTCCCATCAAGAAGATGTCCCCATGTCATCTTCTCCTCAGAGTACTTCCAATGAGGGTGATGACGTTAAAAGCACTCCCAACAGTCTAAGCAAGGGAAAGACCTAAAAGACCCCTTGCACATGTCCAACTCTAGTGATGATGCAAAACGCTGCCCAGATGGGTTCGATGAGGGCAACGACCTTAAAAGTCCCCCACTTTCTAACCCTTCTCCTTCTCCTTCTTCTGTTTCTCATCCTTCCTCTTCTATGTCTCTTGCGAGTACGACCTTGAAATGTCTAGACTTCGAAGCTCTTGACAGAGAACTTGAGTGATCCAATATAACCAGGACACAATGTAAGCGGTTGAAAAAGACGCTGGCCTAGGCAGCCAGATTCTTAACAGTTGCTGATGCCCTGGCAGCTATAGCCAAAGCAGAGCCACCTTCTTCAAAGAAGCACAAAAATTCAAAATCAAAGAAACCCTAGTGGCCCTCTGAGTTAAACTTCAAACAGAGACTAAGAGAATCAAGAGGGCAAAGATTTTACTCTCAGAAAGATTGCCACATGTTACAAGTCTATGGAGTGCGAATCAGTGCGGCACAAACACTGCAGACAACCGTTCAAAGACCGTGTGATTCTTACGAGGACACTTCTTTCGCTACAATTGTTGAATCTAAAATTCTCTGTAATCTCCAAGTAGAACTCCTTCAGTTTGAGATACAGTCTATATTTACGGAAGATCCTTCCATTCCTCAATTTGGGGATGGTGCAGAAATTATGATCCACCCTGGACCTCTATCGAAGGAGGAGATGTCAGAATCATGGGTCTCTACACTCGAGGTTGATCAAAAGACCTATGAAAACAATGAGGAAGAGTTACAGGAGGCCCCATAAGAGTGGGAAGAAGGCGGTCAAGCCACAGTTGACGAGCTCGAGGAGATAAATCTTGGAGACGAAGCCGACCTCAGACCCACTTTCATTTCAGCGAATATGTCTCCAAAAGAGAAAGAAGATTTGGCCACCTTCTTGCAAGAAAACCAAGACATCTTTGCTTAGCATTACCATGATATGCCTGGTTTAGACCCTCAAGTTGTCATTCACCTTCTCAGCATTGATTCGACTGTCAAACCTATCAAGCAAAAATCAAGAAGGTTCAGGCCTGACCTCGAAATGCAGATAGATACCGAAGTTACCAAACTCAGACAAACAGGCTTCATTATGAAGTCAAGTACCTGAAATAGCTAGCAAATGTGGTTCAAGTCAAGAAGAAGAATGGCCAAATCAGGGTTTGCATTGACTTCCAAGACCAGAATACCGCCTGTCCCAAGGATGACTTCCCGCTTCCATTCACCGAGATGCTCATCGATTCTATGACTCATTGTCAAATATTTTCCTTCATGGACGGATATTCCAGGTATAATCAGATATGCATGGCACCCGAAGATGAGGAAGCCACTGCATTCTTAACTCTAAAAGGGGTCTTTTGTTAGACAATGATGCCTTTTGGATTAAAGAATGCTGGTGCCACATACCAGAGAGCAATGATGACCATATTCAAAGACATGATGCACAAGGAAGTGGAATGTTATGTAGATGACTTGGTGGTAAAATACGAAGAGAAGGATGATCACATGAGAGACCTTGAAAAGGTGTTCGAGCGACTACGCCTCTATCAGCTTAAAATGAACTCTCTGAAATACGCTTTTGGTGTACGTCTAGAAATGTTCTTGGAGTTCATTGTCAGACATTGAGGGCTTGAAGTAGAGCCAGTCAAGATTAAAGCGATCCAAGAAATGCCGTCACTAACTACACTGCGAGAACTGTGCTCTCTCCAAGGGTAGTTGGCATACATCCGCAGGTTCATCTCAAATCTCTCAGGTCGCTGTAAACCCTTTACACACCTGTTAAAGAAGGATACTCCGTTCATTTGGGATGAAGCATGTCAAGCAACCCTTGATGACATTAAGCAGTATTGCTCAACCCTTCAGTACTCTCTAAACAGATATTGAGAAGACCTCTCATCCTATACGTGATTGCTCTAGACGAGTCACTTGGGGCATTGTTGGCGCAGAACAATGATGAGGGAAAAGAAACGAAAGTATATTATCTCAGCAGCCCGATGCAAGGGGCCGAGAGGAGTTATCCCCCTATAGAAAAGATGTGCCTTGCTCTGATCTTCGTAGTACAACGACTTCGTCATGAAGTGAAACTCATATCATAAGCAGATCCTGTAAACTTTCTCGTGATAGGTTCCTGCTTGTCAAGGTGTCTTGCTAAGTGGACATTACTGCTGATGGAATTCGGCATCACGTATGTACAATAGAAGGCCATCAAGGGCCAAGCCTTGGCTGATTTTCTTGCAGCACACGCCATATTGGTGGAATCTCTATTATCGAGTGACCTCCCTGACGAAGAAGTGTTTAGTGCTGACCCTACTGATGCGTGGGAATTGTACTTCTACGGAGCCTTCCAATCAGATCGAGGAGGCGTTGAATAGTATTCCTGACTCCAAAAGGAGTAGTATTACCACTTTCTTTCTCTCTCGCTCAAGCCGGTTCTCTTAATGAGTCAAAATATTAGGTCCATATAATCGGGTTGGAGATAGCTTTCTACCTCGACTTGGAGAAGCTCAAGATCTATGGCAACTCTTAGTTGGTTATCCGACAGCTCAAAGGGATCTATGTCATGAGGAAAGACACTCTCAAGCCTTATCACGATACTGCAAAATCGTATATGGCCCAGTTTGAGGACATATCCTTGAGTCACATCCCCAGGAGGCTAAACTCGCAGGCTGATACACTAGCAAAACTCTAGGCTACAATTTAATTGTCCTCATCAGGACCCACGCTTGTTTGGGTAGCAACATGGAGACACATTGAACTACGAACCAAGGTAGACGTAGATGATGAGAGAAATATCTTCCTCGAGTTCCCTCCTTACCCATTCAGAGCACTTCTAACAGCTAAAGAAGTAATCAAGACTGAACAAGAAATGGCACGGAGTCAAGGAGCTAAGGTTCAAAACCAGCAACCAGAGTTCTTCAACTCAATATGTGTGGAAATTGAGCTGGTAGAATATTGGAGAGAGCCCATCACTAGTTTTCTAAAACAGGGTAGACTCTTGGAAGATCATGCCAAGAGCATCTGTGTATGTCGAATGTTTATCAAGTATACCCTCCTTGAAGGAGATGCTCTCTTCAGACAATCATTTGACGGTATTCTTCTTAGATGTGTGGACATTCAAGAAGCAAATAAGGTGTTAGAAGAGGTACACTCAGGCATTTGTTGACTACACAAGTTCAGTCCTTAGCTCTATGAACGGATATGAAGATTGGGGTATTATTGGCCTTCCATAAATGCTAATTCCTTAAACTATGCTAAAACGTGCCAGGTATGCCAAATGCATTCAAGCCTTATTCATCAACCTCTAGAGCCCTTACACCCTACAGTGGCATCATGGCCCTTCCCACAATGGGGTATGAACATTGTAGGCCCAATTGACCCTCCTTCGGTGATGGGCCATGTCTTTATTCTAGCTGTAGCAGAATATTTCTCTACGTGGGCTGAAGTGGTCCCCCTTAAGCATGTTCTTGGGATAATAGTGGCCAACTTCATCCGACATCACATTATATATCAGTTAGGGATGCCTGACCGAATTATCTCGGACAATGGCCCCCAATTTTGAATCATCATATTGATCGTCTGGTTAACCAGTTTGGTTTTGAATGGAGATACTCAACTATGTACCACCCTCTGGCGAATGGCTTGGCTGAGGCCTTCAATAAGACTCTGTGCAACGTTTTACAAAAATTGGTATCAAAGACGAAGAAGAACTAGCATGAGAAGCTTCTTGAAGCCTTGTGGGCCTATCGTACGACTACACGAAATGCTACTGATTCCACTCCTTACTCTTTGGTCTATGGGGGTGTTACGTGTCGCTATACATCAAGGACTAATCGAAGATGAAAGAGTCAAACTTTGGTATCAAGAATTGGATTCACTTGATGAAAAGAGGTTAGAAGCTCAGTAGAACCTAGAACTCAACCAAGGGAGAATGAAGAGGGCTTTCGACAAGTCAGTCAAAGTCTACTCATTAGCCCTTGGGGATCTAGTTCTGGCCGTCAAGAGGCCGATTTTTATGCATGGCTAGCGTAAAGGGAAGTTTGAACCCAAGTGGGAAGGTCCCTTTATAGTAAAAAAGGTCTCGCCTAATGGAGCTTATATACTAGCACATCCTAATGGAGAGGAGGCAATGCCCTCTATCAATGGGTGATACCTAAAGAAATACTATTCATGATGCATATTCAAGAAAAGAGACTCAATGCAAAGCAAGCAAGACAGTCCAAACAATGTTTAAGCTATTTTTATTGCATTAAAATGGAGTTATAAGTCATAAGCTAAGAAGCCCATTAATAAGGAGGTTACAAGTCTCTTGCATCTGAGGATAAGAGGACGGTTACAAACCAAAATCTATAGTGTTGCTCTTGCATCTAAGGATAAGAGGACGGTTATGGGCCCAAAAGAGTTGCTCTCTTGATGAAGAAGAAGCAAAACCACTGAAGAATTGCTCTCCTCATGAAGAAGAAGCAAACCCACCAAAGAAGCACCCTCATCATGAAGAAGAAGAAAAACCACTTGGAGCGTCCGCTTCAATTCATCTGACGAGTGCCACCATAAGAGTACGATTGCAGGCCAAAAGAAGAAGCCAACCACTTCCAAGTCAGCTTCAATTCATCTGACGAGTTTATCAAACATACAAAGCAGACCTATCGGGCAAGGAACTGGCCTATGATGGAGAGCATACAATGTTCACAGTGGATGCCCTTCCACAGATCAACAAGGACTTCACTGTTATGTTCGAGAACTTGGCTCCCAATAGGCATCATAAGCCAAGCCTCACTACGCGTCACCATCCTTTGCCGACCCAATTCAACGACGCCCAAGAACACCGCCGCACATAGCTCATCATCGTGCGTAGCATTTCCTACATGCAACGCACTGCCACATGTGGACACTGTAAGCATCATGCCTCTCACCATGCGCTGATAAGAGCCATCTGAGGCCAGCACCGACTATGTCCTCCAAAGGCCAGCACCAGTTGTTCTCCTAACTCCTAGCGCCGGCTATGTCCTCCAAAGGCCAGCGCCGGTTGTGCTCCCTACTCTTAATGCCGACTGCCTTTTTTGAGGATCAGCACCGACCGTGTCAGCACCCGTTATGCTTCTAATCCCCAGTGCTAGCCGTCTTTTGAGGGTCATCACCGGCTATGTCAACACTAGCTGTGTCCAGCACCGGTTGCCTATCCTAAGTAAGCACCAGTAGTATGCTTCACCATGGCTGTTCACCTCCTAATGACTCCTCACTTTCTAAGACTCCTAGTTTTTGGGGCCTAAGACATTTCGCCTCCTCGAGGGTTGCATGATTTTCGATGCAATCATCACCACCTATGACAGTCCACTTCCTGTGGCCGTTCGTTTCCCTGCAACCTTCGGTGTCTTGTCAGAACTCCTCCTACACTGTCGGGAACCCCCTGCAACTTTCCCTAAGTCATCGAGAAACCCCTTGCAATCATTGAGAACTACTGAAAACAGTCAGAAAATCCCCCCAAAAATTCCCAAAACTTGCAGAAATGCCCACTGCTACAGTTCCTGCCTCTTCTACCCTCGAAAACCACGGCCAGAACTCCTTGCCGTCTCGAAAAACTCCCTGGAGAATTCCTTTTACTAACTCCCTTCTTGCAACATCACCAATCCCAGACAAATGTCTCCTAGGTTTGCCGAAGCCTCCTCTGTTAACCTTGCCGGGACACCCACTATTTGACAGAGCTTCCACCGGGAACCCTCTTCTCACCGTTAAAATATCTTTTTAAGTCATTTTTACCTTCGGTGAAAAGTAGTGGAAATGGGGTTTCACCCCCTTTATATAGCCGTGGTTTCTCTCAAATGTCCCTTGCAAACTAGGAATTCCAATAGTGTCTTGGAAAGCCAAGCGACAAGTAGGCCAGATTGGGTCGGTCTTTGACCTGAGGCCCCGGTAAAGTTTCATTGCCACCTCGTCAAATGCCACGTGACACAGACTCGGACCGGGTTGGGCTTGGGTCATGCATGGATCGAGTATCAGTCCCAATCTAGTGCCAGCCACGCTGTTCAAGCAACTTAGCGCCGGTTGCATTTCAACAACCCTAGCATCGGTTGTGTGCTCGACAACTTAGCGCCGGCTGTGTTCACGCAATAGCACGGGCCGTCCTCAGTGCCGGTTGTGTTTTTAACAAATTAGCACTGGCTGAGTCGTTAAGAAGCAGTGTTGGTCGTTTTCAGCACCGGTTCCATTTTCGAAGACTCATCATCGGCTGACCATTCAAAAGAAATAATGGTCGCGGGGCCGACGCCGACTGTGTTCTAAACATTCTATTGTTGTATACCCTAGGTCGAAGCCATGTGTGTCCTATTACTGTTATCCCCAGTGAAGTTGCACCATGACTCTGACTATTATCCACAGCGAAGTGGAACCCAAGTCGTTCAAACTCGGCCATGACTTCTCATCCCCAGTAGGAGAGTCATACTCGTACTACAACTTGTTATCCCCAGTGGAGTTAGGGTCATTTTTGCTGTTGCAACCCCCAGTGGTCTACCTCACAGTTATTTATTCTTTCCTCAAGGATATAAAAGACCCACATTTGTCCCCTTTTCCCCAATTAATTCGACCTTCCCACTGAAATCCCTTGCTAGCTTTAATCATTTTATCCTTAGGGAGTCACACTTGCCCTCTTAACCCCCAGTATAGTTTACCACTCCTTACAAGGCCACCATCTCCATCTAAAAAGATCTCTGCAGATGTATGACATTAACCATTTTATCCTCAGGGAGTTGGATTGCTAGGTATAGATTTTTTCCTCATGGAGCATCACCTACATGACGACCCACACTATGGTCCAAACAATATGACCTTAAACTATAGTGGAGATCTAGTTGCACGACCTTAAACTGTATCATCCAAGCCGCAAGACTCTAAACTGTATAGCCATGGTCCGTACTGCATGACCTTAAACTGCACAGCCTCAGTCTGGTTGCACGACCTTAAACTGCATGGTCCAAACTATATGACCTTAAACTCTAGTGAAGGTATACTTGCATGACCTTAAACTGCATAGTCCAAGCCGTAAGACTCTAAACTGCATGGCCATGGTCCGTGCTGCATGAGCTTAAACTGCACAACCTTTGTCTGGTTGCACAACCTTAAACTACATGGTCCAAACTATATGACCTCAAACTATAGTGGAGGTCTAGTTGCATGACCTTAAACTGCATAGTACAAGCCGTAAGACTCTAAACTTCATAGCCATGGTCTGTGCTGCATGACCTTAAACTGCATAGTACAAGCCGTAAGACTCTAAACTGCATAACCATGGTCTGTGCTGCATGACCTTAAATTGCACAGCCTCAATCTCATTGCATGACCTTAAACTGCATGGTCCAAACTATATGACCTTAAACTATAGTGGAGGTCTAAGTGCGCGACCTTAAACTGCATTGTCCAAGCCCTGAGAATCTAAACCAAATAGTCATGGTCCGTGCTGCATGACCTTAAACTAAACAGCCTCGGTCTGGTTGCACGACCTTAAACTGCATGGTCCAAACTATATGACCTTAAACTGTAATGAGGTCTATTTGCATAACCTTAAACTATATAGTCCAATCCGCAAGACTCTAAACCGCATAGCCATGGTGTTGGAAGGTATTTTTCATAAACATGGGGTCCCCGCTCAATGAAGGCTTAGCAAGTAATGGAAATTCCGACAGTCTCAGAAGAACCCCAGAACTGGCCAAGATCTTCATGAGGTCTCTCAAGAGTCTCCTGCTATATTTCGTCACACTCCGACATGTCTAAGGCAGTGTAGACTGATAAACAGTTCCGGCAGCATCGACCTCTAGCGCCCTGAAATGGACCCCTATAACTAAAGCTACATTTTTAGCATCTCAAAGTTCTATGGGACTATCACCATTGGATCCAGCACGGTTGAAAAGCCCCAGGGGACAAGTTTTAGCTGAAACGGACATTTCAGGAAGAAGTTATAGGCGAAAGAGTGAAATAGGAGAAGCCGCACGCTATTCCCGTGGGGCCACCCTGCAACAGTACACCATTGAAGGGACAGTCACGACCAGTGACTTTCGATGCTCATATCTCGACCGTCCCAAGTCAGATCATGTTCAAATTTGGTGAGCATGTTCGTCGTGTCATGACGAGTGATTTTATATGTGGCACGACCTGTAACCATACCCAAGCGCGAAGAAAAGTTAAAGAGAAATTGCCAATCCGTGAAGAGAGTGCAAAAAATTGAGTAGCGGCATGCCTCGCTCGAGTGGCCAAATCACGTTGCTCGCGATCCCGATCGATGCGAGACCAATTCCATTCCGGGCGTAAGTACTCGATCCATCTTTGTCCCAAACTCCATACATGATTAACGGTCGGATTCTACACATGAAGCCGATGAACGGACTGCAAATTCCATCGTCGAAATCCTTGATTCCGGCCAAAATTCCAAACTTGCAAATCTTCATTCGGCCACAGAATCAAGCTGCATTTGGTGCCCCGTGATAGTAGTGGCATGCTCAGTGTGATTCAACAAAGAATACATAGAAAAACATCAACGAACAAACACACTATCGATTTTAAATTTCAAGATCTACTCAAATTTCAAGTCATATGATCATGCACAAAAAACACAATCCATAGCTCGAAGTCCATATCAAATCGATCGCCATGCCGAGCCCTATAAGAAAACAATAATCTTATGATGAACCTAGCATCAGAACGACCCCGGATCAGCCATGCAAGATCGCGCAAGTCCTAGGGAAACACAGGGACTGTTATGAAATTCCACAACTTGTTAGAAAAGAGCAAATCTGTCATTTTACAACCTATTTTCTAAATTCTTTTAATTCAATTTAATCTTAATTTCAAACAATTAGGTTTACTTTTGGTCATCCACCTATGTTTGGGGCACACTTCTATATAGACATACCATCATTGTATGTAGAAAAAGAGATAGATACACACACAAGAGAAAGTTTTCACTTAATACAAGTTTCTCTTTCTTACCATTGTTGTCTCACATTTGAGAGAGAGTGAGGTGAGAGACACTTTTGAGCAGTACCCTTAGGGTTGAGGTAAACGTTTTCTCTAGTCTTTTTCTCTTCTTCTTCTCTCTCTCTTCTCCCCTCTCTTATCCCTCTTCTTCGTATGAGTTCCTTGTAGAGGTCGTGCACGACAGTGATAGTGTTGTGCATACCTCTTCCTTGATCTCACGGGTTGTGCATGGTAATGGAAGTGCCATGCACGAGTCCCCCTTCCCTTCTCTTTGCCTGTCTCTTTCTTTGTGAAGTCTATAGACAACGTTGTCTATCGTCGCCCACAAACGTTGCTGTGATATCTTGACGAAGAACCCAGATGGTGAAGTTTGTGACCGCTTGCAGGGGTCTTCCTCTACTGTGCATCTAGCGAAGACGGCAATACCTATCGCTGCCCATTAGAGGCTTTGGCAACACCCATCGCCATCCATTAGCTTCGCGAGCTTCCTCTGCACGTTCGAGAGCTTCCTCCTCATGTCTGTGAGCTTCCTCCACACGTCTGTGAGCTTCCTTCGCACATCCGCGAGCTTCCTCCTCAAGGAGAAACCATCGCCGTGTGCCTCGTCAGGAGTCAGTGTCATCCGCAAGGGATGTGTCTTCTCCTCGCGTTGTCAACGATGATTCCTATTGACGTTTAGACTTCTCTTCTCTTTGCTGTCTCGCCCTCTTCTCTTCATCCCTTTCTCTTCTCACTTGAATGAGGATAGACTTAGCTTAGCACCGCCCTACCGATCTCAGTTTTCTACCACTCCGAGTCGGTAATTTCTAGTTGTCATGCTAGTCTCACCCCTACGTCAAACTCTCTTCTCTTTTCTATCTTTTATCGAACCTTGCACTTCATCGTCTTCTCATGTGAACGTGCATTTCCCTAAGACAAGAATGGGTCCCTTCAACCCACTTATCTTACAAATTAACCATAGAAGTGTTGTGCAGATAAAAAAGAGGATTACAGGTCAAGGGAGGAGATTCCAAACCTGCTCAAGCAGCTGGGGGGTTTTCTTCGTGATCTAAGAGGGCACCCACATGAGCCGGACTGAATAAGTCTCGAACCCACCTAAAATTCCTCTCTCATTGGTTGGTATATCTACCATTGCCCTCGAGCAAGGTTTCGAGTGAGCGATCTCAAATCCTGGTTTCACCAAAAACCCGAGACACGTGCCACCAGATCACTTAGATCCAGAGGGAGAGTTCGATGCGCTTAACCATCTTGGAAACTCCACAAGGGACTTACTACCCCTTTGTCGTTATGCTCTTGTGTGACCAATTTTATTTGTACTTTCTGCACCTATTTCTATGGCACCTGTGTTGTTCAACCCGTTCATCTGAGTCAGGGACTTCTTTATTCTTGCACTCGTGGCTGTCCCAGGGAAGCAAGTCCCTCAAGCCTCCTTCCCTACTCTCCTTCTGAGTCAGGACTTGTGATCCAGCACCCAGGTTCTCGACTGGATCGCTGCAAGAGGGGACTTAAAGGTCCCTGCCTCCCCGCTTTCTCGCCCTGCAAGGCCCCATGCATGGGTAGCTCTCCTGCTGCCGCACACCCTGCTACTGAAAAATATCCTGTCAGTCATATTGTTGCGGTACACCGGAAGGTTGCCCCGTCCATCCTTGTAAAAGGCAAGCAAACTGTCATTCTCTTGAGGTTCGTCGTAAGTCAACCCCCTATGCTCCTTCACTACTCTGAGCCTTAACACCTGGATGGTCGGTATACAGAGGCGGAGGTCTTGAGGTCTTTACCCCTCGCACACACTCAAAGGCTCGTGGTCTATCCACTTGAGCCACACCTCGTGGAAACCCGCATGTTGCCTTGAGCATGCATCCAGGGCTAGGCCTTCTCGAGCCAAACACTACATATGCCATGCATTTGCTTTCCACAACTCGGGGTAGCGCTAGCTCTATGCCACCTCAAGCACAGGGGGGTTGACCGTTCCACCTCCCTCTCGGAACACACTGCTTCACCTTGTGAGAGACAAACTCCCACCTCGTCCCTCATAATCACAAGCTCATGGTTCTCAGCCTCCTCAAGTCGAACCCATTGATCGAGCCTGGGCTGACCCCCAAGTAACCCGGATGACTAATGCTAAAGGTGCACACGAACCATCTTTGTATGTCCCTCTTGGATCCAGACTCAGGAGGAGTCACTAACCAGCTTCTTCCTTTGCTGCTTCCCAGAGGCAAGGCAAGCACCTCGAGCCCTGGTATTCAAAGGTCTTTCCTAAGAGTACCATCTTGAGCCAGACCCAGGTCAACCGATCACTCCGGCCTCACAAAGGAATTCAGGGCAACGACTTGATGTCAAATAGAGGCCTCCAGCCTCCAAGACAAGAACCCAAGCTGCCCTTCATCCTCGGCCCCCACTCCTTGCTCCATCTCATAGATATGGTCCTCACCTATTTGAAGATAATGGGGTAGTCTAGGTCTCAAGCTCCGTTCTGGAATGAGGTTCACAGCCGCCTCAGAACAAGCAGAAAAGAGGCCTACAGATCCTGACCAGGGAAACCTCTAAGGCAGTCGATGTCACCACCCCTGGCGACCTCTTGCCTTGTAATCCCTTCTTCCCTCTTCAAACTCCGGAGCCTAAGAAAGTCCAGAAATACTATTTGACGATCACCACCCAGAAGTCACGGTCCCAAGACCATCAAGAACCGGTCCTCACAAGATTGGCATGCAAAGCTCAAGTCCAGTTGGGGCAAGCTGAGCCCCTCCAGACTGACTTGCCATGCAGAACTCACCAGCCTCGGTAGTTCGCTGCATCACCTGACTCTGACCTCCCAAAAGAAATGGTCAGTGCCATGGTGATCAATGACCCGAACGACGCTCAGGAGGGCAGATGAACAAGTTCGAGGAAATGATGTAAGACATCCTAAAAAAGATGGAGCCTCTAGAGGCCTCTAGGTCCCCTTCTTCGTCTGATTCCTCGACTGGTGAGGACACAACTCCTAAGCAGACTCCCCCTCCGGTCTCCCAAGACAGCTCCTCTTCACGTGGGGTCTCCCAAGCCGACATAGATGTTATGATGGCCCATAGCATCAAGAACAAGGTCCCGGGCATGCAGGAGATGCCACTCCACCAAAAGTCGTATCCTTCGTACATTGACCAGGTGTCGTTTCCCCCGAACTACCAAAAAGGGACACTCCCCTTGTTCAATGATACCATGTCTCCTTACCAGCATGTGGCCCACTTCCAAGTGGTCTGGTGGGAGATGGCAACTGGCGGATGCCTCCTCCTCCACCAGTTCGTCGAGACTCTCGAAGGACCAACCTTTCAGTGGTATGCTCGGCTACCGCCAAACTCGGTGCACAATTGGCAAGAAATGGAGCTGTTGTTTTACTAACGCTTCTACAAAGTCCTAAAGAATGTGGAAACCATCGAGCTTCTCACCTTGATGCAAGACCCTGGTGAGCCGGTTGACAAGTTCATCACCCGATGGAGAGAGTTGGCGACCCTTTCATGCCACTCCCATGATCGAGAAGGAAGCAGTCCAGACCTGCATACGAAACATGCTTCCCGAGATCACCCTACATGTTGAGGCATCCAATCCACCCTCCATGTCAGAGCTCATCTCTAAGGCAGTTCGCATCGAGGGATTGTTCAAGCACCACGACAGCCCTCGTCAGCAATCCTCAAGCTCGAACTCTCGCTCCAGCAGTCGGGACAATCAAAAGGCAGTGATCAGTGAGGCCATCACCATAGCTGACACCAAAGGCATGGCTCCCCAAACTCTCGACCTCTCTAAAGAACAGATGCCTTAGACTGGGGCTAAGCAATAGTTCTATAATGCGGTCCCACCTCTTGAAACAGTAAGCGGAACGACTACTAGACCCAACACCAGAATAAGGTTTATCCTTTTGACACGGAGTGGACCCTTGCACTGCTCCAGCTGTTGTTGGAACAAAACATGATCCAGTTGCCAGAGGTCACTACTGTAGACTCACCAGGGCATGAGTCGAATGAGAAGTATTGCGCCTATCATAGGAGAGTAGCCCAGCCCACTCACAACTGCTACAAGTTCAACGACACTATCGAGGCCCTTATCAACAAGGGCTAGATAAAGTTCGAAGAGTTGAAAAAGGCATTCGAGGCAGCTGAGGAATCTCGCATAGTCAAGATCTAAGACGACGACGGGGCACCCACTATCGTTCGTGTATTTTTCTATATAATGCTCGAAGAAGGGATCACCACCCCAAAGTCGACAAGGCATCCCAAGTTCTTGCCTCCAGGGACTGAGAACCTCTGGTGCGCATTCCACTAGATACGAGGTCATGACATCAGTGAGTGCACTAGCTTCCATAAACTATTGGCAGAAAAGATGTAGTAGTGTGGTTAAGGGCGACCCGACAAGACACCCTCAAGTCCCTCTTCTACCTGTGCAAGAAGACACCTGACGCAAGCCCAGCAAAATACTGAGCAAGACCCTCTACAGGGCCTCTTGGAGGCAATGCTCCAGTAAGGTCTTGTCACTCCCAAGTTAGCCAGACAGCCTAAGTGTCTTGCTTTGGGCACCAAAAAACTCTGGTGCCCCTATCACCAAGTGTGGGATAACGAACTCAAGGAGTGCACTGGGTTCGAGGTCATAGTCGCAGAGAAAGTCCAGCAAGGCCACATCATCTGTGCGATTCTCTCAGAACACGTGCAAGCCCTCGCTCCCATTAAAGAGGAAGCCCTGCTACAAGCCCCACTACAAGCCCCTCATTAGAATGCACTAGACCTTTCAGAGCCCTCAACCTCTCAGCCCTGGGAAGTCCACCATGGGCGATGTAGGCTCAAATCCTTAAAACGTGAGCCAGTCTACCAAGCTAGGGCCACTCACCAGCCTGATAGGGCTGTCCAAATACCCCCTTAGGGATCCCAAAGGAGACGACGAGTACCTAGGTCAACCCGCCGAAGGAATCATCTTCCTCAAGCACTAGTGGAAGAATTCCTTAGGCCCCTTCCTCCGCTGCCGACCTTGCGGGACTTCATCCTAGGCGTAGCTTTCCTCATCTTATTGTCTAATAAGGCAGACGGTACAGAGTTATCAATATCTCATGAGTCGGCCAAAATGGGTGATGACATTAAACGCACCCCACAACAGTCAAAGCTGGGGCATGACCTTAAAGACCCCCTGCAAACGTTTATTCCGGCGACGACATAAAAAGTTGCCTGGAACGTTCTAACTCTTCTTCTCCTTCCCCCTCCTTTATTCCTTCTACAGGTACAACTCGGCGATGCTCAGATTTCGACACTCTAAACAAAGAGTTCAGAGGCACCAGCCTCATCATGTCATAGAAAGAGCACCTCAAAGAAATGCTGGCCCTGGTGGAAGGATTCCTGAAGGTTGCCGATGCCTTGGCAGCCTGAGCCAAAGCCGAGTCATCCTCAACCTTCTCTTCTAAAGAAGCCTCCCACATGGTGCAGATCTTGGAAGTACCAGCTAGCACGAGGAAAATGAACCTAAGATCGGGAAAGAAGCTACAACCTACACCTCGAAAGATCAAGATCCTCAAATTTCCTGATCCTTCCCTTTCCCCTAAGCCTAAACCTCAAACCTCTACATCCTTAGTACAAATTCTTGTTACTACCCCATGAACCCAGACTGCACCGACTGAACAAAGTCTCCCAGTGTCACAACCCAGAACTCAACCAAAGCTTATTCCTAAGCCTACCCTACTACTTACACCAGTGACTGGATCAGGAACACAGAAGACGAATGAGGATAAACTAACATACGACGTAATTGGGCAGTTGAGAAAGCTTCCCACCCTTTTAAGTATTTATGATGCCCTCCTACTGTTTAGAGACTACTGTATGGCTCTGGTCCAAGGTCTTTCTAACCCAGAGGTGTACTAGACTAAGGTGGAACCTATTGAGGTTGACCCAGCAATTCTAAGTGGGTTCCTTGCAATTGCCTTTTCCAAAGATGACCTTCAGTTGGGAGGACAATTTCACAATCGCCCCCTCTTCGTGAATGGTGAACTGCATGTCTACCCTCTCAATCGGATCATGCTGGAGGGAGGGTCAGGAGTTAACCTGACCCCAAGAACGATTCTCACCTGATTGGGATTAGGATCTGACAATCTCACTCCTACCCACATCACTGTGCAAGGGCTCAACCAGTCAGGAGAAAAGCCAGCCGACACAGTGCGTTTTCGCCTCAAGAACGGTGATCTCAACGATTACACTTACTTCCACGTAGTCGACACCGATACCACTTACACTATCCTGCTTGGTCGTCTTAGCTTCACAATCAGGGGTTCGTTCCTTCCACGGTCCACCAATGTTTCAAGTATAGCCGACAAAAGACCATTCCTTGTAGCTGACACTCACTACGCCGACGTCATGTACTATTTCACAAACCTTCTAGCATTAGAAAAGCCAAAAGATGATGATCGAAAGTCTGTGAGAGAGACATGACCTTCGTCTCATGACGACGCTGAGGATCTGAAGCAAATGATCACAGATATGTTCAAAGAAGAGGAAAGACAAGGCAAGATGCTCCCTTTGATTCCCATTCACCCAATTATACCGTGCCACATCTGCAAGGTCATGGTATCCTATCCCGAAGATGAAGCTTCTCCCTCTACTTCTACTGTGCAAGAACAAAACAACGAGTTAGAAGTAGCCCTTGAGCCTAAGGAAGCCCCAGACGTGGACCTTCCAACACTAAGGGTCACCTATACATCAGACCAGCAAAACGTTCTACATGTCCCCATAGAGGCAGAATGGGCACACTAATCGCCACGAAAGGTGCTCCAAATTCCATCCTCCTTAAACCAGGAGATCACCGGCAGCCAAAAGAAGGTCTTACACTTCTCCGGGGCTGTCGAGGAAGTACAGGCTGATAAGAATCAACCCTCTAGCTCTCAGAAACAAGACCCCATGGCGGAGGTGAGAAGGGAGGTGCGTAGCCTCCAGAATCAGCTGAAGGTTATGTGTGTCGCTTCAAAGCACTTAAAGGAATTTGTTCCTGAGACTATGATTTGCGATGAACTCAAACGCAATGTACCTCGAGTCAAAGCCAAAGCTCCCCTAGACTGGAGCATTTTCAAAGTTGCAAAGCTTCGCTTCTCCTGAAATGCGTCAGAAAAACTCCTAAAGGCCTGTCTCTACGAGTTTTGATCAGGAAGTTCTCACCAGAAGCTTTGGCTCACTCTCTCTCCAAAAAGCTTTCTACTGTTTTGCCCTTCGGTAAAACAGTAAACTAGGGTTTCTCCTCCTTGTATACCCAGCAGAGCTGGAGACTGCCCCCAACAAACTCAGAATGATGCTCCAGTCCCCAGCCTTTGATGGCGATAAGACTAGGCTGGGTGGGCCAAGCCCGAGACCCGAAGCATCATCGCCACATGCCTCGTCATGACTTGCATTGTGTGCCTCATCAGAAGGCTTTTAACGAGTGGCCCATCAAGACTTTTAATGAGTGCCTCGACCAGAGACTATCTCCGTGCTTCTCGTTCAGAGATTATCGCGGCGTGTCTCGTCCAGGGGTCATCGTCGCGCACCTCGTCAAGACTTGTGTCACATGCCTCATCAGAAGGCTAGTGCCACGCACCCCATCAAAACTTTTACCGAGCGCCTCAACCAGAGACTATCGCCGCGCATCTACTCCAGAGAATATCGCCACGCATCTCATCCAGGGGTCATCGCTACACGCCTCGCCAAGACTTGCATTGAGTGCCTCATCAGAACGCTAGTGTTGTGCGCCCCATCAAGACCTTCACCGAGTGCCTTGATCAGAGACTATCGTTGCGCATCTCGTCCAGAGATTATCGTCACGCGTCTCATCCCGGGTCATCGCCATGTGCCTTGTCAAGACTTGCGTCCCGTGCCTCATCAAAAGGCTAGTGTCATGCACCCCATCAAGACTTTCATCAAGCGCTTTGCCCAGCGGAATATCATTGTGCGCTTCGTCTAGGGGATTATTGCCGCGCGCCTCATCCAGGGGTCATTGTCGTGTGCCTCATCTAGAGATCATCGCTGCACAAAACGTCAAGGGATGCTGCTGCATGCTTCACCAAGGGACCTTACTTAGTGTCATATGCATGCTGTGACACTCCTCTTCGGACCATCGTTCCTCATCCTCAGGAAGTTCATGCACTGCACCACAATTTCGCTCTTCAGAGAGCCCAGTCCCTGGTGACAGCTCTATTCCCCATGGAGCTGCGTTCCCTCACTATAGCCATGGTCTATGTTGCATGACTTTAAACTGCACTGCCACAGTCCGTGCTGCATGACCTTAAAATGCATCACGTTCTACGTTGCATGACCTTAAATCGCACTGCCACGGTCAGTGCTGCATGACCTTAAACTGCACTGCCACAGTCCACACTGCATGACCTTAAACTGCACTGCCATGATCCAGTTACACGACCTTAAACTGCATGGGCCAAACTATATGACCTTAAACTGTAGTGGAGGTCTAGTGGCACGACCTTAAAAATGTAAAATTCCTTGTCGCATGACTCTAAACTTACGACCATGGTCCAGTTGTGTGACCTTAAACCGTAGTGCACATCTTGGCCGCATGACACTAAAAGGCTTAACACCGTGGTCCAAACTATACGACCCTAAACTATAGCGGAGGTCTAGTTGCATGACCACAAACTGCATAGTCCTAGCTATATGAATTTAAACAGCATAGCCATGGTTCGAGCTATAAGTAAAACTGTAACGTGTCATGCGACAAATAGTCCATACGCATAACTCCAACTAGACCGCCAGTGCAGTTAGATGACTCACCCCCTCATCTCCAAAGAGTTAAGGTCATTCTTACCCCTTCAACCCATGATGGGGTTCATTTGTGCTCTGGCCTATCAAAGTTCCATGCACACAGATATTCATTATCCCCGTGGAGTCACATTGGCCCTCCTAACCTCCAGTGAGGCTTGTCCCATTTACTACTCCTCGTAGGGTCACCACCTTCATCTACATCTCTTCGCATTTATATAGCCTAAACTGTCTTTATCCGCAGGGAGTCAGATTGTTGTCCACATACCTACCCTCCCTATAGCCCTCCTGACGTGGCGATTCGTACTCAATCTATGCTGCATGATTCTAAACTGCATAACCATGATCCAAACTATATGACCCTAAACGATAACGGAGCTTTAGTTGCACGACCTTAAACGACACGGTCCTGATTGCATGACCTACAACTGGATAACCACGGTCCAAGTTGTATGACCTTAAACCATAGTGAGCGTCCTGGCCGCATGACATTAAACTGCTTTGCCCAGGTCTAGGAGGCCCGACCTTAAAACATGCCCTTGTTAGCCGCACACCCCTTTCACGTGCATCTTTATTCACGTGTTCCCTAACCGACCCATTTGTATGCACGTACCCTCTTCTTCTTCCTAGTGAGCCTACTTAGGCGCACACATCCTTTACGTGCATCTCCACGCATGTCTTCCCTAGCCGGCCCATTCGTGTGCGTGGGCCACCTTCACCATCTTTCATCATCCCCCAGTGAGTCTTACCCATGCTCACCAAATGACAAGCTATCTTGGCACCCATATTCGCTGTCAGCTAGTGGGTCACCACCTTTCATCTACCATCCAATCAACTCTCCACAAGAAACGTCATGCCATCCTCCCACATGAGTCAAAGTCATAACCAGACTCACTCTATGGCGTCTATAGACTACCATTCCTTGCTACTACGGTCCTGCTGTATGACCCTAAAATATAGTGTGCGTTCTGGCCAAGGGAACGCCATGAGTGAGAGCCGCATAAGATCTCTAGGCATTCCCACATGAGTCAGGGAGTGAGAGCCACATAAGATTATGATGTCTTTGACTCATGTGGGAGGGCCACTCGTGTGCGTGGGCCCACATGAGTCAAAGTCATGTGAGAGGACCATTTGTGTGCGTGAGCCGCATAGGATTATGATGACATTTACTCATGGTTTTCCCTAGTCGGCCCATTCGTGTGCGTGGGCCAACTTCATGCCATCCTCCGACATGAGTCAGAAAGAGGCATGGTGTACATCTGGATAAGGGAACGCCATGAGTAAAAATGACGGACGGACATCGTCACGAAACCATGAGTAAAAGAGTTTCGTGGAAAAAGAAACCCAGGCAAGGTGAAAAACCCAAGAGGGCACCGTGAGAAAAAATGGATGAAAACGGTGGACATGACCACAAAGTCATGCTTAAAATAGCCCAAAAATAACATAAGTTGGTGAAAACAATCCTCACGGTGCCAATTCTAATGTTCAAGTGAAAACCCAAGAAAGGGCGCTTAGATCGACAAAGCAGGTTGACGCACTTCCACAGCCTTAGTCGACTCCTTAGTTTCATGGCTTATCAAAGATAGAGCCTCATAAGATCTCCCCGGTTTCAAGGCTCAGGGAGTAAGAGCCTCATAAGATCTACCCAATTTCATGGTTCATCAGGGAGTGAGAGCCTCATAAGATCTCCCCGATTTCATGGCTCATCAGGGAGTGAGAGATGCATAATATCTCCTCAGTTTCATGGCTCACCAAGGAGTGAAAGCCGCATAAGATCTCCACAGTTTCATGGATCATCAGGGAGTGAGAGTCACATTAGATCTCCCAACAACAACAACAGTCCTTGAGGGTGAGGACAATAACCAAAAGATCCCTCCATAAATGCTAAGAGCCATTAAGAAGGCAAGAAACTGATGAAGCCAGGGTCTAACCTTCCACAGGCTTTAGGGTATGTCTTCGCCAAATCCCCTAACCTACATGGGACCACGCTTTTGAGTTGGGTCAGAAGCCCTCGATTGGACCCCACTAGACGGGACCTACAGGATATACCTTGAGCATCAAAGCAAACCTGGTGCAGCAGCAAACAACACCGATCGAAGGTTCATAGCATTTGGCCTTTAAAAAAGGCTTGGTTCTGTATGAGGAGGTCCTGACAAAGGCGTCAAGCTCCATAACCATATATAGTCTCTTTAGGGGGTGGAATTTGACAAAGATCTCTCAAACTTCCTGAATGATTGCACTTCCTGATTCTCTCGAAGCACAAAATTCTATGGGGCATGCTGTTGCAAGGTATTTTTTATTAACATGGGGCCCCCGCTTAATAAAGGCCTAGCAAGTAGTAGAAATTTTGACAGTCTTAAAAGAGCCCCCGAACTGGCCAAGATCTTCATGAAGTCTCTCAAGTGTCTCTTGCCAAGCTTTGCCACATTCTGACATGTCTAAGGCAATGCAGACAGAGAAACAGTTCAGGTAGAATCGGTCTCTAACACCTTGAAAAGGACCCACCCTATAACTAGAGCTATATTTTTTGGTGTCTCAAATTATTATGGGACCACCACCATTGGATTCGACATGGTTGAAAACTCTCAGATGTCAAGTTTAAGCTCAAATTGACATTCCAGGAAGAAGTTATAAGCAAAAGCGTGAAACAGGAGAAGTCGCACGCTATTCCCTTGCATCAACCTTGCAACACTACACCATTGAAGGGACCATCCTGACCAGTAAATTTAGACTCTCGTATCTTGGCCATCCCAAGTTGGATCACGCTCAAATTTGAAGCATGTTCGTCGTGTCAAGACGAGCGATTCGATATGTGGCACGCCCTGTGACGATACCCGAGTGTGTTGAAAAGCTAGAGAGAAGTTTCTGATTTGTGAAGAAAAAGTAGGAAATTCAGTAGCGTTGTGCCTCACTCAAGTGGCCAAATCACGCCGCTCACGAGCCCAATCGACGCGAGGCCAATTCCATTGTGGGCATAAGGTCTCTGACCATCTTTGACCCAAACCCCCTACATGATTAATGGTTAGATTCTGCACATGAAGCTGACAAACATACTACAAATTCCTTCATCGGAATCCTTGATTCCAGCCAAAATCCAAACTTACAAAATCTTCGTTCGGCCACAGAATCGAGTTGCATTTGGTACCCCTTGATCATAGTGGCATGCTTAGTGTGATTCAGTGAAGAAAACACAGAAAAACATCAAGGAATGAACAAACTATCGATTTAAAGTTTCATCTACTCAAATTTTAAGTCACATGATCATGCACCAAAAACACCATCCATGGCTCAAGTTTGGTATCAAATAGATCGCCATGCCTAGCCCTAGAAGAAAACAATCATCTTACGATCAACCAGGCATCAGAACGACCCCAGATCAGCCGTCAAAGATCACACAAGTCCTATGGCAACACAGGAATTGTTGTGAAATTCCAAAACTTGTTAGGAAGGGGAAAATCTGTCATTTTGCACCCTATTTTCTAATTTCTTATAATTCAATGTAATCTTAATTTTCAGCAACTAGGGTTACTTTTGATCATCCACCCATGTTTGGGGCACATGTTATATATATGTAGCATCATTGTACGTAGAAAGAGAGACAAATACACACACAAGAGAGAGTTTTCACTTAATACAAGTTTCTCTTTCTTACCATTGTTGTCTCATATTTGAAAGAGAGAGTGAGGTGAGAGAAAATTTTGACCGATACCCCCAGGGTTGAGGTAAACCTTATTTCTCTTCTTTTTTCTTTTCTTTTTGTCTCTCTCTTCTCCCTTGTCTTCTCTCTCTTCTTCATCTGGGCTCCTTGTAGAGGTCGTGCACGACAGTGGTAGTGTTGTGCATGCCTCTCCCTTGGTCTCACGGGTTGTGCATGGCAATGGCAGCGCCATGCATGAGTCCCCCTCCCCTTCTCTTTGCCTGTCTCTTTCTTTTAGTGAAGCCTGTAGATGTCGCTGTCTATTGTTGCTTACAAACGTAGTTGTGACGTCTCGACGAAGAACCTAGACGGCGAAGTTTGTTGCCGCTTATAGGGGTCTTCCTCTACTGCATGTCTAGCAAAGACGACAATACCTATCGTCTCCTGCTAGAGGCTTTGACAACACCCATCGCCATCTGCGAGCTTCCTCTGCATGTCTGCAAGCTTCCTTCATGCGTCCGGTGCCCATCATCGATCTCCCTACATCCCACGCCTCTTACAGTGCGACCTAAGAGAAACCATCGATGTGTGCCTCATCAGGATTCAACGCTATCCTCAAGGGATATGTCATCTCCTTGCATTGTCAACAATGATGCCTATTGACATTCAAACTTCTCTTCTCTTTGTTGTCTCGCCCTCTTCTCTTCATCCCTTTCTCTTCTCATTTGACTGAGGATAGACTTAGCTCAGCACCACCGTGCCGACCTCAGTTTCGAGTAGTATTGCCATCGTACTGGTCCTAAGAACCATGCCGGTCTTACTACCACTCCGAGTTGGTAGTTTCTAGTTGTCATGCTAGTCTCACCCCTACGTGAAGCTCTCTTCTCTTTTCTATCTTTCACCGAACCTTGCACTTCATCGCCTTCTCATGTGAACGTGCATTGCCCTAAGACAAGGGTAGGTCCCTTTGACCCACTTGTCATATAACCATGGAAGTGTTGTTTAGAAAAATAAGAGGATTACAGGTCAAGGGAGGTGATTTCAAACTAGCTCAAGCAGCTCGGGGCCTTTCTTTGTGATCTAAGAGGACGTGAGCCAGTACGAGTAAGTCCCGAACTCACTTAAAATTCCTCTCTCATTGGTTGGTACACCTGCCCTTGCCCTCGAGCAAGGTTTCAAGAGAGCGATCTCAATTCTTGAGTTCACCAGAAACCTGAGATACGTGCTGCTAGATTACCGAGATCCGAAAAGCTAGATCGAGGCACCTAACCACATGGTCCACACTGCATGACCTTAAACTGCACAGCCTCAGTTTGGTTGCACAATCTTAAATTGCATGGTCTAAATTATATGGCCTTAAATTGTAGTGGAGGTCTAGTTTCACAACATTAAACTGCATAGTCCAAGCTGCAGGACTCTAAACTGCATAGCCTCGGTCCACACTACATGACCTTAAAACTACATAGCCTTGGTCCTAGTTGCATGAATTTAAACTGCATAACCATGGTCCAAGCTACATGACCCTAAACTGGGTGCATGTCCTGACCGCACGATAATAAACTGCTTTGCACAGATCCCGAAAGTATGACTATAAACTCTCCCCCACATGCATGCACACACCTTTTATGTGCATCTTCACGCGCCTCTTCCCTATCCTACCCATTCGTGTGGACGCACCACCTTCACTACCTCCCCAATGATTCAATTCATTTCATCATTCTCCATCATTCCCCATTGAGTCTCACCAGCGCTCACAAAACGACGAACCATCCCGTCACCTATACTAGTCATAAGATTGTGGGTCACCATTTTTCACCTACTTTTCATATATCAACCATATTTCATAGGTAACCTCATGCCATTATCCCCAAGTGAGTCAAACCACTACCATACTCACTCCATGGCTTCTACAGACTGTCAATCATCACCATAACGGTCCAGCTGTATGACCTTAAACTGTAGTGCACGTCCTGACTGCATGACATTAAAAGACTTCGCACGGGTCCCGAAGGCATGACCTTAAAAACACGTCTCGACAAAAAAAAAATGAAATAACGGGCATGGTCCATACTTTAAAAAAAGGGGCATGGTGTACACCTGGACAAGGGAACGTCATGAGTAAAAATGACGGACCGGCATGGTCACGAAACCATGAGTAAAAGATTTCCGTGAACAAAAAATGGGCACGGTGAAAATCTGAAAGGGCACTGTGAGTAAAAATGGAATAATAAGGGTGGACATGGCTGAAGTGAATGGATACACTGGGGAGGTAATGAAGGTGGCATGTGCACACTAACAGGTAGGTTAGGGAAGGCACGCATGAAAGTACATACAAAGGCAAGTGCACGTATGTGGGGGCGAGTTTATGATCATGCATCCTGGACTTGTGCAAAGCAGTTTATCATCATGCGGTCAGGATGTGCACTATAGTCTAAGGTCATATAGTTTGGACTGTGGTTATGCAGTTTAGAGTCATGCAACTAGGACCGTGTAGTTTAAGGTTGTGCAACTAGACCTGCGCTACAGTTTAAGGTCATAGAGTTTGGACCATGGTTATGCAGTTTAAGGTTGTGCCGCTAGACCTGGGCTATGCAGTTTAAGGTCATGCAGCACGGTCCGAGGCTGTTCAGTTTAGGGTCATTCAACACGGACCATAGCTATGCAGTTTTAAAGTCATGCAGCTAAGACTATGCAATTTAAGGACATGCAGTTAGACCTCTGCTATAGTTTAAACTAGTATAGTTTGGACCATGCAGTTTAGGGTCGCGCATCTAGACCACCGTTATAGTTTAAGGTCATATAGTTTGAACCGTGGTTATCCAATTTAAAGTCATACAACTAGGACCATGCCGTTCAAGGTCATGCAGTTAAACCTCTGCTACAGTTTAAGGTCATATAGTTTGGACCATGGTTATGTAGTTTAAAGTCATACAACTAGGACCATGCAGTTTAAAGTCATGCAACTAGACCTCCACTACAATTTAAGGTCGTAGAGTTTGGACCATGCAGTTTAGGGTTGTGCATCTAGACCATTGTGTGGCTCGCCATGTAGGTGAAACTTCATGAGGAATAGGTCTGTGGGTGGCAATTCAACTCCCTAGGGATAAAATGGTTAAGGCCATACACAACCTAAGGGCTCAGATGGAGGTGGTGGCCCAACAAGGGAAGGTGAACAGAAGCGGACATCATTGGGGATTAACGGGGCAAGCTTATGCTCTGGGGTAAAAGATGAGACTCTATGGAGAATTGGCTTACGATAAGTAACCCGGCTCTCTGGGGATAAGATAGCTTGATGTGAACCAGACCCACTAGGAATTGAAGAGGTAAGAATGACCCTAACTCCACTGGGGATGATGGGCTGCAGTATGGGTGTGACTCCTACTGGGGGATGAGGGACAGTGGCCCACTTCTGACACCATTAAGGATGATAGGTCACGGCCTGGGTGCAACAGCCTGGGTACAACTCCATTGGGGATAGTGGTAGGACATGTAAGGCTTCAACCTAGAGTAAGTGACAATAGGCTGGTGGAAATACAGGTGATGCCAAGTGTAGCGATAATGGTTTCTTGCGAGTGTTCAACCAACGCTGAGTTCTCAAAAACATAACGGGCGCTAGGTTGTTAAAAACTAAGATGGCGCTATGAACGATCCGTGATATTTTTTTAACACAATTGGTGCTAAGTTAAGTGGTGCTAGGCTCGTTCTGAAACTCACCCGGTGCCAAGTCGATCAGCGCTAGGGTTGTTTGGAATTCATCCGGCGCCAAGTCAACCGGCGCTAGGGTTGTTTGAAATTCACCCGACACTGAGCATGGATCGATGAGAGTTACCTCGGGCCTCGAGTCATAGCCCGACCCTGGTCATCGTTGCTTGCCTTCCCTTGGATGTGACGGGAATTCCCAATTTGTGTGGGGCATTTGAGGATAGTGTGATCTATTTAAGGGGGTAAAATCCCATTTTCCCTCACTTTTCACCAAGGGTAAAAACAACTTAGGGAAAAACTTACTTAACAGTGAGGAGAGCATGCTCGGTTGAAGTTTCGGCAATTAGTGAGACTCCAGCAAAGGTTTTGCAGGGAAGGTTTTTGGTAAACAGTGGGATTCCCGGCAGTTTTGCAGGGAAGGACCTTGGCCGCCAGACTTTACCAAGAATTTGGTGAAGTTGGAGGGAAAGGAGCGGGAAAGGAGAGTTCTCAAAGGAGTTCTTCAAGAAATAGAAGAGGTTCTGACTGCAGATTTTTTTTTTGGTAGAAGAGGCGTGAAGTGGAACAGTGAGCATTTTTGCACGTCTTGAGAGTTGAGTTTTAAGGGGTTTCCCGGGGGTTGTGGTAACTTTCTGACGTTGTTAGTGGTGCTGCAGAGGTTCTCGAGAACGGAAGGGAAAGTTTGTAGAATTTTTCGGTGAGGTTTTGGTGGCGTTTCGGCCAAAAACGCAGGCAGGAAAGTTTTTCAGCACGTTTCCAATCTTGTAGGAGAAGTTTCGATGGGAGACGAATGGTCACGGGAGGTCAACCATCGTGGAAGGTGTACAGTTGCAGGAGGTGAACCATCATGGGAGGTGAACCGTCGCAGGGAAGGTGTACGGTTACCTTATTCATCGTGTGTCAAGCGGAGCAACGAGACGTGGTGATGGTTGGCATTCGCTCGTGTGTCAAGCAGCGTTGAAGGATGTGGAGATGGTTGTTAGTCGACGTAGCGGTGAGCCCATTTAGCTGACCCAGCTGTATGCAAACCAGAATGGCCCCTCAGTGTCACTTTTATTACTGACCCCATTTGTTTCGAAGTATGTGAGGGCAATGACGGAAATGTTAATACTGAAGAAGGGGTAGCACTTCTTCATTGCATGCATAGGAACATAGCTTTCGGGCAGAACTTACCTACCGTAGGGAAGCGAATGATACAGGAAAAGGGTCAGCAAAAGGCCTTCGGATTCAGGGGGAGCACCAATACCTGAAGGTATACTCATCCTAGACTACCAAGGTATTGGCATCGTACAGAAGCACTCTTGAACGTGCTTCAATATTAGCAGCGGTCCAATGTTCGGACAGCTAATACAACCGTTGCTCCAATATAATAAAGGTGTTACTGGAGACATGAAGCCATGTTAGCTCTACTTGGCTTCTTGGGCATGGGGAAGCAGGAATCTCTTTACTAGATCTTCACTTTATTGAAGGTCTCTCGATGATCAGGGCTATGTATGACGAGTTCGTGCTCTCGAACTCAGTCATTTTCGGTGGTGCTAACTTGGGAGATGAGGAGCCGCCTGCCAGTCTTTAAAAGATCTTTGAGGCCTACCAGTTGATTGAATCCTAGTCTAGCAATGGAAGGGTCACCTTCACGGAATGGGTGAAATTCTTTTGAGGCAATTATCCCGAAGGCGGTTAGGGGACTCCGAAAAGGAAAGGGAAGGCAGTTGCAAAGGAGACGCCTCCCGTGTATCAACCTGAGACCAACGATGACCATGTCTTCTTGGCCATGTATTTGGCTTTATTTTTGTGCAAATTCGTGCTCCCTCGCCAGGGGATGACATTCGTCAAGGTTTACTGTATGTGGCATGCGATAGGGCCAGACGACGTGAGTATGCCCTTGCTCAGCCATTCTTGTGCAACATATACCAAGGCTTGGGGGCCATCTACAGTTGAAAGGCCTACAAGGGCAAAGAGGAAGGGAATGGAATTGTATGAGGAGAGGCATTTCTAGGGATTTCAAAACTCCATTCTTTGTGCATTACATGTACGGGTGGCGAGGGGCCTATTTCCCTAACACCTATGTCAAGCATCAGTGCTCAGAAGATAAATTGTGGCCCTTCTTGATGAGGATTGCCAACCAGAGGGCCATCTTCCATACCCCAGGGGAGGCTCGGGGTCTATTTGGGAATGATTCTTTGAACATGAGGCGGGTCCCCTTTCCAGTCGGAAGCTTCACAAACCATGCTTTCATTGATGAGTTGGGGAACGAGCTAGACGGTGCTCCAAGAACCATTAAGGAGCTCATGTTCATCTTACACATCAGAGGGGGATTCTTACCTTATGGGACTCTACAGAGTGCCAAGTTAAAGGGTTATTTCTGCCACCACTGCTCTTGTCAGTACGAGCTTGATCAAGGCTGCCCCTTCGCATTGTTTTTTGAAAAGCATCGGAGTAAGGTGAAAAATGGGAATACATAAGAGTTTGGAACTTTTTGAGAGTGATGGCTGTCAGAGAATATACGGACTACTTGGTCTATGCGTCTAAAGATGACAGAAACCAGTAAATATGTATTACCTCACTTTGGCAGGAGGGTCCGAACAACCAAGGCCTATGTGAACTGGTGGAGAATCACTAGCAAGGGATATTAGGATAAAGATCACCCTTGGAAAGGAGCAAACGGAAACTGGTGCCAAGATACCAGGAAAAGGAGACTGATGGAAGCTCTTGCTCTTGGTGCAGTATTTGTCCTAGATTATTCCTCTAATTAGCGAGCTTTAGGGCTTCCGCATGAGATAACAGCTAATGAGGCCTCACCAGAATTTCTTGCAATGAAGACGAAGACTGGGAGTGTCTTAGATAATCTTAGTTCCGTCTTCGAGTGGGATGAGGGACGACAAGTCCCAGGTTATGAAATGTGTCCCCCCCACAGGACTTGAACGCCCTAATCCGGAGTGGTCCCCACAGTAAATTGGCTGGAGGGCCTTCTTAGGGAGGTGGATTTGAAGCGGCCACTCCTACTCTAGCAGGAGGGAAGAAAAGAACGCACTCAACCGCTGCCGATACTCGTGAACCGCCTTCAGTTAGTGGGTGTACTCGGAGGCACAAGAGTGTCACGCTTCCTATGATGTCAGAATCATAAAGTAGCTCCTTCTCTTCTGATCTTTTAGGAACTCCCCCAGTATCACCCTCTGCACTCTCTGGACCACCTTCTGCTTCTCTTGAATTGTCTTCTTTTTCTTCAAAAATTGAGGCAGTCGACTTCGATCGCTCTGAGATCATTGTCATTGCTTCTGATAGGGAGGTGACTCCGGATCTTGTGGCGGTAAATACAGGGGCAGTTCCTGAGTCGGAGGCAGTTCATACAGGTATTGACGAAGCCGTAGATCTCAAAGGAACTGCTCCAGGAAGGGAATCTGATGTTGATGTGGTCTCCATGGATCAAAAGCTCAGTGCCCCAACCGAGGCAGGGACTATGACTCAAGAAGAAGAGCTCATAGTTGATGATGCGCCTGGGCTGCCTCCATGGTCACAAGTCGTGAAGATGAGGGCGTTGAGCTCTTCGTGGCCGAGGTTGTGGCTTTTGAAGGTGCAAGTCAAATGGAAGAAGCCATGGCTAGGGCTGAATTGGATGGGGAAGAAGCGGTTCTTTAACTTGCTAATTCTGAAGTGGCAGATGAAGAGAAAGGGGAACAGGTTTCTCCCTATGGGAGAAGGTCAAGGCAGGGAGGCTGACATTGAAGAACCCGAGAAGGTTGAGGCTTCTTCAGTAGTAGTAATCCTAGCAGCACCACCTAGGCCCATTTTTAGTGGGGTTTCTAACATGATTGTAGGCATGTTTCGAGTAGGCCTTCAGCTCTTAAGGGAGTTACGTTTCAACGAACTAGGTGAAGCTTTTGCAAGACTGAAGGAGTTTGCTGTGACCACCACAGTTGGGAGTGCACCGGAAGTTCTTTCCCATTTTAATGCAACTCTAAATGAGTTGGAGAGCCGACGGTTGGGGGTACTACATCATGAGGAAGAAACTAGCAAGCTAGCCTTCTTGGAAGAGTCGATCTTACATCATTGTGATAAGATAAATGCTTGCATATAGAAGAAGGCCATGATAACTGGCCGTCAGCAGGATCTCAAGAGGGAGGCACAAGGAAGCTTCAAGAGAATGATCAAAATTATATAAGAGATGCGAATATTGAAGCAGGAATTCGGAGGCCTAGAGACGGATATGGTTCAAAAAAGGGCCATTGAGGCCTCATTGGTTGAAGATTTGTCTGAACTCAATGGCACAATTGAGTTAGAAACTATAACGATGGCAGAGGAGAGTCAAACGGTGGTGGAACTGAAGGAGCGTGTCCAGGGCACCGAGATTTCTCTTGCAGCGCACAGTGCAGAGATCAATAAGATGATCGATAGTTTCTGAACATGTCATTTCCTCTTGTCAGTACTTTGTAAAAGTTTTTAACTGATGAATAAAGTGCTTCTCTCTTTTGATTGACTTCGCTGCATGATTTCATTCTTTTCTTACTTTAGCTGCACCTCTTAACACTTTTATTGCCTCATGAGGCTAATACACTAGGCCTTGTTTGTCCTCATGGTGGGCTGTCGCCGCTAGGATAACTTCGAAATGGGGAGTCGTGTCTTTTTCTCCTCTTAATGTCTTATTGGGCAAGGGCTCATAGTTCATTTTCCTCATGATTTAGTGACTCTAGTTGCTATAGCTAGTCCAGTCATGAGGGGCTTCGGCCTCCCTTAGTGGCGCATTACTTCAAGCTCGTCATAGCTTTTAGCCTCCAGCACGAACTCCTTGAGATGTTTTGAAGCGATACACATGATCTTCAACTGACTTTGGAGATCGCGAACTTCAGTTTTTTAATTTGTTAGGGGATCCTACCCTTGAGGGGAAGAAAGTTGCTCTTTATCGAACTGCTCTCCGCTTGAGAGGTCAGGGAAAAGTAGAACTTTCAGTTGATCACCAGTCCGAGGAGCATCCTCTACACTTATAGCAACCGGATTTTGAAAAATATTTTATGGCGGCTGTCGCTCCACTTCGGCTCTCAAGAGCGCAATGGGGATATGTAGGACTTTCTGCTGGTCTAACGTACAGGTGATCCTTAAAGCCGGGTTTTTTGTCCCCATGGCTTGCTCAATCTCAGGAATGACCTCTGGTTCATCTTCCGGCAAAGGTAGCTCAGAACTGGGGGCAGAGAGCGAAGACTCATTTTCAAACGAAGAAGGAGTTTCTTGAGGGATGATGGTTGGCATGTTAGAATGAAGGGTGGTTAGGGGTCAAATTCAAGCCTGCCTTTCTTCCCCTTTGAACATGTTCTCCAAAGTTCTCCCAACATCCTCAACATCTTCATAAGACAAAGACGTTGTCTTGATTGTAGACTTGTGACCTCCATCGTTTGGCTTCTGAGACGACGCCAGATCTATGAAGTAATATTTAGCATCGACCACAGGGAACGATCTTTTGTCAACATAAACCATATTTTGTCTCTCGTCTCGGCTATATTTGAAACATTGGTGTAATATTGATGGAACCACCCCTTGGTCATGGAGCCTTGACCGATAGAGGAGAATATTGTAGGAATTTTCGATGTCAATTACATGACCTTGGGCATAATCGTTCAGCTCACCGATCTTAAAATGAAGGCATACCGTTCTAGTTGGCTTCTCTCTTGATTGGTTGAACCCTTGAACTATGACGTGGGTCGTGGTATGCTCTTCGGACCCCAACCCTAATCGATTAAGGATCCTCCTTGGAATAAGGTTCACTGCCGACCCTCCATCTAACTTAATTCGGTTGTTGGGGCATGTATGTAATTCGCTAGTAACAAAGAGAGGGCGATTATGAAATTTTTCCCTGAGATGCAGATCGTCCTCTGAAAAGGTGATTGGCATACATCCTTCTAAAATTGTCGAGTCGACCTCAATAGGTTCTACTTTAGTTTCATACACTTTTAGTTTAGAGAGAGCTTGAACCAAAGCCATATGATAGTCCTTTGAGAGCATGAGGGCATCGTAAATACAGAGAAGAGATGAAGGTTTAAGAGATTCCCTATCCGTAGATGCCCTATAATGATCGTTCCACTGATTTGGGTGGTATGTTGGGTTGAGGAGCAGGTTTGGGTAGAGATGGTTTATTTTGGCTGGCTGGCTGATTTGATTGCACGGGGGGCTTGGTTTGCGTAACAGAAGTTTGAAGTTTTGGAAGAGACTGAGTGCATGGGATCAATGGGGTCTCGGGGAATTGGAGAATAGGTAGATGGTTTGAAATATTGGGAGTGGGAAGGAGCCCAGGGTGCTATAAGATAGGCAGACTAGTCTTTGGATTAGAGGGTAGTGGAGGACTGGCCCGACTACTACAGTGGAGGCTGCAGCGTCCTCCCTGATTTGAGATTTTTCTGCCCCATGGTGGGTATTGCTCTTGAAATTTGCAGCATGTGGCAAGCTCCCTGAGAGTAAAAACTTTGCCCCCTTGAATCTCTCAGTCCCTGCTCAAAGTTGGGCTCAGAGGGCCACTGGGGTTTCTTTAGCTTCGACTTCTTGTGCTTCTTTGAAGAATGTGGCTCTGCATTGACTTTAGTTGCCAGGGCATTAGCAATTGTTAGGAATCCTGCTGCCGGTGCATAGGTCTTTTTCAATCGTTTTCGCTACATCTTGCTTATATTGATTCCTTCGAATTCTCAATAGAGAGACTCAAAGTCCGGGCATATCATGGTTGTACCTGTAGGGGACGTAGAAGAGAGGGAATGAGAAGCATGAGAAGAAGAAGGAGAAGGGTTAGAATGTACAGGAGTTTTAAGGTCGTTTCCCTCATCAGACAGATTTGGGCAGCTTTTCACGTCATCACCAGGGTTGAATGGGTGTAGGGGGCCCTTTAGGCCTTTCCCTTGCTTAGACAATTGGGGAATGCATTTAACGTCGTCACCCTCCAGTGTGCAGGGGGTCTTTTAGGTGTTTCCCTTGCTTAGACCATTGAGGAGTGCTTTTAACATCGTCACCCTCATTGGACATGTGCAGGGGGTCTTTTAGGTCTTTCCCTTGCTTAGAACCTTAGGGAGTTCTTTTAACGTCATCACCCTAATTAGACGTATGCTGAGTGGGAAATGGCATGGGAACATCTTTTTGATAGGATGAAGAAGGAAGAAGGATCGTGTCAGGGATGAAGTCCAGTAAAGTTGGCAGTGGAGGAAGGGGCTTAAGAAATTCCTGCTCGACTGTGGGTTGAGTGGTCTTGTTTTTTGGCGAGTAGCCCTTGGTGCTCGTCTCTTTCTGGTTTTCTTGGGTCATATGTGATTCGTCTAGCTAGGTTGGCGAACAACTCTAGCTTGGTGAACTGCTTCTTGCCTTAAGGACTTGAGTCTGCTTCGGCTATGGTAGACTATCCATGGCTGAGGAATCGAGGGTTCTGTAGAATCTGAGTCATTGATTGGAAGGTCCTGCTTTGGGAGATCTTCTTGCCCCGATAGAAGAATGACTTGGGGATCACTTACGGGGAGATTGTTAAACTCTTGACACTCCCGCATTTTCTTTGCGATTATATTTGGGAAACTTGTGCATTCTGACAGGTAATGGCCTCTTATTTGATGGTACGGGCATCAACTATCTTCAATCCTCTTAGCAGGGCGACAGGGTTGCCTTGCATGCTTCAGTGTGATTATGCCTTCTTAAAGCATTATAATGAAGAAGGCATAAAGGATATAAGGCATTTCGTCTTCCACCTGGATGGTTACGGTCTGGGGGCTTCAGCTGCCCCAACGGCCTTCTTTAATTCTTCAAGCTTTATTCGACCCTTCTGAATCAGGACCTTAATAATATCCTTCAGCGTGTAGCAGTCATCTGTAGGATGATTGATCCTCCGATGGTAGGCACAATAATTCACCTGAGTGTCAAGGCCCCGTTGCTCAGGGAACTTGGTTTCTGGATGCTGGATCATATTATGTTCCAATAATATCTGGAACAGCGCAGGGACCCATTCCTTCTCAAAGGGATAGACCTTGTTCCTATGCTTGGTGAAATAATCACCCCGATCAAGGTTGGCTGGTGGGGATACCCGATTGTACAAATGTTGTTGCTTGCCAGCCTGGGGTGTTACCTTTGTCGTGCTTACCCCTTTAGAGAGGTCCAAAGTCTAGGAGGGAGCCTTCTTTGAATCAGTGACCATGATGGCTGCATTGATTACGCCTTTCTGTTGGTTGCTTCGTGTGTTATTCCGAGAGCTACCATTGCCCCGGTTGTTCACAGAGCTTGTAGATGGTTGTCGTGTCGCACCATGGTGGCGTGATAAACTTTGAATGTGAACTGATTTAGAGATCAAATCTGACTTGTAGGTCGGATTAAAGGCCTTGACATGTAAAGCGATCTCGAGTCGCATGTTTCACATGCAAGTTTGGACTGCTTCCTTCTCAGGCATAGGATTAGGATGGCAGGAAGCCAAATTTCTCTATCTTGATATGAACTGATCCACGGGCTCTTCAGGGTCTTGAGTCAGGGTGAAGAGATCGATGGTTTGAACCTCTCTCTTGACCTCATGGAAGCATTGATAGAACAGTTTCTCCATCTCCTCCCACATATGGACTGAGTTTGGAGGAAGTCGGGCATATCATTGAACTGCTGGGCCATCGAGGGTCTCAACGAACTGTCGGCGAAGAAGTCTCCTGTAAGCTACTATTTCTCGTCATGCTGCCTGAAAGTGGGCAATATTCTGGTTTGGGGACGTGGTTCTGTTGAATAAAGGAAACTTCCCTTTCTTATAATCTGAGGGAAACTGGACCTGATTAATATACGAAGGGTATGGCCGTTGATAAGGCATCGCACCCTGTATCCCCGAGATTTGTCTATTCTTTAAGCTATGGTTGACCATAGCATCAATATCTGTCTAAGAGACTGGATGAAGAATAGAATTGTCCTGTGAGGTAGAGGGAGGGGGCTGGCGTGGAGGGGCATCATCAGAGTGATGGGAATTGACCTCATGGTTAGCCGAATGGCTTGCGGTGTCGATATGATGGATCTTTTCCATCATTGTGTGCACCAGATCCTCAAACTTGTTCATGTTCTCTTCTTTCGTATCATCGGGCTCACTTACAACCATTACGCTGACCGTTTCTCTATGGAGGTCAACGTTAGTGGCAACTGAGGGCTTGCAAACTTAACGGGTCATACGTGGTAGATCAGTCAGTAGGGTGTCAACATGCCCTGACTGAATTCGACTCTTGTGTGCTGATCCTATTTGGACTGGTTCTTGACGGACTTGAGACCTTAGCTGTTGAGGGGCTAGGTCTTCTTATGTGATAGTAACAATAGCACAAGTCTCATGGAGCTCTTCTTCAGGCTTCATCATCTGAAGGGGGTAGAAGGGATTCAGGTGAAGAGGGTCATTAGAATTGGTTGTTTTGACTGCCTTGGTCACCTCCCAAGTCAAAATTTGAAGACCTCTATTGTGTTTATACTTGAGGTTTTGATGGACCTCACACCAAAACTGCGATCTAGGTCGTGGGTGGTCGGCTCTTCTTGCACAGGAGAGAGCCGTCTTCATCAGATACGACAATAGATGAGGGCTAGGAACTGGAGTCACCTTAGGCCGGGGAGGATGAAAGACTCGATCTTCCATCAGGTCCATGCCTAAAGCTCTCTCATGAGCTGACCAAAGTAATGGGGCTGGTTCAGGATGGTAGTATTGGGGAAAACCTTCAAGTGTCAAGGCTGAAGGTGCTTGCTCGATGATGGAGAAGTGGGCCGGAGCAAGATTGACTCATGAGAAGGCCTGAGTCTAAGGCGACAGGACCTCTGTGATAGTGATGGGTGTGCGCCCCTTGAAGAAGGATTACCGCAGACCTAGGGGTCAGCCCGGGCTCATACAAGTGATCTGGCCTAAGGAGGCCAAGAATTACGACCAGGTGTCTATAAAAGAACAGGTGTAGTCCTGCCCCTCACAAGGTGAGTTTGTGTGTGCAGAGTAGGAGGATGAGGGGGTCGTATCTGGTTAGGTGCCTTGATCTCGCCCTCTAGATCCTCTAGGATCGAACAACACGCATCTCTAGTTCGAGCGAAGACCTGGGATATTTTTGAGATTGCTCTCTCGGGAAGCTCATTCGAGAACGGGGCCAGGTGTTACTAACCGGTGAGAGAGGAATTTAAAGGTGGGTTCAGGACTTATTCGGGTGAACTTTTGTGGGCACCCTCTTAGATCATGAAGAAGGCCTTCAGTAATAAAACGGGTTCGAAATCGCCTCCCTTTGCTTGTATTCTTCTTATTTTCTGCAATCAGACACATATATGGGAAAGGTTATAAGACAGATGGGTCAGACCTCACCCTTTTCCTTTTTGATGAACGTACACAAGCATGCACATTCAAAAACAAGAAGAGAAGAAAGGCAGGGGAGAGAAGAATTCGACTAAGCGAGAGGATCAGAGAGGTGACGAGGCCAGTGAATAATTGGCCTGACATTATCGAAAAAAAGGCTCAATAACTGAGACTGACACACAGGATTACTACTAGACGTCATTACCGATCCCGACTAGCTAGGCACGATGGTCAGTCTATCGGGGCAATAAAGCGGGCTAAGTAATCCTGGCACAACAATGTTATGGCTTGATGATAGGACTGTCATGAGAGTCAAACCTCAATCCCTCTTAGTCGAATAAAGGAGTGGCAGAATTAAGGCTATGAGGAAAGAATAAGAAGAGAAGGGAAAGAAAGAAGGAGGGAGAAGAAAGCAAGAGAAGAGTATGAAAGATGAGAGGATAAAGGAGAGAGATGGAAGGAAGGTGCAGTCAAAGCTAAGCATTGTCGATTGTGTTAGAAGGAAGAGAGAGAAAAAACAGTTGGCATTAGGCTTCACCGACTGTGGTGTACACAGGAGAAGAGAGAGGAGAAGCGGTAGGCGCTACGCTTCGTCGACTGTGACAAAAGAGGAGAGAGAAATCCAGTCGGTGCTAGGCTTCACCGACTGATAAAAGAGGAGAGAGAGAATCAATAAGTGTTGAGCTTCACCAACTGATAAAAGAGGAGAGAGAGAACCAGTCGGTGTTAGGCTTCATCGATTGACAAAAGAGGAGAGAGAAATCCAATCGATGCTAAGCTTCACCGATTGATAGAAGAGGAGAGAGAGAACCAATCGGCACTAGGCATCATCGATTGATCAAAGAGGAGAGAGAGAACCAATCGATGCTGGGCTTCACCAACTGACAGTAGAAGAGAGAGAAATTCAGTCAGTGTTGGGTTGTGCTGAATGACAGAAGAGGAGAGAGAAATTCATTTGATGTTGGGCTATGTCGATTGACAAAAGAGGAGAGAGAAAACTATCTAGCACTAGGCTTTATCAGTTGTGACAAAAGAAAGAGAACAAATCGGCACTAGGGTTCGCTTACTGACAGAAGATGAAAGAAAAAACCAATCGACATTAGGCTTCACCGGTTGTGACAGAAAAAGAGAACAAAACGTCGCTAAGCTTCACCTTGTGACAAAAAAAACAGAAAATCGACCTGCATTAGGCTTTGCTAGTTGTGACAGAAGAAAGAGAGAACCAGCAGGCGTTAGGCTTCGGCGGTTGTGTTAAAAGAGGACAGATGGAGATAGAGATGAGAAAAAGAGAGAGAAAGGCATAGAGACAGGAAGAAGAGAGGGAAAGAGATAAAGATGAGAAGAGGGAAGGAGAGAGAAAGAGATGAAGATGAGAAGAGAGGAGGAGAGAGAATTATATAGAGATGAGAAGAGGAGAGAGAAAGAGATAGAGATGAGAAGAGAGGAGGAGAAAGAAAGAGATTAGGATGAGAAGAGAGAAGGAGAGAGAAACAGATAGAGATGAGAAGAAGAGAGAGAAAGAGATAGAGATGAGAAGAGAAGGAGAGAGAAACAGATAGAGATGAGAAGAAGAGAGAGAAAGAGATAGAGATGAGAAGAGAAAGAGAGAAAAAGAGAGAAGGAGAGAGAAAGAGGGGAGGAGAGAGAAAGAGAGGAGGAGAGAGTAAGAGATAAAGATGAGAAGAATAAGAGGAGAGAGAAAGCTACCTGCTCGAAGGGTACTAATATTTTTCTTCTCTCTCATCTCTTTCTCTCCAAGACGTACCCACAAACTCAAGCAAAAATCAAAACTTTATTGATTGATCCAAGAAGAATGAATCCATCCTCTGTACAATGAGGTAGTGCCTATTTATATAGAATTGGGCTAAAACGTGGGTGTAAACCTGAAAACTACCTAGAATTGAAGATAATTACAATTTAATTGAATTTAAAAAATTCTAAAATTAGGTGCAAAAGGACTGTTTTGCCCCTGCCTAACAATGTGTAGAATTTCATAACAGTCCCTGCTGCTGCTTGAGAACTTGTGTGATCTTCCGTGGCTAACTCGAGGTCATTCTGGTGCCCGTTTGATCGAAAGACTATGGTTTTCTTGTAGGGCTCGGCATGGCGATCATTTTGATACCAACTTCAAGCGATGAATCGTGTTTTTGAGCTATGATCATGAGACTTGAATATTGGATGAATCTTGAAAACTTTGGATCGATTGTGTGCTCGTTCCTTGGTGTTTCTTCGTGATTTCTTCATTGAATCACACTAGGCATGCCATCACAATCATGTTGCAGCGAACGTAACTTGATTTCGTGTCCGGATGAAGATTTTGTCGTCTTGCATATTTTACCGAAATCTTGAAATCCGATGGCCAAAATTTATAGCAGATTTGATGCCATCATGTGTGACATCCAACCGTTCATAGTACATAAGGTTTGGACCAGCGATAGCCTCAAACCTCATGCACCTAATGCAATTGGTTTCGTGTCGATCGGGTATACCGACGTCTTGATCTAGCTGCTCGAAAGAGGTATACTGCTGCTGAATTTTCTACAACTTCCTTCACGGATCAGTGACTTTCATTTAGTTTTTCTCTCTGTCGGGGTGTCGTCACGGGTCGTACCACATTTTGATATTTCATCTTGATGAGACGAACACACTCACCAAATTTGGGAGCAATCCAACTTGGAATGAGTGAGATATAGACCCTGAAAGTGACTGACCATGACTGTGAAAATAGCCACCTTTAATGGTGTTTTAGTGTAGGGTGGCTACACGGGAATAGTGTGCGGCCTAGCCCTTTTCGGTATTTTACCCATAACTTTATCTTGAAGCTCCCGATTAAGTCGAAACTTAACCAATAGGGACTTTCAACCGTGTCGGATCTGATGGAGGCGGTTACACAGCTGTTTGACGCACTAAAAGTATGGCTCTAATTATAGGGTCCATTTAAGGGTGCTAGAGACCAATTTTACTGAAATTGTTTCTTTGTGTTCACTACCTTAAACATGTTTGATGGCCATGAAACTCGACAGGTTGTATTTTGAAGTGATGATAACGATCCTGACCAATTCTGGGACCATTCTGAGACTGTTAGGAATTTTCACTGTTTTGTAATCTTTATTGACCTGCTTCCTACCAGGGACCAAGGTGCCGAAAAGTATGTTAAAACAGTCTTCTGTATACTTGGGTTGGTGTAACAATGGATTTGCCCCATGTAGTGAGATGCATATGAGTAGCATGTGCAGAGCCTGGCCTTGGAAGTTTCGCTCATTGACACGGACTCGAGGTAACAGAAGGGTTGCCCCAAGGTGTGACTCGAGTGGGCAACCCACGAGCCTTGTGATATGTGTGAGGGGTGGAGACTGTGAGGTTTCCGCCTCGAAGTGTTGAGCCTCTAGGGATAGAGACCAATGGTGCAGAAATGTGGGGGTAGCCTTATGGTGACCCCCAGAAGCAATGGAAACTTGCTCGCCTTTTGCAAAAGGGATTGGGCAGCCTTCTGGTGCACTTCGGGAACACGACCGGCAAGCTAGGTGCATATTGTGTGGGGCTACAGAAGTGTTGCCGATGCAAGGCGCCTTGGTGGAGTTTCCACCAAAGCGAGGAGATGGGGAGTGAGGGATTTTTAGGTCCCGTCTCACACTAGTCCAGGTTAAGACTTGGGAGTTAGACAAGGGGCCTTTGCTCAAGAGGATGGGTGGGAACGAAGTCAAAGGAACTTGTTCCCTAAGGACACTCTTGAATGCGGGGATAAGAAAATCCTTGATCCGGATAAATGGGCTTCAGAACCCGCAAGCCATGAATAAAATGTGAAAAGATAATGAAAGCAGATAATACAGAAGAAACTAGCCAATTAAGAATGATCTGACTAAAGGGTAATAAGTCCCTAGTGGAGTCACCACGCTGGTTAGGTGCCTCGATCACGCCCTCCGGATCCTTCTAGGGATAGGGTAGCACACGTCATGAGTTTCGAGGGAAGACCCCGAGACGTTTTTGAGTTTGCTCTCTCGGGAACCTCGTTCGAGAAAGGGGGCAGGTGTTACCAACCGATGAGAGAGGAATTTAAGGTGGGTTCAAGACTTACTCGAGCTGGCTCGCGTGGGCTTCCTCTTAGATCATGAAGAAAGCCCCCCAGTAATAAAACTGGTTCAGAATCACCTTCCTTGGCTTGTATTCTTCTTGTTTTATGCAATCACGCACATATGGCAAAGGTTATAAGACAGGAGGGTCAGACCTCACCCTTTTTCTCTTTGATGAACGTACACAAGCACACGCATTCAAAAAGAAAAAATACGAGAAGAAAGGCGAGGGAGAGAAGAATTTGTCTGAGCGGGAGGATTAGAGTGGTGACTAAGCTGATGAATAATTGGCCTGACGTGGTACTAAAACGGGCACGATAACTAAGACCGGCTCACAAGATTACTACTAAGTGTCATTACCAGTACCAACTAGTTGGGCACGATGGTTAGTCTGTCGTGGAAATAAAGCGGGCCAAGTAATCTTAGCACAACAACATTACGGTAAGACGACAAGACTACCATGAGAGGTTAACCTCAATCCCTCTTAGTCGAAAGAAAGAGTAACAAAATGATGGTTATGAAGAAATAATAAGAAGTGAAGTAAGAGAAGAAGGGAACAAAAGGAGGGAGTGAGAATAAAGGAAGAGAAGAGTATGAAAGGTAGGAGAATAAAAGAGAGAGAGAGAGAGAGAGAAGGAAGACACAGTCGACGTTAGGCATTGTCGGTTGTGATAGAAGGAAGAGAGAGAAAACACAGTCGTCGCTAAGCTTCACGGACTATGCTTGAAGAAGAGAGAGAAAACGTAGTAGACGCTAGGCTTCGATGATTACATTATAAAGAGAAGAGGAGAGAAGACGCAGTCGGCACTAGGCTTCACCAACTGTGTTATACAGAGAAGAGGAGAGAGAAGACACAATCAGTGTTAGGCTTCGTCATCTGTGTTATATAGAGAAGAGGAGAGAGAAGATACAGTCGACACTAGGCTTCATGGATTGTCAGAAGAAGAGAGAAAAAATGCAATCGGCGCTAGGCTTCAACGATTGTGAGGAGAAGAGAGAGAATATGCAGTTAGTGCTAGGCTTCACCAATTGTGAGGAGAAGAGAGAGAAAGCATAGTCGACGGTAGGCTTCACCGACTGTCAAACAAAGAGAAGGAGAGACGCCGCCGGTGCTAGGCTTGCACTGGTTGTGATGAAAGAGAAGCAAGAGAGCTGACTGTGATAAAAATGGAGAGAGAGAAATCCAACCGACGCTAGGCTTCACCGACTGGCTTCAAAAGAGAAAGAGAGAGAGAAACCCAACCGGTGCTAGACTTCACCGATTGGCTTCAAAAGAGAAGGAGAGAGAGAAATTCAACCGGTGCTAGGCTTCACTGGCTGCCTTCGGAAGAGAAGGAGAGAGAGAAACCCAACCAGCGCTAGACTTTACCGACAAGCTTCAATAGAGAAACAGAGAGAAATCCAACCGGCGCTAGACTTCACCGACTGGCTTTAAAAGAGAAATAGATATAGATGAGAAGAGGAGAGATAGAGATAAGAATGAGAAATAGGGGAGGATAGAGAAAGAGATAGAGATAAGATAAAGGGGAGGAGAGAGAAAGAGATAACGATGACATAGAGGGGAGAAGAGAGAAAGAGATAAAGACGAGATAAAGGGAAGGAAAGAGAAAGAGAGGAGGAGAGAGAAAGTTACATGTCCGAAGGGTACTAACCATTTTCTACTCTCTCCTCTCTCTCTCTCTCCAAGACGTACCCAAGAACTTCAGCAAGAATGGAAATTTTATTGAATCAATAAAACATGAACCGAAGGTTTGTACAATTTAGCTTTGCATGTTTATATAAAGTTGGGCTAAAACATGGGTGTACACCCAAAAAATAACTAGAATTGAAGATAATTACAATTTATTTGAATTTAAAGAAATTCTAAACATAAGTGCAAACGGACTGTTTTGCCCCTAATTTAACAATATATGAAATTCCAGAACAGCCCCTGCTGCTGCTCGAGAACTTGCATAATCTTTCATGGTTGATTCGAGGTCATTTTGATACCCATTTGATCGAAAGATTATTATTTTCTTGTAGGGCTCGACATGTCGATCATTTTGATACCAACTTCGAGCCATTGATCGTGTTTTTTAGCCATGATCACGAGACTTGAAATTTGCTTGAATCTTGGAAACTTTGGATTGATAGTGTGCTCGTTTCTTAATATTTTTATGTGATTTCTTCATCGTAGTGCACAAAGCATGCCGTCACGATAGCGTGGCAACAAACGTTGCTGGATTTCGTGTTCCGATGAAGATTTTGTCGTCTTGAGTTTTTGACCGTAATCTTGAAATTCGACGGTAAAAATTTATAACTGCTTTGACACATTTGTATGTGAAATCCAATCATTCATCATATGCGAGGTTCAGACCAGAGATTGCCTCGGATCTAACGGACATAATGCAATTGGTTCCGTGCCGATCGAGTTTGCGAGCATCGTGATCTAGCTGCTCGAATGAGGCGTGCTGTTGTTGAATTTTCTACAACTTCCTTCATGTATCAATGACTTTCATTTAGTTTTTCTCCTTGCTCGGGTGTCACCACGGGGCGTACCACGTATCGAATTGCTCGTCTTGATGCTTACCAAATTTGAGAGTGATCCAACTTGGAATGGGTGAGATATAGGCCTTGAAAGTGACTACTTGGAACTGTAAAACCAGCCATCTTTAATGGTGTTTTGATGCAGAGTGGCCACACTGGAATAGTGTGCAGCCTATCCCTTTTCAGTATTTTACCCATAACTTTATCTTGGAGTTTCTGATTAAGCTGAAACTTGACTCATAGAGGTTTTCAACTGTTTCGAATCTAATGGTGGTAGTCCTACAGTTGTTTGAAGCACCAAAAGTGTGGCTCTAGTTACATGGTCCTTTTCAGTGTGGTAGAGACCGATTTCACTGAAATTGCTTCTTTGTGTTCACTGAAATTTCTTCGTGATGAAACTTGGCAGGTGGTTTTTTAAAGTACTGATGAAGATCTTGACAAATTCTGGGGCCATTCTGAGACTATCAGGAATTTCCACTATTTTGTAGGCTTTATGCCTTGCTTCCTATCACGGACCACGGTGCTGAACAATACGTTCAAACACCATGATCTTGAGACTTGAAATTTGGATAAATCTTGAAAACTTTGGATCGATTATGTTCTCGTTCCTTGATGTTTTTCATTAATTTCTTTGCTGAATCACACTGATCATGCCATCATGATCACCCTGCACCAAACGTAGCTCGATTTCGTATCTGGATGAAGATTGAAGATTTCATCGTCTTGAGTTTTTAGCCAGAATCTTGAAATCTGTTGGCCAGAATTTACAACATCTTTGATGCCTCTGTGTGTGAAATCCAATCATTCATCGTACGCTAGGTTCGGACTAGAGATTGACACGGACCTTACGCACATAATATAATTGGTTTCATGCCCATCGGGTATGCGAGCGTCATGAATTGACCACTCGAGCAGGGCATGCTAATGCTGAATTTTCGACAACTTCCTTTACAGATCATCAACTTCTCTATAGGTTTTCTCCCTGCTCGAGCATCGTCACGGGATGTACCACATATTAAAACACTCGTCTTGATGAGACGAACACGCTCACAAATTTTAGGAGCGATCCGACTTGGAACGAGTGAGATATAGGCCCCGAAAGTCACTACCCGTGACTGTAAAAATAGCCACCTTTAATGGTGTTTTAGTGCAGGGTGGTCACACGAGAGTAGTGTACGGCTACCCCTTTTTGATATTTTATCCATAACTTTGCTCTAGAGTGCTTGATTAAATAAAAAATTGAGCTATAAGGGTATTCAACCATGCCAGATCCAATGGCAATGGTCCCACAGCTGTTTGACGAACCAAACTATATCTCTAGCTACGGGGTTCATTTCAGGGTGTTAGGGGCCGATTTCACCGAAATTGTTTCCTTGTGTTCACTGCATTAAACATGTCTGGTCATGATGAAACTTGGTAGGTCGTATTTTGAAGTGTTGGTGAAGATTTTGACCAATTATGGAGCCATTATGATACTGTCAAAATTTCCACTGTTTTGTAGGCTTTATTGACCCGCTTCCTCTTTATTCCGCATCAGGGACCAAGGTGCTGAAAAATGCGTTCAAACAGCTTGCCCCACAGTAGGTTGTGTTTTGAGAGAAGTGAGAAGGACAACATTCGAAAAATTCCTTCTGTTATATTACTTTTTTCTTCCTAGCCACAGGACCACGTGAACACCGAGGAGATTCACGTAATGGTGTAACTAGGATGCTCAGATGTAGGGATGCATTATTTGCGGTCCGTTTGTGGAGACTTCAGAGGGAGAAGAGGCTTTTTTGAGGGATCTTATCGAAGTCCTCACCCACGTGTGGACTATTTGTGATTCTGAAGCTGAGGATTTTATAGGTACCTCGTCAGTAAAAATCAAGCCCGTTTGAAAATTGAGTGCCTTGTCGAAGGGCATTGTTCCCATTTGGTCTAGGTTTGTGTATATCCTCTGGTGTTGAGCCACATTTCGAGGATTATGTGAATGGTATGATGAAAGGCCTTGCGTCGGCACCATCTGCTTCATGCATCAATCATTCCTTGGCGAGTAGGCTCAGTTTATGAAGATAACCACTTTGGGTACCACCCCTACCCACTGCTTTGTAGCTACGACAATCATCTGATTGCCCCACCAAAGTTATGGCTGACCAGTTATTCCTTGGCGAGTAGGGTACCTCAGTTTATCGAGATAACCACTTTGGGTACAACCACCCTTACCCACTGTTGTGCAGCTACGACAATCATCTGATTGTCGCTCCAAAGTCATGGTTGAGTTAGCTTCCTTGGGGCATCTCCGGCATCTTGGCAGTGTGTTTGTAACCTCGTGGGAATGAAGCTCTTTTTGATGAGACTCATCCTGCCGTCTAAGCAAGTATTCTATCTTTCGAGTCCTTTTTACAACTGAACTCAGGCTATCAGAATCTTTTCCTTGAAGCTCATTTTTTTTTTTCTTTTTTTTTTTTGTCAAGGCATTGTGACACTGGGGATTTTTCTTTTTTTGAGTATGGGCTGAAGCCACCTGTTGAAGCGAGTGCTACATCAACTGTTTATTAGTCTAAGCATCCTTTGTGGATTTTCACTTGAACTTGGGAAGCGGCACCGTAGAGACGGTTTTCACCAACTTCCTTTTATTTGGGGTTCTTTTACCCATGACCTTTTGGCCATGTCCACCTTTGTTTTCCATTTTTACTCACGATGCCCTTTCAGGTTTTCACCGTGCCCCATTTTTTTATTCACGGAACTCTGTTACTCATGGTTTCATGACCATGTCCGTCCATTATTTTTACTCACGGCGTTCCCTTATTAAGGTATACACCATGCTCGTTATTTCATCATTTTTTTTTGTGAAGGCGTAATTAGGGTCATGCTTATGGAACTTGTACGAAGCCTTTTAACGTCATGCAACCAGGACGTGCACTACAGTTTAAGGTCATATAGCTGGACCACAATAGAGATGGATGGCAGTCCGTAGGGACCATGAGGTGAGTATGGTAGTGGTTTTAGCTCACTTTTGGGGAGATGGCATGAGGCTACCTATGAAAGATGGATGATGTATGAAAAGTGAGTGAAAAATGACGACCCACTAGCTTACAAAAAGTATGGGTGGCGGGATGGTTCACCATTTTGTGAGCGCGGGTGAAACTCACTGGGGAATGATGTAGAATGATGATGGAAAAGAACTCATTTGGGAGATAATAAAGGTGATGCGCGCACACAGTCGGTTAGGGAAGACGTGCGTGAAGATACGCGTAAAAGGTGTGTGCGTGTATGTGGGGGTGAGTTTTAAGGTCATGCCTCCGGGACCTATGCGAAACAATTTTATGTCATGCGGCCATGACATGCACTGTGGTTTATGGTCATACAGTTGGACTGGGGTTACGCAGTTTAAAGTCATACAATTAGGACCATGCAGTTTAAGGTCATGCAACTAGACCTCCGCTACAGTTTAAGGTCGTATAGTTTTGCCCGTGGTGCAGAGCCATTTAATGTCATGCAGCTAGAACGTGCACTATGGTTTAAGGTCATACAGCTGGACCGTGGTTATGAAGTTTAAAGTCATACAACTAGGACCATGCAGTTTAAGGTCTTGCAACTAGACCTCCGCTATAGTTTAAGGGCGTATAGTTTGGACTGGCGCTGAGCCTTTTAATATCACATGGCTAGGATGTGCACTTTAGTTTAAGGTCATACAGTTAGACCGTGGTTATGCAGTTTAAAGTGATACAACTAGGATCATGCAATTTAAGGTCATACATCTAGACCTCCGCTACAGTTTAAGGTCATATAGTTTGGATCTTGGTGCTGAGCCTTTTAACATCATTCGACTAGGACGTGCACTATGGTTTAAGATCATACATCTAGACCGTGGTTATGTTGTTTAAATTTATACAACTAGGACTATGCAGTTTAAGGTCGTGCAACTAAACCTCCGCTACAGTTTAAGGTCATATAGTTTGGACCATGGCGCTGAGCCTTTTAACGTCATGCGGCTAGGACGTGCACTATGGTTTAAGGTCATACATCTGGACTGTGGTTATGCAGTTTAAAGTCATGCAACTAGGACCATGCAGTTTAAGGTCGTTGCAACTAGAACTCTGCTCTAGTTTAAGGTCATATATTTTGGACCATGGCGCTGAGCCTTTAAATTTCATACGGTTAGGACGTACACTACGGTTTAAGGTCATACAGCTGGACCATGGTTATGCACTTTAAAGTCATACAACTAGGACAATGCAGTTTAAGGTTTTACAATTAGATCTCCGCTACAGTTTAAGTTCATATAGTTTGGACCATGACGCTGAGCCTTTTAATGTCATGCGGTTAGGTCGTGCACTATTGTTTAAGGTCATACAGCTGGGCCGTGGTTATGCAGTTTAAAGTCATACAACTAAGACCATGCAGTTTAAGGTCGTGCAACTAGACCTCCTCTGCAATTTAAGGTAGTATAGTATGGACCATGGCGTTGAGCCTTTTAATGTCATGTGACTAGGACGTGCACTATGGTATAAGGTCATATAGCTGAACTATGGTTATACAGTTTAAAGTCATACAACTAGAACCGTGCAGTTTAAGGTCGTGCAACTAGACCTCTGCTATAGTTTGAGGTCATATAGTTGGGACCATGCAATTTAGGGTCATGCATTTAGTCCATTGTGTGGGTCGCCATATAGCTGGAGCTCCATGGGGAATAGGTCTGTGGATGGCAATCCGACTTCCTGGGGATAAAATTGTTAAGGTCATACATAAGCATAGGGCTGAGATGGATATGGTGGCCCAACGAGGGATGGCGAACGGAAGCGGACTTCACTAGGGATTAGGGGGGGCAACCGTGACTCCCTAGGGTGAAAGATAAGACTCTATGGAGAATTGACTTATGACAGGTAACCCTACTCCCTAGGGATAAGATAGCTTGGTATGAAATCGATCCACTAGGGATTGGTGAGGTAAGAATGACCCTAACTCCAATGGGGATAATGGGCTACTGCATGGGTGTGACTCCTACTGAGGATGAGGTACAGTGGCCTACTTCTAACTCCATTGGGGATGATAGGTCACGGCTTGAGTGTAACAGCCTGGGTGAAACTCCACTAGGGATGACGGGACACACAAGGCTTCGGCCTAGAGTAAGCGACAATAACCAGCTTGAAATACAGCTGGTGCCAGGTGCAACAACCATTATTTCTTGAGCAATCAGCCGATGCTAACTCCTCGAAAATGCAACTGGCACTGAAAGCAGCCAACAGTGCTTCTTAACCAGTCAGCTGACACTGGATTGTTAAAAACATAGCCGGCGCTAAGGACTATCGGTGTTATTGCTTGAACACTGTCGATGCTGAGTTGGTAGACACACAACCAGCGTTGTGCATTCTTTCGAACACAACCGGTGCTGAGTTTTCAAGCACATAGCCGGTGCTGTGGTTGGTGAAACACAGCCGACGGTGAGTTGTTGAAACTTAGTCGGCGTTGGGTTGTTGAAACTCTGCCATGACCCGAGCCCGACTCGGTCTAGCCCATTTGCTGGGATTTTACAAGTGGAGATGAGAGTTTCCTCAAGCCTCGGGTCGAAGCCCGACCCTGCCCATCATCGTTTGGCTTTCCTTGAATGTAACTAGGATTCCCAGTTTTGTGAGGAGCATTCTAAGGTAGTGTTGGCTGTATAAGGGGCTAAAACCCCATTTTCTTCACTTTTGACCGAAGGTAAAAAAAACTTAAACAAAATTTTAGTGAAGAGTAGAGGGTGCCCGGTAGAAGCTCGAGCAAGCAGCCAAGAATTCCAAAAAAATCTTTGCAGGGAAGGTTTTGGCAAACAGTGGGTATCCAGGAAGGGTCTTGTAGGGAAGGTTTTTGGCAAACAGTAGGATTCTAGCAAGTTTCTTGCAGGGAAGGATTTGACAAGCAAGAACTCTGTCAGGGATTTGATGAAGTTTGCAGAAAAAGGAGCATGAAAGCAAGTGCTCCGGCAAGCCTCCTTGTGAAGACTTCGACAAGATTGTCAAGGGCTTGCGAGGAGGAGTTTGCAGGGAGTTCACGGAGAAACAGGGGAGGTTCTTACTGCAGTTTCAAGGGTAGAAGAGACGGGCAGTACAACGGTGGGCCATCGTGGAAGGTAGACCGTTATAGGAGGTGGACGGTTTTCCTTGGAAATCATGTGACCATTAAGGAGGTGTAGAAACCTAGGCCTTGAAAACGAGGAGTCTCGGTAAGCAAACAGTCGCGATAGCGCCGGTGTTAACAAAAGCACTACCAGTGTTAAGACAGTCGGCGCTGAGGGTTAGAAGTATAACCGACACTGACACAACTGGTGTTGATCCTTGAGAAAGGCAGTCGGTGCTAAAAGTTAGGAGCACGGCTGGTGCTGGCCTTTGGAGGACACAGTCAGCACTGGCTTCAAGCGGCACTCATCAGTGCGTGTGTCCTGCCATGACACACATAGTGCTGCTCGCATGTGGCAATAAGTTACATGCAGGAATTACGACGGTCGGCGATGAGCTACGTACTGCAATGTTCATGGGCCGACAAAGGGTGGTCAATGATGGTAAGGCATGGCTCGTAATACCAGTTGGAAGCCAAGTCCTCCAGTGCAACAGTGAAGTCCATGTTGTTCTGTGGAAGGGCATCCACTGCAAACAGAGTATGCTCTTCATCATAGGTCAGTTCCTTGTCAAAGCGGCCTGCTTTGTATGTTTGATGTACAGGTCATGTGAGATACCTGGCTTGTATGTTTGATATACACGTCGGATGAACTGAAACTAACTTCTTCGAGTGGTTTCGTTCGTCTTCTAGCACTTAACCTTCCTCTTACTCATCAGATGAATTGAAGATAACTCTCAAAGTGGTTTTGCTTCTTCTTCATGAGGAACGCCTTTCTTTGGTGGGTTTGCTTCTTCTAGGAGAGCAATTATTTCATGGGTTTGCTTCTTCTGAGAGAGCAATTCTTTTGGGCCTATAACCATTCTCTTATCCTCCTATGCAAGAGACACAGTGCAGGTTTTTGGTTTGTAACCATCCTCTTATCCTCAAATGCAAGAGGCTTGTAACCTCCCTAATAATGGGCTTCTTAGTTTATAACTTGTAACTCGTTTTTACTGCAATAAAAAGAGTTAGAATTTGTTTTGACTATCTTGCGTACTTTTGCGTTGAGATTTTTCTCTGAACATGTATCCCGGATAGTATTTCTTTAGGTATCGCCCATTGATAGGGGGCATTGCCTCCTCTCCATCAGGATGCGCCAATATGTAGGCTCCATTTGTTGAGACATGTTTTACTATAAAGGGCCCTTCCCACTTAGGCTCAACTTCCCTTGACGTCGGCCATGCATAATAATAGGCCTCTTGACAGCTAGAATTAGATCGCCATGGGTGAATGAGAGGACCTCGACAGATTTGTCAAAAGCCCTCTTCATTCTCAGTTGGTTGAGTTCAAGGTTCTGCTGAGCCTCTAGCCTCTTTTCATCGAGCGCATCCAACTCTTGATACCGAAGTTTGACTCTCTCATCTTCAGTTAATCCTTGATGTATAGCTACACGTAATGAAGGAATCTGAATTTCGAGGGGTAAACCTGCCTCACCCCCATTGACCAAAGAGTAGAGAGTGGAATCAGTTGAATTTCGCATGGCAGTACGATAGGCCCATAATGCTTCGAGATGCTTCCCATGTCAGTTCTTCCTTATTTTTTATACTGAATTTCTTAAAATGTTGCACAGAGTCTTATTGAAAGCCTCAGCTAATCCATTCACTCGAGGGTGGTATATAGTCGAGTACCTCCATTTGAAACCGATCTGGTTAACCAAGCGATCAACGTGATGACTCATAAATTGAGGGCCGTTGTCAGATATAAATTAGTTAGGCACTCTGAACCGATATATGATGTGATGTCAAACAAAGTGGGCCACCGTTGTCCCAGGAACTTGCTTAAGGGGGACTGCTTTAGCCCACTTATAGAAATAATCTGTTGCAACCAAAATAAAAACATGGCCCATTGCCGAAGGAGGGTCAATTGGCCCTATGATGTCCATGCCCCTTTGTGAGAAGGGCCATGTTGAAAGTGTAGGATGTAAGGGCTCTGGAGGCTGGTGAACAAGGCTCCAGTGTATTTGGCACACTTGGCACTTTTCAGCATAGTTTAAGGAATCAGTGATCATGGAAGGCCAATAGTATCCCAACCTGTGTATTCGTTCATAGAGCTTAGGACCAGAATGGTGTAGTCAACAAACGCTTGAGTGGACTTCTTCCAACATCTTATTTGCTTCTTTCACATCCACACATCTAAGAAGAATATTGTCAAACGACCATCTGAAGAGAGCATCTCCTACAAGGAAGGTATACTTGGTACACATTCAACGTACGCTGTTGCGTTCGACACAATCTTGCGGGAGCCTGCCATGTTTTAGGAAACTAGTGATAGGCTCTCTCCAATCTTCCACCTGCTAAATTTCTGTGCATATTGGGTCGAAAAACTCCGGTTGCTGGTTTTGAACCTTAGCTCCTTGAATCCTTGCCATTTCTTGTTCAGTCTTGATTACTTCTTTAGCTGAGAGAAGCGCTTCAAATGGATAAGGAGGACACTCCGGGAAGATATTTCTCTCGTAATCTGCATCGACCTCGGTCCTTAGTTCAATGTGTCCCCATTCTGCTTCCCAAACTAGCATGGTTCTTGATAAGGACAACTAAATTGTAGGGCCGAGTTTCGCAAGTACGTCAGCCTGCGAGTTTAGCCTTATGGGGATGTGAATCAGTGATACATCCTAAAACTGGGTTATATGCAATTTTGCAGTATCGTGATATGGCTTGAGAGTGTCTTTTCTCACATCATAGATTCCTTTGAGCTATCGGATAACCAAGTCAGAGACGCCGTAGATCTTGAGATGCTCCAAGTCGAGGTCGAAGGCCATCTCCAACCCGATTATAAGGGCCTGATATTATGCCTCATTATGAGAACCGGCTTCGGTAAGAGAGAAAGAACATGGTAGTACTCCTCCTTTCGGAGTCAGGAATACCACTCCGGCTCCTCCTCGATCAGATTGAAAGGCTCCATCAAAGTACATTTCCCACACATGAAGAAGCTTTGCACAAAATACTTCTTCATAAGGGAGGTCACTTGATAACGGAGATTCCGTCGGTACAAAGTGTGATGAGAGAAAATCAGCCAAGGCTTAGCCTTTGATGGACTTTTGTAGGACATACGTGATGTCAAATTCCATCAGCAATAATGCCCACTTAGCCTGGTGTCCTGATAAGCATGGGCATGTCATGAGAAATTTTACGGGATCTGCTTTTGATATAAGCATCACCTCATGACTGAGCAAGTAATGGTTGAGTTTTTGTACTACAAAGATTAGGGCCAAGTACATCTTCTCTATAGGGGGATAATTCTTCTCAGCCCCTTGCATCCTGTGGCTGAGATAATATAGTGTCATTTCTTTTCCCTCCTTATTATTTTGTGCCGACAATGCCCCGAGTGACTCCTCCAGAGCGGTCACGTATAGGATGAGAGGTTTTCGCAAATACTGGTGTAGAGAGCACTAGAGGGTTGAGTAAATATTGTTTGATGTCATCAAGAGCTGCTTAACATGGTTCATCCCAGATGAATGGGGTATGTTTCTTTAACAGGTGCGTAAAGGGTTTACAACGACCTGAGAGGTTTGACATGAACCTGCAGATGTATGCTAGCTACCCTTGAAGTGAGCGTAATTCTCGCAATGTGGTTGATGATGGCATTTCTTAGATGGCCTTAATTTTTACTGGCTCAACTTTCAGCCCTCGGTGTCTAACAATGAAACCCAAGAATTTTCCCGAATGCATACCAAAAGCGCATTTCAGTGGGTTCATTTTAAGCTGATGAAGGTGTAGTCGTTTGAATACCTTTTCAAGGTCTCTCATGTGAGCATCCTTCTCTTCGGACTTTACCACCAAGTCATCTACATAACACTCCACCACTTTGTGCATCATGTCGTTGAAGATGGTCGTCATTGCTCTTTAGTATGTGGCACCGGCATTCTTTAATCCAAAAGGCATCATGGTGTAACAGCTTTTGGAGTTAAGAATGCAGTGGTTTCTTCATCCTTGGGTGCCATCCGTATTTGATTATACTCGGAGTACCCGTCCATGAAGGAAAAGATTTGACAGTGAGCCGTAAAATCAATGAGCATCTCGGTGAATGGCAACGGGAAGTCATCCTTGGGACAGGCAGTATTTAGGTCATGAAAGTCGATGCAAACCCTAATTTGGCCATTCTTCTTCTTGACTGGAACAACATTTTCTACATTTTGGGTACTTGACTTCACGAATGAAACCTGCTTGATTGAGCTTGGTCACTTCGACATCTATTTGCATTTCGAGGTTAGGCCTAAACCTCCTTGATTTCTACTTGAATGCTTTGACAATTGGATCGATGCCGAGATGGTGAATGGTGACTTGAGGGTGTAAACCAGGCATCTCATGGTAATGTCAATCAAAGACATCTTGATTTGCAAGAAAGTAGTGAAATTTTCTTTTCCCTCTGGAGACATATTCGTCGAGATGAAAGTGGGCTTAGGGTCAGCTTCATCCCCTAGATTTATATCTTTGAGCTCGTCGGCGGTGGCTTGCCCACCTTCTTCCCATTCTTCTGTGGTTCTTGCAACTATTCCTCGTTATTCTCAGATGCCTTTTCATCAACTTCATGTGTAGAGACCCGTGACCCTGACATCTCTGCCTCCAATAGGGCTCTAGGGTAGGTCAGGCTTTCTGCGTCTTTCTCGAACCGAGCGACGAAAAGGTCAACCTCAAATATGGAAAACACGTCAAGTTGGAGAAGCTTGTCTTGAAAGTTAGAGAGAAATTGAGGTTCAGCGGTGGTCGGGCAGGAAGCGCCTTCATATGAATCACACGGTATTTGTACTGATGACTGCAATGTTTGCCCCGTGTTAACTGGTGCTTCATAGACTTGCACCATGTTGCAAGTTTCTTGAGAGTAGAAGCTTTGCCCTCTTGATTCTTCGGTCTCTACTCAAAGTCAGGCTCATGGGGCTACTGGGGTCTCTTTGGCTTCGAATTTTTGTGTTTCTTTGAAGAAGGCAGCCATGCTTTGGCCTTAGCTGCCACGGCATCAGCGACTGTTAGGAATCCTACTTTCTGGGCCAGCATCTTTTTCAACCGCTTCCATTGCATTCTTCTTATGTTGGAACCTTCAAGTTCCCTATCGAGAGCCTCGAAATCTGGACATATCAAGGTTGTGCTCGCAGGAGACAAAGAAGAAGAAAGATGAGAAGTAGAAGAAGAAAGAGGAGAAGGGTCAGAGCGTGGGGGACTTTTAAGGTCATTTCCCTCATCAAACCGCTCTGGGAAGCCTTTTTCGTCATCGCTAGGGTCGGACGTGTGCAGGGGGTCTTTTAGGTCTTCCCCATGCTTAGACCATTGGGGAGTGCTTTTAACGTCGTCTCCCTCATTGGACGTGTGCAGGGCATATTTTAGGTCTTTCCCTTGCTTAGACCATTGTGGAGTGCTTTTAACATCATCACCCTCATTGGACGTGTGCAGGGCATCTTTTTGGTCTTTTCCTTACTTAGACCGTTGGGGAGTGCTTTTAACGTCGTTGCCCTCATTGGACGTGTGCAAGGCATCTTTTAGGTCTTTCCCTTGCTTAGACTGTTGGGGAATGCTTTTAACATCGTCACCCTCATTGGACGTGTGTAGGGCATCTTTTAAGTTTATCCCTTACTTAGACCATTGGGGAGTGCTCTTAACGTCGCCACCCTCATTGGACGTGTACAGAACATCTTTTAGGTGTTGGGGAGTGCTTAGAACGTTGGGGAGTGCTTTTAACGTCGTCACCCTCATTGGACGTGCTTTGAGTGGAAGATGGTATAGGAACTTCTTCTTAACAGGATGAAGAAGGAAGAAGGACCGTGCCGGGATAAATTCCAGTAAAGTTGGTAGTGGGGGAAGGGCAATGAGAAATTCCTACTCAACTGGAGGTTGAGCGGTCTTGTCTCTCCGGCGAGGAGCTCTTGTTGCCCTTGTCCTTCTGGTTTTCTGAGGTAGTGCTTGATTCATCTCACTTGGCTTGTGAACAGCCTTAGCTTGGCGAACTGCTTCTCGTCTTAAGGACTTGAGTCTGCTTCGGCTGTGGTGGACTATCCATGGCTGGGAAGTAGAGGATTCCGCAGTGTCTAAGTCATTGACAGGAAGGTCATTCTTCGAGAGATCCTCTTGCACCGATGGAGGAGTGACTTGGGGATCACTTACTGTGACGTTGTAAATTTCCTGACATTCCCTCATTTTCATTGCGAATATATCATGCAAACTGGTGCATTCGCACACGTAATGCCCTTTTTATCTTGTGATACGAGCACCAACAGTCTTCAGTCCCATTAGCAAGGCTACGGGGTTGCCTTGCCTGCTTCAATGTGATTATGCCTTCCTGAAGCATTATAATGAAGAAGATGTAAAGGATACCACCATTTCGTCTTCCTCTTGGATGGTTACTGTATGGGAGGCCTCAACTGCCTCAAAGGCCTTCTTTAAGTCTTCAAGCTTTATCTGACCCTTCTGGATCAGGGCCTCGATAATATCCTTCAGCGTGTAGCAGTCATCTGTGGGATGGTTGATCCTCCGATGATAGGCACAATAATTCGCCTGAGTGTCAAGGAAAGCTTGCTTAGGGAACTTGGCTTCTAGAAGCTGGATCATATTCTGTTCCAATAATAACCGGAACAGCGTAGGGACCCATTACTTCTCGAAGGGGTAGACCTTGTTCCTATGCATGGTGAAATAATCACCTCGATCAAGGTTGGCTGATGGGGTACTCGATTGTATGATTGTTGTTGCATGATCGCCTGGGGCATTATTGTTACCATGCTCACCCTTTTAGAGAGGTCTAAAGTTTGGGAGGGAGCCTTCTTTGGATCAGTGACCGTGACGACTGCATTGATTACTCCTTCTTGTTGGTTGCCCCGTGTGTTGTTCCGAGAGCTTGCCCCAGTTGTTCACTGTGCTTGTATACGGTTGTCGTGATCCATCGTGGTGGCGTGATAGACTTTTTATGCAGACTGATTTAGAGATCAACTCTGACATCGAATTCGGATTATAAGCCTCGACGTGTAGAGAAATTTTTTGTCGCATGTTCCGCACGTAAGTTTGGACTGCTTCCTTCTTGGGTATAGCATTAGGATGGCGAGAAGCCAAATTTATCCATCTTGATATGAACTGGTCCACGGGCTCATCGAGATCTTGAGTCAGGGTGAGAAGTTCGATGGTTTGAACCTCTCTCTCGACATCATAGAAACGCTGCTGAAACAGTTTCTCAATTTCCTCCCACGTATGCACTGAGTTTGGAGCAAGTCGAGCATACCATTGAATGCTCGGCCATCGAGAGTCTCAACGAACTGATGGAGAAGAAGTCTCCCATTCGCTCGCTGTTTCTTGACATGCTGCCTTGAAGTGGGCAATATGCTGGTTCCGGAACGTGGTTATGTTGAATAAAGGAAACTTCTTGTTCTTGTAATCTGAAGGAAATGGGACCTCGTCAATATATGAAGGGTACGGCCTTTGATAAGGTGTTGCACCCTATATCCCCGGAATTTGTCTGTTCTTTAGGCTATGGATCACCATACCGTCAATGTCTACCTGAAAGGCGGGGTGAGGGACAGAATTGTCATCTGAGGCAGAAGGAGGGGTCTGCCTTGAAGGTGCACCATCAGAGTGATGGGAATTGACCTCATGGTTAGCTAACTAGCATGCAGGGTCTATACGATCAATCTTTTCCAACATCGTGCGCACCATATCCTCAAACTTGTTCATGCACTCTTCCTGCGCATCACCGGGTTTCTCTATGGAGGTCAGTGTTAGTCATAGCTAAGGGCTTGCGAACTTGACAGGTCGTGCGTGGTAGGTTGGTCATCAAGGGGTCAGCTTGCCCTGACAGGACCCGACTTTTGTATGCTGATCGCTTGAGGACCGATTCTCGATGGTCTTGGGACCATGGCTGACGAGTGGCTGGGTCACTTTCTACAACATTAACCACAGTGCAAGGCTCATGGAGCTTTTCTTCAGGCCCTGTTATTTGGAGAGGGTAGAGGGGGTTCAGGCGAAGAGGGTCGTCAGAGCTGGTTGCTCTGACCGCCTTAAACACTTCCTTGGTCAGAATTCGCAGACCTCTATTACGTTTTGCTTTAAGGCTTTGATGGACCTTGCGCCAAAACTACGATCTGGGTTGCGGCTGGTAAGCTCTTCTTGCACAAGAGAGAGCTGTCTCCATCAGGTGCGACAAAAGATGAGGGTCAGGGACTTGAGTCATCTTGAGTCAGGGAGGATGAAGGACTCGATCTTCCATTTGGTCATTGCCCCGAGCTATCTTGTGGGCTTGAGAGACACGACCAAAGTGACGGGGCTGTTTCAGGATGGTACTCTTGAGGAAAACCTTCAAGTACTAAGGTTGAAGTGCTTGCTCGAAGAAGGAGGAGCAGGCAGGAGCAAGGTTGACTCATGAGGGGGCCTGAGTTGAGGTCGAGGGGGCCTTTGTGATGGTGACGCATGTGCGCCCCTTGTAGAAGGATCCTGGGGGACCCGGGGTTCAGCCCGGGCTCATACAAGTGGTCTGGCCTTAGAAGGTTGAGAACTACGAGCAGGTGTCTATAAGAGAACAGGTGGAGGCGTGCCCCTTACAGGGTGTGCTTGTGTATGTAGAGTAAGAGGACAAGGAGGTCGTCTCCTGTGTACTCGGGTTGGCGCAATGACGGCGTTGCCCTGAGTAGTGAGATGCATGTGACCAGTGTGCACAGGACCGGGCCTTAGAAGGTCCGATCCTGGATGCTGACTCGAGGTAGCACAAGGGTTGCCTCGATGTGTGGCTCGAGTGAGTGACCCACGAGCCTTGTGGTGTGTGTGAGGGGTGGAGACCATAGGGTTTCAACCTCGATGTGTTGAGCCTCTAGGGATAGAGACTAGTGGTGCAGGAATGTGGGGGGTTGCCTTGTGGCGACCCATAGAAGCAATGGCAACTTACTTGCATTTTGCTGAAAGGGATTGGGCAGCCTTCCGGCATAGCTCGAGAATACAACCGAGAAGTGACTTGTTGATAACTGAGTGCATGCTGTGTGGGGCAACAAATGTGTTGCCAATGCAGGGTGCCTTGGCGGAGGTTCCACCAGAGCAAGGAGATGGGGAGTTAGGGATTTTTAGCTCACTCCTCACACTAATCCAGGTTAAGACCTGAGAGCTAGACCCAGGGTCTTTGCTCAAAACGATGGTTGGGAACGAAGTTGAAGGAACTTGTTCCCTAGGGACACTCGTGGATACATGGATAAGAAAATCTACGATCCAGATAAATGGGTTACAGAACCCGCAATACATAAGTGATGTGTGAAAATATAAAAGCAGATAATAAAAGAAAAAACTAACCAAACAAGAACGATCCTACTAAGGGGTAGTAAGTCCCTAGTGGAGTCGCCAAGCTGGTTGGGTGCCTCGATCTCTCCCTTCGGATCTTAAAAGATCGGGCGGCATGCATCTCGGGTTTCAAGGGAGACCCGGGATGTTCTGAGATTTCTCTCTCAAGAACCTTTCGAGGGCAGGTAGTTCCAACTGGTGAGAGACGAATTTAAGGTGGGTTCGGGACTTACTCAGGCTGACTTGAGTGGGCGCCCTCTTAGATCACGAAGAAAGCCCCCTAGTAAAAAAATGGCTCGAAATCGTCTCCCTTAGCTTGTATTCTCCAGTTTTCTACAATCACACATATATGGCAAAGGTTATAAGACAGGTGGGTCAATATACCTCACCTTGCCTTCTCTATGAATGCATCCAAGCGTATGCATTCAAAGAAGAAAAGAATAATGAAAGAATAGAGATGGGGGAGAGAGGAATTTGACTGAGTGAGGAGATCAACGCGGTGACTAAGCTGGTGAATAATTAGCCTGATGTGGTAGTAAAACGGGCTTGATAACTTAGACCGACTCACAGGATTACTACTGGACGTCAATACTGATATTGACTAGCTAGGCCTGATGATTAGTCTGTCGTGGCAATAAAGTGGGAACAGTAATTCTGGCACCACAATATTATGGTTAGACGACAGAACTATCATAAGAGGGTAATCTCTACCCTTCTTAATCAAATGAAAGAATAACAATCTTAAAGACAAAGTAAGAAGTAAGAGAATAACAAAGAGAGGAGAAAGAAAGAGAGGAAGAAAAAGAAAGAAGCAGAAGAGTGTGAGGGAAGACAGAAGGAAAGAGAAAAGAGGGTGAAAGACATAGTCGGTGCTAGGCATCACCATCTGGCTTGGAAAAAGAAGAGAGAGACAGACACAGTCAGCGTTAGACTTCATCGGTTGTGTTTAAGAAGTGAGGAGAGAGAATACAGTTAGCACTAGGCATCACCGGCTGGGTTGGAAGGAGAAGAGAGAAAAGATCCAGTCGGAGCTGGGCATAGCCGGCAGGATTGAAAGGAGAAGAGAGAAAAGATGCAGTCGACGCTAGGCATCGCCGACTCTATTAGACGAAAAAGAGAGAGAAGATGCAATCGACGCTAGGCTTCACTGACTGTATTAGATAGAGAAGAGAGAGAAGATGCAGTCAGTGATAGGCTTCATCGACTGTATTAAATGAAGAAGAGAGACAAGACAGTGTTAGCATTAGGCTTCACCAACTGTATTAGAGAAAGAAGAGAGAGAAGATGCAGTCGGTATTAGGCTTCACTTACTATATTAGACAAAGAAGAGAGAGAAGATACAGTCGGTGCTAGGCTTCATCGACTGTATTAGATAAAGAAGAGAGAGAAGATGCAGTTGGCACTGGGCTTTATTGACTGTATTAGACAGAGAAGAGAGAGAAGATGCAGTCCGTGTTAGGCTTCACCAACTGTATTAGACAGAGAAGAGAGAGAAGATGCAGTCGATGCTAGGCTTTGTCGACTGTATTAGACGAAGAAGACAGAGAAGATACAGTCGGTGCTAAGCTTCACCGACTGTATTAGACGAAGAAGAAAGAGAAGATGCAGTCGACGTTAGGCTTTGCTGACAATATTAGACGAAGAAGAGAGAGAAGATGCAGTCGGTGCTAGGCTTTGTCGACTGTTTTGACGAAGAAGAGAGAGAAGATGCAGTTATCACTAGCCTTTATTGACTGTATTAGATGAAGAAGAGAGAGAAAGAGATAGAGATGAGAAGAAGAGAGAGAAAGAGATGAAAAGAAGAGAGAGAAAGAACGAAGGAGAGAGAAAATTACCTTACCGAAGGGTACTGTCTTTTTCTTCTCTCTCCTCTCTCTCTCTCCAAGACGTACTCACAAGCTCAAGAAGAAATTGAAATTTTATTGATGGTTGTGTGAAATGAACCGAAGGTCCTTTACAATAAGCTTTGCATGCTTATATAGAATTGGGCTAATACATAGTTGTATGCCCAATACTACCTAAAATTGAAGATAATTACAATTTAATTGAATTAAAAGAAATTCTAAAAACGGGTACAAAAGGATTGTTTTGCCCCTGTCTAACAATGTACAAAATTCCAGAATAGTCCCTGCTGCAGCTTGAAAACTTGCGTGATCTTCCATAACTAATTCGAGGTTATTTTGATGCTCGTTTGATCAAAAGATGATTTCTTTCTTATAGGGCTCGGCATGGCGATCGTTTTGATACCAACTTCGAGCCATGAATCACGTTTTAAGCCATGATCATGAGACTTGAATTTTGGATGGATCTTGAAAATATTGGATAGATTGTGTGCTCGTTCCTTGATGTTTTTTTTAGTTTCTTCACTGAATCACACTGAGCATGCCGTCATGATCACGTTACAACAAACGTAGCTCGATTTCGTGTCCGGATGAAGATTTTGTCGTCTTGAGATTTTGGCCATAATCTTAAAATTTGACGGCCAAAATTTACAGAAGTTTTGACGCCTCCGTGTGTGAAATCCATCCGTTCATCATACTTGGAGTTCGGACAGGAGATGGCCACGGACCTTACGCACATAATGCAATTGGTTTCATGCAGATGGGGTATGCAACCGTCGTGATTTGACCATTCGAGCAAGGCGTGTTGCTGCTAAATATTTGCAACTTCCTTTACAGACAAAAACTTCTCTCTAGTTTTTCTCCTTGCTCGGGCATCGTCACGGAGCGTATCAGGTATCAAAACGTTCGTCTTGATGAGAAGAACACGTTCACAAAATTTGGGGGCGATCCGACATGGAACGAGTGAGATATAAGCCCCAAATGTCACTGCCCATGTTTGTAAAATAGCCACCTTTAATGGTGTTTTAGTGCAAGATGACCACACTGAAATAGTGTGCGACTGATTCCGTTTTTATATTTTACCAATAAATTTGTCCTAGAGTGCCCGATTAAATTGAAACTTGACCCATAGGTTTTTCGACCATGTCAAATCCAATGGCAGCGGTCCCATAGCTGTTTGACGTAACAAAAATATAGCTCTAGTTACAGGGTCCATTTCAAGGTGCTAGAGGTCGATTCGTCGAAATTGTTCACTGCCTTAAAAAATTCTGATCACAATGAAACTTGGAAGGTAGGCTTTTGAAGTGTTGATGAAGATCTTGACTAATTCTGGTGCCATTATGCGTGTGTCAAAATTTTCACTGTTTTATAGGTCTTATTGACCTGCTTCTTCTTTATTCTGCATCAGGGACCAAGGTGCTGAAAAATGCATTCAAACAGCCTTCCCCATATCTAACTTCAATAAAATACCAGGCTTCCAACTGAACACTCTGGAATGGATGCATTCTTGACCAATAAGAACATTATCTGTAATCTGTCTGTCTTTGTTAAAGGTCGATTGGTTTGCCGATATCACCAAAGATATGACAGCTTTGAATCGCTCAGCTTAAACTTTTATCAAAATCTTATAGAGAGTAGTAAGAAGACTAATAGGGAGAATATCAGAAAGGCACAAAATGATAGTCTTCTTTGGGATTAGAGCCAGAAAAGTGGAGTTCACCTCTTTGAAAATGTCACTCCTAATCATAAAGCCCCAAACAAACTCTAGAAGCTCCAACTTTACAATATCCCAAAACTTATGAAAAAAAAAAGAGAGGGAAGCTATCTGGACTAGGGGCTTTATCTCCCGGCATAGAAAAAACCACCTTCTTTAACTCTTCGAACGACATGTCCCATTCCAAAAAAATTCTTAAATAGTCTGGAAGAGTTTTAAAAGGCACTCTATTAAAGGAGGGGATAAAGTTAACTTCTTTGGAAAAGACTCGCTTAAAATGGTTGAGGACAGCTCCTTTCACAGCATTATCATCATCTACATCTATCGTAGGGATAGATAACTCGAGATATCATTCTACCTTCTCCTGGCACTTACAATAGCATGGAAATACTTTGTGTTAAGATCCCCTTCTTTCAGCCACTTCGAACGTGACCTTTGGCGCCAATAGATCTCCTCTGACCTTAGAACTTCCTCTAGTTCTTTTACCTTTCGACGCCTAAGAACCACGATCTGCTCAAACAACACCCCATTGTCTTAAACGCTAAGATCAAACATCTCTAAATCAGCGAGAGCAAAATCGATCTTTCTCTTAATGCAATTTGTGTTTGACATTTAAGAGTTTTTTGTGCAATTGGTAATCGACAGTACCTTCCTCAATAGCATTAATCCATGTACTCTTTATCAACTCCACTACCTCTTTTTCAAGCAACCAACTAGCCTCAATACGAAAAGGCTTCGGACCACTTTCTAACCGACCAGAGGTCAACAAAATTGGGCAATGGTCTGAAAATACCCTTGGAAGAGCTTTGATAGAGGTCAAAGGGTAGACTTCCACCCACTCTGATGAAACCAAAAACCTGTCTAATTTGGACATGGCCAAATTAGAGAGACTATTATTAGACCAAGTAAATTTGGCACCTAAAATATGTAGGTCCATCAAAGGGTTATCAACAATGAAACCATTAAACATTCTCATAGTGGAATTGATAGGAAGGGCTGATAAGCTTTCGTCTGTTAACCAAATAAGGTTAAAATCTCCTTCAATAACCACAAAAAGAGAAAAAGAACGAATTACAACATTCAATTTGTTAATAAAAGGTTCTTTCAAAGCAGCCAAGCAAGGACCATAAACATTTAACAACCCCCAAGTAAACCCCTTTAAAGGTCCATAAAAACCCAACAAAATAAAGTGATCATTTACAATGATATCAAAATTAACTAAAACAAGAGGGTCCCACAGAACCCACAGCCCACCATATACTCCCACCGCATCTATACCACAAAAACCAACAGCAGAAGGACCCCAAACTTCCTTGACCCCAGTAACACTAGGACTTGGTAGCTTAGTCTCTTGCAAAATAAGAACTACCGGATTGTATTTGGAAACCAAAAATTTGACATCCCTCTTCCTATTTGGATGTCTTAAACCCCTAACATTCCGTGACGTGAAATTCATCAAAAATGGGGGTGAAAATCCTTAGGTGGGTATTCTAGGGAGACAAAAACCTTGTTTTAGGGCTTGAGAGAGCTTGTAATCCTTATATTCTCCATGCTTGCATGTTGTTTTTTTAATTAGTGGAAGAGAACTTTACTGCCATGTGGACATAGGCAACTTGCCGAACCTCGTAAATCTCTATGTCACATTTTTTATTTTTCTGTACTATTTTTCTTTTCCTAATTTTTCCCAAAGCTTGATTTTCCTCTATAGTTTAGATTTATAAAATTGAAAGTCCAACAACATTTTCTAAACCAAAAAAAAAAAAGGAAAAATTTCGTATAGTACCCTAATTCCCATCTTATTTCATGGTGGACCCTCTTTCCATTTTTCTTTCAAACGGCATGAAAAAATCTCTAAGGATTTTACCGTACTCCCTCATCTCTTATCTCCATCATTTATTCACTTTTGACGATAAAAATTAGCTCCAACAAACCTTTTTATATCATTTCAACCAAACAACGTTTCAAAAACTTTTATAGCCCAAAAACGTTTTTAACCCATCCTGGTATATCTCCCACCCCATTTTAACCCAAAAACGTTTCAAAAATATTTTTTTATTTTATTTTTTGCCTTTTCATCCCCTCAATGCCAGGTCGAAAGCTCCTTATCTCTTTGAAATGGTATAAAAATATTTGTTGGGGCTAATTTTGATTGTCAAAAGTGAATAGATGAGGGAGATAAGAGACAAGAAGATACGGTGAAATCCTTAGGGAATTTTTTATGCCACTTGAAAGAAAAATGAAAAGAAAGTCTACCATGAAATAAGATGAAGAATTACGATTTTGTACCAAATTTTCCCAAAAAATAAAGATATAGTCACATAAGGAAAAGTAGCATTTATGATAAATTTTAGGAGATAATATGGAATAGGACTTTCTGCAAGATGATGAAATACCAAGCGAATCAGAGAAACAACTAGTTTCATTTTAATCCAGTTGCAAGGAGTCCATAGGGTTCCGAGAGTTGTAAATTCAGGTTTTACAAATATTTTCTTTGATTTTTGGTGGAATTGTCCTTTTAATTTGTACAGGAGGGGTGAAAGAGTTTCGAGAAACTGTAGATTTGGGCTTCTAATCTTTTCTTTCAGCTTTTTTTTTGTTGTTGACATTTTTAGTATTTGAGTTGTAGAAGAAGAGGTGGCGAATGAGCCTTGATTCTAATTTTTTATTCTCATTTTGTGATCTTTCCCTCTCCAAAACGTTCACTCTCCTTGTTGCACCAAAACTTAACTTTTTCTCTCACTTTTTTTCTCAAAATAAACTTTCTATGCAAATACCCCCAAGGGAAAAAATTCATTTTTTTTTTACGGAAATGCGCTTCTTGTACAAAAAATCATTTTGGCCAGATTTGACGTTGACTTTTGGACCCCAGTAGCACATTGCCGGAATGCACCATCACATTGTTGGAGCGCATAAGTGCCGGACCGCCCTAAGGCAACTAGTGGACCGAAACTGAGTACTGTTGGACCGCCCTTTATATAGTACCGGAGCTTGGAATCCAGTAACACTTGTTGCCAGATTGCTTTTTGCAACTGTCGGACCACCTTTTGCAACTGCCAGACCGCACTTTACACATTGCCGGATCCTTACTACCACATTGCATTTTACATAGTGTCGGAGCCCTACTGCCGGACCGCACTTTACACAATGCCGGAGTCCTACTGCCGTACCGCACCTTACTTAGTGCCGGAGCCCTACTGTCGGACCTCACTTACACAGTGTCAGAGCCCCTATTTTGGTCGGGTAGGGGCCTTCTCCACCACTGACTTACCCAAAAAAATTAAAAATTATACGGGCTTGTCTTCATGAAAAGCCCTAAAAAATTACCAAATAACGATGAAAATTTTAATTGCACTATTTTTTTTATTAGAATAATTATTTTTATCTTAGAAGGTTGATCCCCATCAAGAGTGAAGAGTGTGGGCCTATAATATGGAAAAACATTATATAAGGATGCAACCTTATAATGTAGAACTATGGATGCACCTCAAAATATCCATTGGAAAAAATAGTTTTAATGTTGAAAAGCCCTTTGATTGATCATCTCGACATCGAGATGTATGACCATAAAAAATTCAAAGATTTTAAGTCTCAAAAGTATTGCATTTTGCAACATATTATCTACACCATCCATTTTAAAAATTTTCATATGTTTATAGATCTACTTGATTTTAACCACTTCTGAAATGTAAAATTTTATAATTATATAAAAATAAATTTTAAGATAATCCTAAGATCATTTTACTTCAAAATTATATACCATGATAAAATTTGAAGGTGCATCTTACCTCTACACCTACGGATGCATCCGTATGCCAATTGCACCCTATATATATATATATATATATATATATATATATATTGAGATCTTGTCTTTAGTACTAGGAGGTCATAATCATTAATAGCTGTTAAAAGAAAGCCACAAAAATTCAATAAATCTTTTTTTTTTGAACTTTAAACTCAATGAGTGGGACTCTTCCAGCTGCTTGATTTTACATCAGGTAAATTGTGACATTTTTGTACCAAGGATAAGTAGTTTTATTGCATAATAAATAAACTTTGTTAGGCACTTTCCACAGTCCGACCAAGATCAAAAGGTGGGGAGCTTAATTGAAGTTTCTATGTAACTTCAATATGTGTGTGAGAAATATTTGATTGCATACATTCTATAAGTAAGCTTTGTTAGGTTCTTTTCCACTGTCCGACATTAATGTGTGTGTGGTTTGCATAAGGTAGCAACCTTGAACCATGCAATGTCCAGGGTGGATTCTACACGAAATCTTTTCCTTTCTTTCTTCTATTTTTCTCGTAACCCTTAACTTAATATGAGACCTTTTAAAGATGGAAAAAGTTTATATAAGGTTGCACCTTTAAAATGTAGAATTAAAGATGTACCTCAAAAATCCATCAAAAGATATTATTTTAATGTTGAAAATTCCTCTAAATTGATCATCTCGACATCGAGATGTATGAATATAAAAAAAAATTTATTTTGAGTCTTAGAAATAGTGCACCTTGCAACACATTATCTAGACCGTCCATTTTCAAGATTTTCATATATTTATAGATCGAGTTGATTTTAACCATTTTGGGAGTTGAAAGTTTTATAATTAAATATGAAAATAGATTTTAAGACAATCTTAAAAATTTTTTTACTAAAATTACATGTTATGACAAAATTTATAGGTGTGCCTTAATTGGATTGTTTAAGGTTGCAACCTTATAGAAACGGCACCCTTTAAAGATTGATAAATATTGACATTTAATATTTGAAAAGAAAATGATGCTTGATAGATGATAGATATCATGCATCAATAAAGGCTGGTATAAATTTTGTAAGACTTCAAAAAGGCACATGCTTTGTTTTTTCTTAATCATTGAAGTTGGCATACTATTTATCTATTTATTTCTACAAAAAGTAGTTGGCCAAGTTACTCTTGGATGGTTTGTGAATACCATATCAAAACAGTTAAGCCTTCCTTTCTAAGCAAATGAAAACATGAAGAGGATAATTTGGGTTATGTTCCTTCGAGTTATACACAAGAATGTGCAAAGTATGTGCGGTGTTTTAGTCAATGTTATGCCAATTTTCATTCTGGATGTCTCTGCATGGCTTTTTATTAGCAAGAGACTATATCCCAATGTCTCTTGGGAAATTTATCAAAACAATTATAAAGTATAAATTGTTTTTTTCTTTTTATGGGGTAATTCAGTGGGGATAATGAGCACCTACCTGGTTTTTAAAATCATTAGTAGTTTTTTACTATGTTGCGAGAGAATGAAAGCCTAGGTCTCAGCTGGGGCACAAGTGATGCTACCACCACGACCCAGACCCATTTTATAAATTGTTTAACATATTAGTAATGTCTTTTGATTTAATTTCAAAACACATAGTTGTAAACGGTAAAATATTAAAGGAAAGCTTTCAGTGTGACCCCATCAACATAGAAGTTGTATGTGATTCGACTTTTCAGCCATTCGATCTGAATTGACGGCTATGATTGTTTATGCTAGAATGTCATGCCAAATAATGTTTTATTTTTCATTTTTTTTCTACAAAACCTTTTTCGATAAAATTTTGGGCATCCCATGATAAAATTCAGGCGAACCTAGAAAATATTTCTCATGAAAATAAATGACCAAAATACTCTTAAAAGTTTTAGGGGTATTCTGGTAATATTTTGTCACTGAAAATATTGTTTTTTCTTATTTTTATCATGTGCGCCCCACCCCAATATATCTATGCGTGCCCCAAATTTGGCAACAAAATGATTTAAAGAATAAATATTAAAAATAAAAAAATTCAGAGCCGTCGAATCAAAATATGACGGTTAAGTTAAGAACCAACTGTGACATTGTGACTCAAGCCATCTACTCAAATCTAACGGCTGAGATTAGGGATCATATATATATATATATATATGGGTCGGGTCACATAGAAAGGTTTTGCCAATTCTTAAACAGTTTATTTCCTAGAACACAAAAAAAATTTGTATGGAACTACGGATCACAAACATTGTGCATGTAGAACGCGCTTTCTGACGCTATACTTCAGAAATTAAAGCAATATCCATTATGAGGACCAAACTCGAGGAGTTAATAAAACAACTTTGTGATGATTTCTCCTTTTTCAAATTTCATTTCAATTACTTCACACCTACTCGGTCGCCTGCCGGGTGCTGAGTAGTTGGGCCTAGTACACGGACTCCGCACCCCGGCGAGCCCGAGTTACCACGAGTTGGATGCGCACTCAGGGATATTTAAAAAATTTGAAAATATAAAACTTTCAAAAAATAAGAAATTTATTTGGGGAAAAATTTATAGAGAGCCGAGGCTCTAAACAATCAAATTAGAGCCCACCTAAGAAATTTCACTAGAAGAGGTTGTTTTGATGCCCAAATATAATCAAATTGATCATCTCGATATCAAGATACATGGACATGAGAAAAAAAACAGATTTCCAGTTTTGGAAATAGTGCATATTGTAACAAATTTTTGGACCATCATTTTTTAAGATTTTCATATATCTGGTGATCTACACAGTTTTTTTGGACCATTAATTTAAAATTTTATAGTTAAAGATAAAAATACGTTTTAATGCTATCACAAAGATTTCCATTCTTGAAACCACATTTCTCGATACTATTTGAAGGTTCAATTTACTTTGATTGTTTAGAGCCTCAGCTCTATACAAACCACACATATTTATTTCTGATATATATATATATATATATATATATATATATATATATATATATATATATATATATATATATATATATATATATATATATATATATATATGGAATCCCAACCGTTAGATCTTCATCAAGTGGATCAAAATACATATTACTATTTTAATTTTAATTATTTTTTTATACATCTAATTAAGATGAAATTTTGGGTGTACATACTTAACACTATTTCACACCATATAAAAATATAAAAAATTATTTTCAATAATTTAAAATGACCAAATGAGCCCCGTCATATTTCAGGGGTATTTTGGTAATTTTATATTTTGAAAAATATTTTTTATATATTTTTAATTGTGCACCTTATTTTTTATTATATACGTCTAAAATTTCATTATGATCCGATTTCAAAAAAAAATATTAAATTCATATAGTGATATGCATTTTGACTAATAAGATGAAGATCTGACGGCTTCCATTCCACCTATATTACTATTAGTTATAGCTGCCCGGTTATTGTTAAATATAAAGCTAGCAATAGCTAGGCAGCTATAATAAATAGTAATATAGGTGGAATGGGAGCCGTCAGATCTTCATCATATGGTTTAGAATGCATATCACTTTATGAATTTTAATTTTTTTTTTAAAATGGAAAAGTGTATATAGAGCAGAGGCTCTAAACAATCAAATTTGAGCCTATTTCAAATTTTCACAAGAAGAGGTTGTTTTGATGCCCAAATATCTTCAAATTGATCATCTTGACATCAAGATGCACGGACGTGAGAAAAAAAGTAGATTACAAGTTTTGGAAATAGTGTATTTTGTTACTCATTTTTGGACCGTAAATTTTCAAGATTTTCAAGTTTCCATAGATATCTCGATCTACACTACTTTTAAAGCTTTAAATTTTATAAATAAATATGAAAATATATTTTAAGGCTATCACAAAGATTTTCAACATTAAAACCACACTCTTGACACTATTTGAAGGTAGGCTCTAATTTTATTATTTAGAGCTTAGGCTCTATACAAACCGCACCCTTAAAAAATATATAAAAAAATATTTCTAAAAATATAAAATGATCGAAATACCCTTGAAAAATGACGGGAATAATTTGATCATCTTAAATTATTGAAAATAATACTTTAATATTTTTATTTGGTGCACAATATTGTTAGATATGTACACCCAAAATTTCATCTTAATCAGATTCATAGAAAAAAATTAAAAATCATATGGTGATATGCATTCTGAATCACAGGATGAAGATCTTACAGCTGGGACTCCACCGATATTACTATTCATTATAGCTACCCAGCTATTATTAGATTTTTCCATATATATATAGGAAAAGTCTTCCCAACACCTATAGGTAAAAATAAATATTGATTTCGCCCACCCTCATCAGCGTCCAATTTTTTTCATATAAAATATCGTTTTGATATTTTTTGTAGATTCGCCTATTTTGATGAACACACGCTCCAAATTTCAGGTCATTCTGATTTGTAAAAAAAATAAAAAATAAAACACTACCAGACAATTGTGACCATACGATGAACTTTAGACGTTGATGGGAGTAAGCGAAATCACTATTCATTTTCGCGTATAGGCGTTTTGTAGTATATATGTTGTTTTTATCATTTTTGACGAAAAATGTATTTTGGCCATAAATACTTATTTTCTCATTTTCCCAAGTTTTTTAGTTATTTCAAAAATGCCCTGTCACAAGTTGATTTTTTAAAACCAATTTTTATTTACTTCAGTTTTTTACTACATTTTTTAAAACCTAGTTTTTACTACTTTTTTAATTTCATTTTGAAGTATTTTGCTTAATCTTTACTTTAAATATACATTTCTTATTTTTTTGAATTTTTTTGCTGCTATGGTACTCGGCACTACCCGAGCCAAGTTACTCGGACTCGGCTCAAGTGCTGGGCCTGAGTCGACGTTTCTAACACTGCTTTAGACATGAAGAGTACAGAACAAGTAACCATTTTGTTCGCTCTCGTAACTCAATGACTTTTACAAAGGTCATGTTTGCTCCAATTTATTAGTAGGAATAACCCATTGGTGAAGGGAACTAGAAACACGATCTCGTTAGAGAAATTTCCCAAATGCTTTCTTGGATTACTCTCTAAACTGGTCATCCCAAGTTCCTAACCTATCATTAGCAAATGAGAAACACATTTTTTTTTTTTGGAAATTCTAATGCTATCTCGAGGGTACTCAGACCCAACATCCAATATCCGTCATGTATGTTTATCCAAGGCAGTGAAAATAAGTGAGTGTTGATTTTTTCATGACCCATTTTTTGGTGAGAATATATACAAAATTCCATGGCCCCTGAAAGCATCGGTGATGAATGTAGAGCACAAGCACCTTAATACTAGTACGGAGTATGGAATCTGTCCCTTGATCAAATTGATCTTATTAAGATGGTTTTATAGACTAATGATTACACTCTATGGACTAATTGATGTGCTTATAGGAAGATAATAGAGACTAAATATACTGATAGCATAATAGTCATTATCTTTCGATTATGCTATACTTGGCCCTCAATCTTCGCATTAAACATTATAGATATAATCCTTACAAATAAAAGGAAGAGTGCATTAAACCCCAAATCCTGACCTCAAACCTACTTCCCTGGGTCCTGGATTTTGGGTCTGAAATCCCATTTGGAATTAACAAGATTTCAGTCATTCCTAATTAATGAAAGGTAAAGGAAAAAGTTCTCCAAGTGCTGGTTCCCTACTGACATATTACCCTAACAATGAATCAACCTATATATACATCTAGTCTACCATGACCTTCAAAAAATCAACATCAACCTTCCATGTCCTCCATGGTTTTACAAAAGCTCTGCACAATCAAGGAGATGGGGCAAAGAAGAGGTGGGTTGCTCCAAGTAGCCATGATCAAGTGCAGTCGAGAACGAATATGTGTTAGCATGTTCGGTATCCATGGCAGCCCTTGTGCTAGCACGTGCAAAGATCGTTAGAGCATCAGATAGTTGTGTAATGGTGCACATCTTCCCTTGCACATGGTCCATGGCCCTAGGGCTTGCATGTGAAAGGGCGGATAGGGCATCTGATAGTTGTGCCTTGAGGCTCATGTTATCGGCATTGGTCATGGCCAGTTCGGCTTGTAGAATTGAGACTTGGTGCTGGAGAGAGACAATTGCAGCCACACAACCATAGATGGGGTCCTTAAGTCTTGCATGAGCCTCATACACCATGCTGCAAACTGCATCTCCCCTTTGGTTCACAGGGATGTCCTAGAGAATAATATGAAAGTACATTAGCAACTTGTATGATAAACATGTGTACTTGTTCTTAAACACTTTTTGTATTTTTTTTCTTGTGTATAAGCATGTGTATATGTGTTCGTGAGAGAGAGAGATTCTTAAAATTGTCGAAAGAAAAAAAAAAAAAAGAAAAAGGAGAAAAAAATAAATAAATAAAAAAAAGAAGTCCGAAAAGAGAGAGGGAGAGAGAGGTCTTGGAACACCTCAATGTTTTCGTGTTTTCAACATTTATGTTTGGTACTCAGTGCTGTCCTTGCAAAGTACAGCACTTCACTAACGCATCCACTCTACTTTCCCAAGACAAAGGGCAGTACTTAGAGAAAAAGTATATGCTGATGCACTGCAGATGCCTCGTGATACTTTGGATGCTCATACAAAGCTAAAAATGGAGAGAGGAAAAAAGAAACCCATTTGAAAATTGAGAAAAAATAGGTACTAGTATTTTATGAATAGTGGATCTACTTTATATGGTAACAACCTTGTATCCATACTTAGATTTTCTTTCCTCTTTGTCCTTCAAAAGTAAATGGGAAAAGAAAACTTCACAATAATCATAAGTAATCAATAATAATAATAATAATTCCTGATATTCTAGAAATAAATAACCATAACATCAAGCAGGACAATTACGACAACCATATTGTAACAGTAATAGAAAGCATCATAGCAATAAACAACAAATGAGAGAAAGAAAATAATTGTGACAATCTGAAAAGAATAGAGTTGCTTGTGGTAATTACCCTCAGCATCTTGCTAACATTGCTAGCACCAAAGATACGATGAACACCAGCAAACTTCTCGGGATCAGTTGCTGGAAAATACGGCACGAATATGCAGTCCTTTGTGCACCTCCTGCGCAGAAGCTTGCAGCCTGCACATGGCATCTTGATCTTCATCCTTGAACAGCTCTTCATGATAGGAGGCCTCCTATCCCCTCTCACTCTCTCTCTCTCTCTGTCTTTCTCTCTCTTATACAAAGCAAATTACCAATCAATAATCTTGAATTTCTGTTGCTTTCTCTATCAATAGAATTTCAAAGAAGCTTTCTGACACCCTGGAATATGAAAGAAGCTATTTCTATTACTAGGAACTCAAAGAACTTTGTGGAAAACAAGGAGCCAAAGTTCTCCATAATAACTTTTTCGCCCTTATGGCACTTGGGCTGGCACTGTGGAAAAGAAAATGGGCTCCTACAGAGAACCCAATACAGATATTTATAGGCAGCTTAAAAATTGAACGAGAGAAGCATTTAAGCTCTTGTGTGGCTTAAAACTGAGAAAGAACTTTCACCCATTTTATGAAGTAAAAACAACACCCAGGTTGAAGTAACAAGCCAGGTTTTAACCCATTGGGATCTCAGTATTTACAGTTCCATTTTGTTGTAAAGGGGTCTTTGCGTGTAGGTTATTTTCAGAACTTGTCTCCTGAAATGTCATGCAAACCTGAGCAAATGCCATAACTATTGCAATTTATGTAATAGTATGTGATGACCAAATCATATTAATAAGCACTTATGAGGTAATTTATAAGGGAGGTGATGGGTTGGATGCAACACATTCATGGCATTGCAGGGAGTTTGGAGTATGCAATGACTAGCGATTTAAAAACCATTGGAGGGGACGGGTGTGAAAACTAGGGTTTGGGTTTTTTTTGTGGGTCCTTTATTTCAGATATTATCATGGAGAAATTATAATACCATTCCCTTATCTTTAAATGAGAAGGACCCTTCTAGTTGAGTGAAGTAAATAAGGGGAGAAACTCTCCTTAATATTCCACTTCCCCACATTTACTCTACCATTTTAATTTTGGGAGAAACTCTCCTTAATATACCACTTCCCCACATTTACTCTCCCATTTTAATTTGTGTATTTATCGAGGAGCTAACTTTCAAAGTCCTTTAAGTTTCTATTCATGTTGGCTCATGGGAATGTGTTTCCCTCATTAAACTCACTAGCTATGAGTTCAATTTCAAACTCAGAAGGGAGGCCTGTTATAATGAAACCTTCAAATTTTTTAATCTTAGTTCTCCTCATGCCCATGATTTCTTTAGGGTTACACCCATACATGATATGAACACTGTAGAAATTAAACCTGTAGAAGTTAAGGTGTAAAGGAGAGATGGCTGAATAGCTGAATTAACCCCGAATAAAGGTCTGCAGGACTCCACATGCCTACGTCCCTCTTCGTGAGATAACGCAAGAGCGACTGATACTCAACGTGCCACATCGATATGATAATCGAACCACCGACAGGATGAGAAATTCGGGCTATCCAGATCTTTACGATGTCGTTCATATCATGACCCACAGACAAAAGATAATTTTATTCACATATCTTGTGCATGATGAGGCAACAATATTGCTTAAAAAGAATGAAATTTAATAATAGTACATAAAAAATGAACAATTTGTCTGGCTCTTCAATATTTTTCATAAGTCATACTGATCACACCTATCATAATAATATAGTTTGCAATATATTGTTACCAAGGTCAAAAGCATCATGTGCATATTATTTTCATTTCTCTATGACTGTTATGGTAATCATCAACCATCATTTGAAAATCATTTACTATGTTCCATGAATATGATAACAACCATAATAACTGCACTTTCATAAACTATCCAAGTATAAAAAAGCACCAGAATGGTGATGACCAACAAAATACATGTAATGCAACTTGTAACTCTAAGATAAAACTTCTTTTAAAAAGAAGCTGAGGTCCTTTATGTATTTGAAAACAAAAAAGGACGGCTAATGGGACCAGCTGCAACCACAAGTATAAAACAGTTCACACTTAGTCATATTCCTATAAAGGGATTCATAAAAAATTGAGGGCATAAAATGCGTAGCAGCATAGATGTTGTTTTCATAGGTCAATCAACCGTCACTTGGGATAATAATTTTCAATCGTTGATGATAGAAGGATAGACTGTTCAACAAAATTTAATTTAGCTAGAGCTACAATGTTGTGCTAGGTTACATAGCCAAGTAACATGTATATAAACCAGCTACAAATGATTAAGAAGGAAGGGAGAATACCAAGGGAAAAGAAGGAATTTGGCATTTGGTACAGTAGCAAAGGTATCAAAGGGAATGAAACACAAAATCAATGATCAAAATCTACTACTTAGAAAAGAATTTTAGAGAGAAAGGAACTTTTGAAAAATAAAGTGCCCCACACACTATGGTGGTTCTTTTGGTCACCGTATATACAATAGCACTGCAATAAAAAAAGGAGTACAACTTATGTACAATTTACATTGTCAGCACTTTCCTATCCATGATACATATAATATATACTTTTCTATCTTGTTACATGCTCAGTTTCTTTGCATGTGTTGTGCATAATTGCCTTTAAAAGGAAATAACAATATTTCCACCTTGTGGCCTTCCAAAAAAAACTTGGAGTGCTGGATTTTATTTCTATTACTGCCTCTCAAACTCAGCTGGAGAGACATCTGAAATACGAGTTTGAAGCAAAGACCTCAAAAACATCACGTGGAAGAGGCTTAATAAAGATACCAACTACTAGATTTCAAGAGCAAAAAAATAGAGTAACAAGTGATTAAATAGCAACCTTCTCACGCACAAAATTATAGTCTAACTCAATGTGCTTTGTTCGAGCATGAAGAATAGGATTAGCTATGTAGAGAGCACTAATATTGTCACATAAAATTGTTGGTATTTAAGACACAGGAAACCTAATGTCTCCAAGAATTAAAAGAAAACCATGTCAATTTTGTAGCAATGAATGCCATAGATTATTCAGCTTCAACACTCGAACGAGCCACAATTTATTGTTTTTTTAACACTTTACGATATGCAATTGGAACCAAGACAGGTATAAAACCAGTAGTTGAATGACGAGTGTTTAGACAGACGACACAGTCTGTATAAGAGAAGGTTTATATCTCAAGAGAATTAGCAGATAAGATTCTTATACCAAAGAATTATGTACCATTGAGATAGCATAAAATCCGCTTAACTTCCTGAAAATATGCTACTGTAGGGGCATGCATAAATTGACACATTGAGAAAGGTCAAACCGCGTTATGGTAATGTATTAGAGTGCGCCAACAATTCTCCAATAAAGAGATAGATTAAGAAAAGGATCAGAATTCTCATGAACATTATTCTTCATTGCTTACAGTGTTGAAATAGGTTTGACACTTAGCATTTGAACGTGAACACGAAGGTTTCGAGTGTATTTGGTTTGAGACAGAAAATATTACTTAAAAAGTAGTGAAGGGGTCCAAGATCTTACATTGCAAATTCTCTTTCGAGTTGAGAAATAAACCATTCCAAAATATCTAAATTATCACTTGTAATAATAATATCAACATACAGGAGAAGGATAACAGTGCCTTTAAGAGTGCGACAAACAATCGAGAGATGCTTGTCAGAGACCATGTAAAGCTCTTTTTAAATTGTAGATACGATTTTGATATTCTGAGCCCATAAAGGTAGGAGGTTGTTCCAAATACAAGTTCCTTAAGAAAGCCATGTAGAAAAATATTTTTCGCATCAAGCTACTTGATAGGTCAGTGTCACACAATGGCTATTGTCACAACCCTGCTCCCTGACCCCTGACCCCTGCCAGAGGGTGATAGAGCACAGGATCGTGACCGGAGGTCACGAACGTCACTCAAGTGGGAGTGACTCAACGCATAAAACACGAAATCGAGAGCAAACCACGACAGGAAACTAGAATAAATCCACTCAAACAAAATCAATCCAACAGGTTCAGCCATTTCGTTCATTCAATATAAAAGGTTTTTACAGTTTCTTGAAGGCATTAATGGCCCAAAATACACAAAATGAAGTATACATCATTTTGCTGAAATCACCAAAACATACTGTGAAATTCTTCGGAAGACGGCTTCACAAACTTCTAAACTTCGAGTTTCAAACCCTCAAACGGCCACCCACCTTTAGCACGGATGCCACCACCCATCACTCTACAGTTATGAGATTAAGATGGAATAAGCTAAAAGCCCAATATACAGATCTACACCATTGCATTCCAACCAGCATAATAGTGATACAATATTGCAAAGCACACACACACACACATACACACACATACACACACACACACACACACACACACACACACACACACATATATATATATTCGCAAGGTATCAAGTGAAAACCTTGAATATGGTTCTCATGATTATAATAGTCATATGATAAAAGAAGTTCAATATACAATGCATAAGTCACAATCACCTTACTTAAAGCAGAGTAGTAAGGACAACAGATCACAGGTACAATTAAAAGTTCACGCATAAAACTTAAATAAGACAGGCAAAGAAATCTATTTACTCGTGAAGTAGAAGCCACATCGGTTAGGCTAAGCCAATCCTGAACTTGGGACTTCTATCCTCACTCAGGAGGGAGGACAATGGCAAGTGGGTAAATCCACTTCGTAATGTCCTCACTCATGAACACAATCCCCAGCACGCTTTAGGGATTCGATATGCAGTGGCCTTGCAAGACATGACCCTTTCCTTAAGCCCTTCTGGTGAGAGAGCGTTACACTACCATTAGGTGACTCAATGCGTAGTTCCCACATAGATCTGGGGGGCGCGACCCTCCCAACTACTCACATCCTGAGTCCCGTCCTATCATAAGGAGTCAGGGGAAGATTACGGCTGCCGGCACCAGCATTCACATAATAGGTGCCCAACAGGAAGCTACTAGCACCATCACTCACACAGTAGGTACTCATTCACATAACACATAAGCATCACTACTGCCAGTACCATCATTCACACAGTAGGTGCCCATTCACATAACACATAAGCAGCATGATACTATCATTCACATAGTAGGTATCCATTCACATATCATAGAAGCAGCATGATACCATCATTCACACAGTAGGTATCCATTCACATATCACATAAGCATCATGATACTATCATTCACACAGTAGGTATCCATTCACATATCATATAAGCAGCATGATACCATCATTTATACAATAAGTATCCATTCACATATCACATAAGCAACATGATACCATCATTCACACAATAGGCATCCATTCACATATCACATAAGCAGCATGATACCATCATTCACAAAGTAGGTATCCATTCACATATCACATAACCAGCATGATATCATATTATGGTGATATCAATATTTCATCATGATAGCAGTAATATCGCATTAGATAGTGGCAAATATCATTTAAGCAATATCATAATGACAGTACCATAGTAATGTTGATATTATTCCAGTTAAGCCTTACAGCTCAATTTCCTGTCATCAAGGGCAATGACATGCTCTCACCATCAGGGTCGTAACTTTTAGACCACTTAGAGTTTGAAGATGATTCCAAAACCAATTTCGTACTAAACATACATATCCTTCAAATGGGATTAGTTTGAAGACAATTTGGATTCTGTTTGACCTCTTAAAGGTTCAAAGAGTTGAGGGTTTACTGGCTGTAACCTGCAGTACACAAGGGACAGCGACATACCCTGCTTCATATAAGTATAACTCCCAAACCGTGAAGCAAATTGTGACGGTTTTAAAATCATATCTTTCTAACAAAGCTAATTTGAAAGTATTTGGATTCCATTTGATGGCTCAAACATTCGTGCAAAACAAGGTAATAGTTCTGGATTTTATCAAAACTGCCCATAGTGACATACCTTTCTAAAACAAACCATAACTTTCAATCTAAAAAGAATTTCAAAATAGTTTCTACATGTAAATCTTAGCCATTCAAAGATCTTTCAAATGGTTATGGCTTGGCAGAAAATGAACATCGTTTGGTTGGTTAAAATAAGTCACTACAGTGGTATATGTGAAAAATCTAGGAAAACAGTCAACAATGATATACCTTATCATATTGAAACATAACTTCATTTTTGTAAAGATTTTAAACAGTGGGAAAAAACAACAATTTTACCAGACTCGTATATCTTTCCCATGACAATAATTTGAGGTCAATCTGACCCCATTTGACTATTCAAAAGCCTCTTAAAAGAATACATATATTCCTGAAATTTCACAATGGCATATAACTTATCTTAAGAATACACTCCCTGGCCTTCATTTCATGGTGAGGAACATGATAACAACCATTCACTCACAATATATGCACATAGCATGCATTTCTCATATAATCTAAGAATCATACATTCAGCCTTAGCATCCACTTTCATTATAGAACAAAGCCCCCAAATTTCAGTGAAAAAGGTATATTTTTACATGCATTAATTCTACATCACATACACTTTCCTTTCTTATTTCACATGCATAAATTCCCATGCATCTTTACGACTACCATGCAATGGTGATGAATCCACTTACCTAAACAACAATGGTGCCCTTTCAAATTTTCCTTTCACAGCTCTCACCCACTCAACAATGGCTGCCATCCAATAGCCACATTTGAATCCTTACTTTAGAGAGAGAGAGAAGAGATGAGGGGAGAGTGAGTGGCATGGGAGAGAAAGGAGGCTTAGGTATTCTTGTGGATGGGGTGGCTGCCCAAGTGTCACCAAAGGACTTCAAAATCTGGACAAATGGCACTCAAACAACATGTATTTAACAAGTGTCATACTCAACTCATGCATGTCACAGCCGACACTGCTTATCTACACAGTCGGCGTTGGGCTTTCTACTCAGCCGGCACTGGTCTCTATTTAGCCGGCACTACACACAACCCAACCGGCGCTGACATTCTCTTCTCTTCACAAGCAGTGCTGCACACAACCCAGCCGGAGCTACACACAAGCCAATCGGCGCTGACACTCAACCCCAGTCGGCACTGACACTTTCTCCTCTACACAGCCGGTGCTAGGCTCTCTACACAGCCGGCGCTAGGCTTTCTACACAGCCAACGCTGAGCTCTTTCTATCCTTGCTTCCTCCTTATCTCGCCATGTACTCTAACCAGCCGGGAAAAGTTGGGCCGTCACAACTATGGTGAGCACAATTCAAATAATAACAGATGTAATAATATGGTTTAATGTTTGAGAGCAATCAACTCCAGCAACTTGATTGTATCCTTTAGCGACTAGCATGACCTTAAGTCTCTGTAGAATGTCATCAGATTTTAATTTAGTCGCATAAACCCAATGACAACAAACAACATTATCATTGAAATATGTGGCACTAGCTCCCAAGTAGAATTAATGTGTTAAGTTTCAATTTCCTCTTCCATTGCACGATACCCACCCAGATGGCCCATGACTGATTTGATAGATTTATGTACCAAAGGGATATCTTCCAAAGTAGGAGCATTTGAGACTACTGCCATGGACAAGAGAATTCGAGGTCTTCAAGTATCATCTTGAGTTCATGTGACCATGTGATGATGAGGATGCTCAAGGGCTCGAGAAAATCATATTAGTTGCTTTCTTGGGCATCTGGCATTTGTGTTATATTGGTATCATCATCTTATATGAGAGAAGCTAGAGAGCTATCATTGTTATGGGCCAAGGTAAGACCTGAAAGAGCAGAAACATCGATGTCATCATGTGGATAGGACGAATCAGAAGAGGGAGAAATTTGTGTGTAACTCAAACCATTCTACATAAGTAGATATCTCCCCTGAACCTGATCATCATCAAAGAAAGAATTTGAGTTTACATAATGATATATATTTTCATCAAATATAACATGTTTGGAGAAATAGACTCATCTGATGGATGGATATAAACATCTATAGCCCTTATGCTAGATCATGTATCCTAAAAATACGCATGAAAGAGAGTGGGGAATAAATTTGTTTGTAACAGTCTATGAGATATAGAAAACCCCAAAAACCAAATACTCGAAAGGAGGAGTAGTTTGGCAAGTGGCCAAACATTATTGAGTATGGTAAATCAATTTTTAAATTGGTAGAGAAAATTCTAATAATAAAAAATACTACAGTATGGAAGGATTCATCCCAAACTATTATAGAATTCTTGCATAAAACATCATAATAAAACCTAATCCTATAAAAATATGTTTCCTTTCATCTGATCTATTTTACTCAAGGTTACTGAATGTGATAATTACTGCAGGATTCCGTCGTCATTAAGATGATAAATAAATTATTTCCTAGCAAATTCACCACCTCCATCCCATTGAAAAATTTCAGCTCTCTTATCAAACCTCCTTTCAACCATAATAAAATTTCGCGAGTGCAAAGAAAATTTTAAATTTTTATTTCGAAGGATAAATCTAAGTAAAATGAATATAATCATCCACATACACCACATAAATCGATAACTCTGATTAGATAAAATTGGAGTAGATCCGCATAAGTCTGAGTGAATATTAAAAGGGGTTTACCCACCACGAATTGGGAGCTTACAATGTTTCCCATCTGATGACTAGCACAAATATATTGGGATTTATTTTATGCATTAACATTGATCAACTGTTTAGATTCTAAGTTATGAAAGCTTCATTTTGACGATGTTCAAGATGTTGAAGCAAGACATCTCCGGATGGTCTTTTATTCTGATTAAAGAGTAACGCTTATTTACTCCCTTAACTGTGTTTAGTCCCCCCTTTCCCATTCCCCTTGGCCAGAGTTCTCCTTGTGCTCTTTTCTTTAATCAGAAAATTATTTGATGAGAACTTAAAATACAAGAAAAATCTATTGTAAATTGGCTAACAAATAATATCTTCGTTTTTCAATTCAAGCACCAAAAGAACATTTGAGACATTGAATTTTCTAGCCCCAATTGCAATATTTGCATTGCCCCACATAAGAAATAGTCAATTGATCACCATTCCCAACCATGACTATATCTATATGTCTATAGGGATGGAGGTTTTGTAACTTACTTGGATCTCTTGTCATATGAGTGGAGGCACCTGTGTTCGGGAGCTATTCCATGTCTTATGAATTAGCTATAGTTGTTGCATCAAGAGCCTAAGGAATATCTTTTACTTGGTACATGCAGTTGAACCGATGCCAACACTAGAATGCAGTGTGTCCAAATCTTCCATAGATTTGACACTTTTCTTAGGGGCGTCTAAGTTGACAGTTGTATCTGTAAATCTTGTTGCAAACCATGATTCCTGTGTTGTAGAGGAGGTGTATCATTGCTTTCTTAGTTTATTTCGGGGAACCCCACTTCCCACATTACTTATCTGACATGTTTAAATTAACCTGCATCTACGAGAGTTGAAAAACTGTTGACCACCAAAGTTATTTCTCCCTTTACTGCAGTAATTCTGAGTACCTCTTTTGGGCATAAAATTGTTCGGTTGCCCAACAAAGGCCATATTTTAATTCGGATATGAGTGTTGTTTAAAGGAAAGGGGCTGATTTCTGTCCTTATGACTCTAAAGGAGAGGTATAATTTTATAATAGGAAGGGATTTGTGGCTTAAGCTCTCATATTTGGGTCCAAATTCATTAAGAAGACAAAATACCATATTTTCATCAGATATGGTTTGCCAACAACTACCAAATAATTGCAAATACTATTGAATCTATGAATGTATTTTTATAAGCTAGAATTCCCTACAGAGTTGGAGTTGTTATGTAAATTGGAACTCCCTAGCTTAAGAACTACCTTGTTTATGCTCGGAATTGTGTCGATCTCTAAGCGAGATCAACTCAAATCTCTTTCAAAATAAGTTAATTTTAGAAATCGTAAAGAGAGTATGGTCGCTCAAATTATCGGCTCAGAAGCCTTGCAGATCTATGCAGATTTGGTTGTCTTATGAGTCTACTAGTAGTCCTAGTTTCAAAATTTGTTTATAAACCTTAAAAGGCTTCCTAATTCGAACTAAATCTAAGTGATAAAGGAACAATTAGAAAATAAATTTTTAAAAAATAAATTTAAAAAAATAGGAGAGAGATTGCATACATGAGAAACTCGGAGTTTGGGCCAGTATTAGTACCACTGGTTCATTTATACCATTTGACGCATTCTCTTGCTTTCGTGAAGCTTGGATCTAAGCTTTTAGATCTAGGAAAACTTGTTCCTAGAATTTGATCTCGAGTTTGAAGAGCTTTTAGTAGGATGTGGGTTTAAGGGCTTTAGCCTAAGGCTCTATTGGGCTTTTCCCCATTTTCTAACTTTTTCCCTAATTTTATAAGGGTTTTACGAATTCCTTAATTTTATAGGCTTTCATAGGATTTTTCCTAAATATCTATGATTTTACCTAATTTTATAGAGGATTTTTCCTATTTTCTGAAGTTTTCTAAGAATATTCCTAAGGATTTTTCTAGGGATTTTTCAGTGATTTTTTGGATTAGTTTTTTGGGATTTTGGAGTGGGTATTTATAGATTGAGATTGATTTGTATCGGCGACTGAAAATAAGTCAATTTAATCCAAGGGTCCAGATTTAGTCAAAGATGTTGAATATTTTGGATTTTTTTGTAATATTTTGGATTTAAGTGAAGAATGCACCGCCTCGAGCCCATTTGGTTGCGTGAATCATGGCTTGTCACGTGGCCCGTGCATGACACAATGCCTATCGTGTGGCCTGACTAGTCGCGGCTCGTGCATTGGGGCATTTTGATCATTTCACCTCAGGCAACTGGCTCGACATGCTCTAACTCTCCATGATGCATCCGATTTGAGTGATTCTTCATCCATTAGAAATCTCTCAGGGTCTACTATAGCTTGGGATAGGTTTTGGAGGGTTTTTGGGAAAACTAAACTGGGTCTATGTGTAGTAGGATTCACTAGGGTTATCGTGGCCCTTAGGACTCAGAATCAAGATTTCTAGGAATTCCCTTAGCTAGAATTTGTGGGGTGTCTATGGTTGCCGCCCCTCTTTGGCATTCACCTAGGACGTCAGGTGAATGGCAAAGAAGTAAACACTCGAGACTTGATGAAAAGAAAAATTGAGGAGTCATCCTTTTGAATGACTACAACCCTCTGGGAAGGCAGTACACCAAGGGATATTTTTTATTCATAAGATATCGAACTGGCAATGCACTGTATTTGACGTAGTGGTTTTGACAAAGGTATCTATTAAACGGGATTTGAAGTGACAGTCAATAAGAATAGTGCTATCTTTGAGCCAGTGACTTCTCTTTGTTAAAGTCACCCTAATGTTACCTGGGATGCCAGTGTAGTCAGTCATCTTTAGCTTTAAACCTTTATTTTTGGATCCTAGTTTTCGATGGAATGGGATTTTTTAATTTTGAGAAGAAATGTTGGTGATGAATTTCTAGCTAATTGAACTTCTATTGGCCTTTGATTCTAAATTCCTAGGATCCAAGGAAGGCTAACGATTTGGGAACCTATGGGTTGTTTTTCCTACAGATGGGTTTTTCCTAAGGATTTATGCTTCAAGACATTTAGAGAATATGGAAACATGTAACATCACGTATAGGATTGTCCAACTCCTTTGTTTTAGAAAACATTTTTAGCAATTTTGAAAGCAAAGAGAGGAACTTTTGAGAACAGAACCAGGTGCTTGAGCATACGATTTTTAAAAAAAGAAATTAAGATTTTGAAATCTTGACAAACATATAGGGGAAAGTTTTGAAGAGAGGGAGAATTTCAAAAAACAAATTGGTATTTTAGGCGCATGCTACCATGGAGTTTTTTTTTTTGTTTTCCAAATGTGAGCTTGCCTAGCTTTTGCTAGGGACCTTCAAGATGAGGAATCATCAAGAACTTCCTCATCTTACAATCGTAGCTCTTGTGTCACAACTCAATGGGGATTTTATGAAGTTTCTGAGCAAACCAATGTTTTGGATAGTATGGGATATTACCCTTGAGTGTTTGGAATCTCCTTGGACTTCAAATTATGTTCCTCCACTACCTATCTTTTTGAAGTTCAAATATTCGAGGCTCTTCAAATTTAGTTGGACTGATGCCTTCATATTTATTTTTCTTTTAACATCTTTTTGACTTGAGAAAAGAAGTCGAGAATAATGTCTAGAGATATTGGAGAAGGGAGGAGATATTCTCAACTTCTCCAATATCCCCCAGGGTCAACATTGAGTGTTCAGCTTGATGACTCTTTTCTCAACCCTCGAGGTTCCTTTCGGATTTTCATCTCGGGGAATTTTGTCTTTCTTTTTTTATTTTTTTATTTTTTTTTTTTCTTTTCACTTTTGAAGAAGATGAAGAAAGAGGAGGAGAAGAAGAAGAGGGTGAAGGAGGAGGAGGAGAAGACGAAGAGTCAGTGGTGTTTTCCTTCTTGATACTTTGTCCAGATGAGAACTCGGTCTTCCTTCTTTCTGTCAGGTGGCAGAGAGGATTTAGTCTTGGTTATCTTTGGATTTTCCTTTCCCCTGGTTGGTATCTCACACTTCTTTGACTGTGGTTTCTGAATTCCTTGTTGAATTTTCCCTCTTGAACTGCTTCACTCAGACCTTGATCTTTAGACTTGGAGTCACTCTCAGCTTCCTAGTCTATCAATATCCTGGTCAGTTGGCTAAACTAATTTCCTTTTTACTTTTTTTTCTTGAATGGGAATATTTTCATTTTTCTACATCCCTAAGAATACTTAGTACAACTTTTATTTATTCTTTTTTTATTTTTGAGGCCCCTAAGCATTCTCAAGACCAATCACATTTTTTCCTTGCCGACTCCTGAGGCCGTTGATGCCACGTAGTAGGATGCCCAAGCAGAGTGTGGATGCTCCACTTGGCTTATTTGAGACAACGGAGCAAGTGGTTGCCTTGCTCTTTTTTTGTAATCTTTTTCATTTGCAACTTTATGTTGCTCTTGAGGTGTTGATGGCCTCGAGACATATTGGGAGTCATCAGTGTGAGTGTATAGAAACTAGTGCTCTTGACTTTGACTACATTGTAGTTGAAAACAAACCAATACAACCTGAAAAGTTTACAATATACTAGTAATTTCAACTCAAAAATACAAATTACAGCAAGGTCACTATTGTAACAGTGAGCTATTGACTTCCAAATACATTCATTTGAGAGGATACAACTCAAGTGGAGTTCCTTGCATATGAACAACACACGTTTCAAAAGGAGATCATCAAACTATGTATGTATAATATTGTTTACTGTGCAAAATAAGAGAGATCTTAGAATGAAGGTCTCTCAAATCTGACACCTTAAAATGATGAAAAATAAAGGAAATAATATGGTAAATAGCGTGGGACAAATCAAATTCAGATCTAAGGCCAGATCTGCCGAAAAACGAGCAGATTTATCTTCAAATCTGTGGCAGAGCCAGCATGATCCAAAAATATCCAAGATACAATTTTTAAGCAGATTAACCAAAACAGAGAAAAATAAAATTAAAGTAACGACATACGAACAATAAAATGAAAGAGATAAAATACAAGAGAAGATGATATCAAACAGGGCCGGATGGCCCGAGACTCCCAAGCCTTCTGGTGATCGCCCGTATTAGAACCAGTCCTCTTTTGCCCCTCTGATTCGGATATTCACTAGCAAGATTCTGGATGAAGAAGGGTCGTTGTGCCCTAAGGGTAGATCTTGGGTGGTTGTGCCCTAAGTCTAGGTTTTCTTTTACTTTAGGGTTAGAGTCTCAGGAAGCTAGATTTTTCTTTAGAGTTTCTCTCGTTCTCTCTCTGGTTTCAATCCCTATCTCTAGGGTTTTTTTCTCTTTGAAGTCTCGATCCCCTCAAATGACCACAAAAAGAGGTCTTATAGGGGTCCAAACTCGTTGGGAAGGATAATCATGCGTAACAAGCAAATCCCTAGTAAAAAAGTCAAATTTTGAGGGTCCCGGATCTGGGCAGCATGGGTAGTGTTGCCTGGGTAGCACGCCCCGTGTCGCCCAAACTAAACCATGTCAAATTTGAGTTTTTTCTTTTTAGGTGTGTTCTTCAGCCTCTTATGAAGCTTCTAGAGAGAATTTGGGTAAAAAAGGAGACTTTTACTATTTTTAATGATTGTTTTGATAAGACAAGGCATTTACAAAAATCTGGGTCAAAACACGGTTTTTGTAGGGTTCTGGGCAAGCCAACTGGTTCCAGATCACGAGGTAGGCTATTTGAACTATGGATTTGGGTTTCCTAGGTTAATTATGATCCTAAAGGTTCAAGAAACCACATAATTTGTCATATTTAAAATGGGGTGTCTACAGTTGTGCCTCTTTGACACTCCCTATCCTTCGAGGGACAGGTGAGTGGCAAAGAAGTAGACACTTTGACATTCCTTATCCTTCAGGGGGTAGGTGAATGTCAAAGATAAAGCAAACATTTTAAATTTTGTCCTGAAGTCACCTGGTCAAGGGGCACACAACTAATTGCTCCAAGTCATTGCGCTCACCGAGCTCACCCTCCTAGGGCATTTTTCTTCTTAGGGTTTTCGGCATGATATGTCGATGACTTACACAAGCTTGAAACTCGATTTGAATTTTCTGGCCATGCTACTTAACGTCAAGGGTGTTTACAATTTGAATTTTTAACCCTGGCATTTTCTTTGATCTCCTTAGGGTTTCCTAAGGTTGTCTATAGGGAAAAACTTTCTATAAGAAGAAACTTGTCTGACAGAATTCGAAGTGAGAGACGAGGCAGCAACGTAGCAAACGCTGTAATTATCATATACGACTGTCCAAGCTCCTTCATATTAGAAAATGTTTTAGAAATTTTGAAAGTAGGGGAAGATTTGAAATAGAACCCGGAGCAGGGACATGTTACGATTTTAATAAAGAATTAAAGTTTTTGAAATCACAAGACATATAGTGAAAATTTTGAAAAGAGAACAATATTTGAAAAACAAAGTTGGTTAACATATTTAACTCCTGCAACAATGGAGCCCTTTAAGCAGTTTAGCGTCATGCAGTGATGGACTATACACCCGACCCTTTTACGTCATATGATGATACACGTTTGAACAAGGTGGTTGTGCCTTGAACATCATTGAACAGGGTCATTGTGCCCTGAATACATTCAACATATTACATTATACAAGGCTAGACGTTACCTGTCTTGGCCATTTTACGTCACATGAGTTTGACGTTGAACTAGATATACCCGACCTTTAGCGTCATACGGGACTACACGTTTGAACAAAGTGGTTGTGCCTTGAACACATTGAACAGGGTGGTTGTGCCCTGAACACATTGAACAGGGTGGTTGGGCCCTAAACACATCCCACATTATACGTCAAACAGGGCTAGACGTAACCCGTCTTGGATAATTTACGTCGCACGAGTTTGACATTTTTCCTGTCTCGACTCTTTAATGTAGCACGAGTTTGACGTTTTTCCTGTCTTGGCTCTATAATGTCGCACGAGTTTGACATTTTTCCATTGAAACAGGGTGGTTGTGCCCTGGATCAGACTTTAGTTGGTAGTTTAGGCTCATGTCACCAAGGAATGCTCTCTCTTTTTGAATTTATTTTTTATTTTTTTGAAAATTTGGAAACTTGGTTGGTAGTTTAAGCTCATGCCACTGCAGAGCATTTTTATTTTTTTGATTTTTTTTTAAATTTTATGGAAAATTGGTTGGCAGTTTAGGCTCATGCCACCGAGGAGCGTTTTATTTAAAAGTTAATAAAAAAGTTTGAAAATTACCATAAAAACCATGACAAACCAAGTTTGATCTCTAGAAGGCCCCCAAAATTGAGTGGGGAAACTTTCGGGGAAACATTTTTGGGCGACACTAGCCGTGTCACCCAGGAGGCACTGGTGGTGTCGCCCACCTAAAAAAAAACCTTTTTTTTTTAGTAAGCGTATTTTTTTAGAAAACATAAAAGTTTTGGCAAAAATGTATGGGTGACGCGAGGGGTGTCACCCTCACAGGCAGGGTGACACGGCCAGTGTCGCCCTTGAATTTTTTTTTTTTTAATTGGAAAATTTAAGGGATTAAAAGGGGGTTTTTTCAAAAAAAATTTTGGGCGACACAAGTAGTGTTGCCCATGTCTGAGTACTGAATTGGGCGACATGAGCATCCAACCCTCAAAATTTGTTTTTTGATTTTAATTGGTTTTAGGGTTATCTAAACACTTTGTTGGCTGAAGTAGATAACTATGGGACGCGTTTTGGGTCGAGTTTCTTTTTTACTTAAAAACATCATCCCTCTCCCATTCTTCTCTCATATTTCTGACTCAATTTTCTTCCTCTCACCTTCATCATCTCCCTTCTGCATCATATTCCCTCTGTTTTTACAAGCTTTTATGGCTCCTAAGAAGGATAACATGATCTCCAAGGGCAAGGTTTTTGAGCGGGTTGTCAACGGAAGAGAGGAGGAGGATTCCCCCCTTTTTCCTGCGGTTAAATACTTCCCTGAAGGTCTGACCTCTCATAACTCATGGGGCCTTCGATCGGGTGAAGTTCCCTGACACGTCAGTGGCTTTCCTATCATCGGACCCTGGTTTCGAGATTGGTTTCTTTTCGCTAGGCAGTGGCCCGAGTTCATGGCCCTTTTGGCTTCAATTTCGATGATAGGCATCTTGAACATGGCCTCTTGCCTTGTGAACTTTCCACTTCTTGAGGCTCTTGCTGAGAGGTTCAACTATCAGACAAACACTTTCTTTCTGCTTACAGGCAAGACAACACCAACTTTGGAGGAAGTTGCCAGGATTTGTGGCCTGAACCTAGCCGGGATTGCGTATCAACCTTCCACTTCCACCGACGACCATTCTATCATGGGTGCGCAACTTCTCGTGGCCAGTGGGTTGATATGGAGTTGCTAATCCGAAATAGAGAGCAATCTCGAGCCGCTGAACAGATCCATATTTTTTTTTTCATGTTGTTGGGCTCCATCCTTTTTCCAAGTGGTCGCAAGACAGTTCGTAGCTCCCTTATTCCTTTAGTCCATGCCTTTAGGGAACGAGCGGGTTACACCATTGTTCCGACCGTGTTGGAGGGCATATACCAGGGTCTTCACGACCGGGTCACGCAAGGCGACTGATTTATTGAGGGCAGTGTCTTGATTTTGCAGGTATATTTTGAACACAATTTTATTTTATTTTTCCTCTGGAACGCAATACTTTGTCTTGTTTTGGGCTTTGGAGTTCATGTTTTTAACATAGGAATTTACTAAAAAAAGACCGGCTCGATCTGGGAGGTGAGTTGGGTGACAAGGGTCAGTGTCGCCCATACAGGTTGAGCGACACTACCAGTGTTGCCCACACAGGCTGGGTGACACTACCAGTGTTGCCCACACAGGCTGCGTGACACTACTACCAGTGTCAAACTGCCCGAGATGATTCCGGGGTTCAGGGCTTCTGTTGTTTGTGTTTTTAGGGTAATTTTGAGCTCTGTTTTATGCAGGTTTGGGCCTATGAATACAATGTCGTTGTCCGTCCTCCTCCATCAACGATAGTTGTATTTGCAACTTTGGGACTAGCATATGTCAATGACTCCACCCGACCACAAACGTCAGATATTATCAACGAGTCTTTCGATTGGGTGATTAGGGGCCTTGAGAACGTGTCCTTATTTTTTCCTGCTATGGGGCATTCATGTGTTATACTGGCTGGGAAATTCATCAAAGAGGGGTATTTCCCTCAAAGGGTTCTTCACTGGTTTCGCCACATTCAGAATTACACTTCTTCCGGAGAGACGATCGATCGTCGCCCTATCTTTCCGCTGCGTCTGCACTCTTCAACTCTTCTGATCAAGGCAAGTTTGTCATGGAATGGGAAGAAGTCTTCTTTTAGTGAGGGGTTTGCTAAGCAAGGCAAGTCCACAACCACTTCGAACTATGATTCTTGGTGGGAACGTGCCTGCCCTCTTCCACTATGCCTTAGATCTTCGAGACTTCGTGGTGAGTCTTCTGCTCCTAGTGAAGATCTTGTGCCTCATCGAGAAGATGGCACCTATTGTTCAAATAAATGAATCAAATCAAATGAGGACACATCTGACATCAGTTTGGAAGAGGCTGAAGTCGAATTAGCTCGAAGGGTGACCGTTGTGGCGGAACTCAAGGAAAAGGATGTTGATCCGAAGTCGAAGACTGAATAGCCAAATTATTTTCTTTACTTTTTTTTCTTAGCATGAATGAGTTGATCCTACGATCATTCTCATTTTCAGTACTTTTTCATTTTGTTGAAGTGCATTTGGGACAGTAGAAATTTCAGCTGTAGGACCAAATTTGATGGCGTGAACGCCTATAATAACCCAATTTTTTATCAAAATAATAAAGTCAAAATTTTGAGATAGCCAAAATTTTGTTTTCTGTTGTGCTTGATTTCTCTTTGTTTTTTTATTGTCCCTGTTCGGGGGTCTTTTAACATATACGTGTGCAGTTGACTCGTTGAAGTAGAGTAGAACACTTTCTTTGCACACACTTTCCAAACTGAATTGTTACAAACTCAGCCACCTAGTTGTAGGGTCTTTGGCTCGAATTTCCAGCTATTGGGACATCGTAAGCACACACGGGGATGAGCTTGACTCATTTTGCCTCAGGGGATCCACTCGAGAGAAAAATGCTCCCAGACTAGCCAATATCGTCATTGGCGAGTTTCACCCATCTCCGATATGTGGTAGTTGGTAGTTATACTCATACAACCATGAAGTGCCTGACTAGTTTCAAGCCTTCATAACAGGCATAGGAACTTGGCTTCGAGAGTGAGGCCAGATTGACTAACAATTTAGCCTATTGTAGAGATGGAGGAGGTCCCTTCTAAAAGGAAAAAGCTTTTGAAAATGGATGATTTTAACAATCAACTTGAAACAACATTTTCAAAATGGATGGGCCTTACAGTTTTGCCACCTATGGCCCCTTTGGTGGTGATTTTCTTTGTTATATTATACTCAGAGATGATGAAAGGATTCCCTTGCAGGATCGTGAGAACTTAGAAATCACGAAGTTGTCTTTTTACCTTTGGAGCTTTCATTCTCAACTTCACGGATCCATGAAGAGTCCTCTGGATTCTTGCCGGCTTTCCTCTTGGAGGGTCTTGACGTTTTCCAGGGTTCGTCAAAACCACTTCGATTTTGCATTCATGTCACCCTCCTACATCTTTCTTCATCCTCAGGGTCTGCTTGTGCAGTGTTATTGGAACTTACTAGTACTTGTTTGTACTTGAGTGTTTTGCATCGAAAGCTCCTTCTTGGAGATTTTATTCTCTCTTTTACCCGTGATGCATTTTCAGGTTTTCACCATTTCCATTTTTTTTTATTTTTATTTTTATTTATTTTTTTCTTTGTGAGGCCTTCTCAAGTTTTCTCCACGTTTTTTAGCCCCGTTAAGTGTAGTATTCTCTGAGATACATTGCTTTAATGAGGCTGTTGAGTTCGTACCCCTCGTTATTTTTTATTTTATAAGAATTGTCTGCATGCACTCGGGTAACCAAGAATGGACCCTCCCAATTAGGTTTGAACTTGCTTAAGGGGTGTGGATTTGCAAGAGTATAGAAGATTTTCTTGAGTACCATGTCTCCTTCTCTAAATTTTTGAGGAACAACTTTTCTTTGGTATGCCTTTTCAGTTCTACGCTGGTAAGAAACGATATTCTGTGTTGCTCGTAGTTGTTTTTCATCCAAATTAATGAGGACTGTAATTCATGCTTCGAGGCCTCGTAGAATGATGCCATCGAAGGACTTTTTGCATACGAGATCACCTCTTACTAAGAATCCCATAGAAAACCTTCAAAGGGCTTCTTTATCATTTTTGATGGCTCCTTTGGGGTATAAACAATCTTTTAACGGGGACAAAACATCGTGGAACCACGGTTTTGCTTTGACTAGCTCATCTGAAACAACGAAAGATACTTCCCCATCTTTCTCATTCTCTTGCTCTATTTCTTTTTCGATCCTCGATGGGGAAGGGTCATGTTTGTTTTTGATATAAAATGGCAATGTGGTGATATCTTGAGGAATATCAACCATTGAAGAAGGGGTTGCAAGGGTGTTGACGAATAGATTATTTTCCCTAATAACATGCTGAAATATGATTTTCTTAAAATATGGAATCATCTTTTCCACCTTTTCTTGATAGGGTTTGAGTTTTTCTTATTTCACCCTCCAAATCCCTTGAACTTGATTTATGATGAGTAAGGAGTTACCAATCACTTGTATTTGTTGGATTTTCATTCCCATGGCATTCTTAAGCCCTGCTATAAAGGCCTCATCAATGTTATTGGTACATGGGAAATTCAATCTAATGGCCGTTTGCATTAAAATCTTCTCTGGTGAGCATATTATGACTCCTATACCTGACCCATATTCATTATTTGCACCATCGAAGTATAGCTCCCAAATTGAGTCTTCAATTGTGAAGAGGTTCTCATTAGGGAGATCCGTGTTAATAGGAATATTGTCTGGCAGTGCATGTTCAACTAAGTGGTCAGCAATGGCTTGCCCTTTGATCGATTTTTGAGTGACATACTAAATCTCGGACTCGCTCAATAGCATTCTCCACTTCGTCAAACTCCGTTAAGGACTGGCCTCTCCAATAGGTACTTGAGTGGGTCAATTTTTTATATGAGCTTGACTGAATAAGGTAAGACATAATGTCTTAGTTTCTGCGTGGCCCACACAAGTGTTAAGCAGTGTTTCTCCACATCCGTGTATCTTGTCTCATAATCGACATGGTTTTTCTGATATATTATATCGGTTTTTCTTTTCCATGGTCGTTATATTGTCCTAACATTGCCTCCATGGTCTTATCTTTCACTGACATGTATAGGAAAATGGGTTTATATGGACTAGGAGGACTAAGGATGGGAGGTTTAATGAGGTACTCGTTGATTTGATCTAACATTTCTTCGCATTCGTTGTCTCATATGAATGGGGTGTCCTTCTTAAGGAGTCTATTGAATGCTGTGCACTTATCCGCCAGTTGTGAAATGAAACGCCTTATGGCTTGTATGCGACCTTGAAGCCCACAGATTCTCTAATGTTCTGGGGAGGAAGCATTTCAGTGATGGCTCATATTTTGGACGGGTCCACCTCAATGTCTCTTTGGTTTACTATAAAGCCTAGTAATTTGCTGGATTCAACTCCAAAGGAACATTTTTGTGGATTGAGTTTGAGTTGATGTTTCCGGAGTCTTTCGAAAGTGGTTCTCAGGTTGGTGAGATGACCAGACCTAGTCTTTGACTTCACCAAAATGTCGTCGACATAATCTTTCATAATGGTATGCATTAGATCGTGGAAGATGCTAGTCATTGCCTGTTGATAGATTGCTCCTACATTTTTGAGACTGAAGGGCATGACTGTGTAACAATAGGTTCCCCATTGCATTATGAATGACGTCTTGATTTGGTCTTCTTCTGCCATGAGGATTTTGTTGTAACCCGAGAAGCCATCCATGAATGTCAACATCGCGTGACCCGCAGTATTGTTGACCAAGGCATCTATGTTTGGTATTGGAAAATTGTCTTTGGGACATGTCTTATTGAGGTCTCTGTAATCGACACACACTTGGATCCTCCCGTCTTTCTTAGGTACGACCATTATGTTGGCCAACCATTCTGAATAATCGACCAGAGTAATGAACCACGCCTTGAGTAGTTTGTCGATTTCTTCTTTGATTTTGAGCTCGAGGTGGGTCTTTTGATGTCGGAGTTTTTGCCTTACAGGCTTCACCCCTTCGTCGAATATTAGGTGATGTTGCACCAATGTGGGATCTTGCTCTGACATATCATCGTATGACTAGGCGAAGACATCGTGGTATTCCTTTTGAAAGGAAATCACATTTTCCTGCTCCTCAAGAGATAAGGAGGTTCCAATCTTGGTTAACCTTGGGTCCTTCCCAGTTCCTAGGTTTACATCAATCGTCTCTTCGATGATCGCCGTTAGATCACCATCGAACCTCTTCTTGATATGTTCAACATGGGAAGTAAGTTCCTTAGTTTAAGAGATTTCTTCAGACTCTTGACTCTCTTGATCTTCATCTTGGTCTTCCAATTCATCATCTCAGGTATTATGCACCGTTATTGGGCTATCTTGAGTGAGCGCCATTTTTGAAAATTCTTTTTCATTATTATCATTCAACAGTTTTTGAAATGTCGCAAGAGGTGTCCCTTATGGGACTCATGAGAGAAATGTTGGGGACTGGACGCACAGGGAGGTTAGATGGCCACCCTTTGCCTATCCATTTTTTGGCATCGGGACTTGAAGGTGCCGCTGGTATGCTTTTAGCGATTTTGAGATAGAGGAGTGATCGACCAATTTCGTTCCTGGGTTTGGATAGGCGGATGAGCTATTTAGTTGTTTTAGAGCCGATTGTGCATACCTTCAAATCCAAGTCAGCGAAAAGGTCTTCAATTCCCAGTTCTTGTGTGTGTTGAGATGTGGAAGAATAGTTATTCCCTGTTGGGGAATCAATGATCACCTTTGGTCGTTTTGAAAGATGAGCATCGAGAGGATCGAGGCTCTGAATGTGTCTGGATGCAAAGCCTGAATAGGTTGAAGGCTTCATCCAGCTTTGAAATAAAGTGAGAGAACACCCGAGTCCTCTTTAATCCTTGTTTTTAGTTTTGACTTGGTGTGATTCAAAATCGCCTCCGTTATGCCTTGCCCTTGACTCCCCAAGCCTTGTCCGGATTGGAAGCCTTGGGAGACGAGCATGTGTCAAGCTTCGAGGGACCCAAAATCGTATCGATGTTGACATTGAATAATGTCCTCCATCGATGCAAAAGTTTACAAAATTTGAGGAATAGGGTCACCGGCCTCTAGGCATAAGGTGGTACAATTAGCTTAGGATTGAGAAAAGCAAGGCGTTCAGTGCATACCTTCGTGACACCATTTTTCGTTGGAAATTTGAGGAATTGATGGAGTGTAGAGGTGACCACAAGGTTATCGTGCAGCCACGGTCTTCCTAGAAGCATGTTGAATGAAGGTTTTATGTCTAAGACATAAAACTTTATCACTTGGATGACCGGGTTGATCATAAGTGTGAGAGGCAATATGCCTTCAGCTTGTCTCTTGGTCCCATCGTACTCAACGATAGTTAGTTGACATGGCTCGAAGTCATCCAGGCTTTTGCTTATCAGCTTCACCATTTTCATAGGGCATATTTTTAGGGATGCCTCATTATCAACAAGCACTCTCCGTATTTCATATCCTTGCATGAGAACAATGATGTGCAGAGATTGGACATGAAAGCGGTTGAAGCTGGCCTGGATGTCATCGTCCGTGAACACGATTGGCATTGGTGCCATTAGTTGGTTGATCATACCACACAATTCATCGGGTTGTGTGTTGCTTGGGATGTGTCTTGGTGAGGACCCTTTCGATCTGGGCCTTGTGTGCTGGTGAGTTGGTGAGTAGCTCGAAGATGGAGATTTGAGCCTGAATCTTCTCGAGATGATTCAATTGATCGTAGGTGGTTGTAGATCTTTGAATTACTGTGTTCGACTCATGACCTACAGCCCTCGCTGGTTGTTTGGCTCTTAAGGAGTTTCCCATCCTTTCATCGAGAGTGTCAGCCATTAATTGAACGGGTTTGAACACTCGGCCTCTTCGGGTTAGGGAATCAACCTCGCTAGCTTGAAGCTTGATAGGGTCAGCCCTTGCAAGAGTAATGGGAGATTTCGGGGAGTTGGCCCCTTGTTTGGGAGATGACGCCTTTTCATGGGTTCTGACCATATCGATCTCTAGTGTGTCATCTTCGTCATATTGGTCCCATTTGGGAAGGTTGTCAAGGTTTGGAGATGAAGGGCTTCCTCTTAGAAGATCTAATAGATCTTCTTCAAGTTCTCGAAAGTGATGATCACAAGCCAATATGAATTGACAGGGATCTTCTTCTTCGTCTCCGCTCTCAACCATGTAAATGACAACGTTCTCTTTTACATTGTCTTGAGCTCCCGACTTTTCGATCGTTGTGACCATATTCTTAGGGAGAGGGTTTGTGAAGATACCCATCTTTTGATTAGGCTCTTCAACGGGTTGACTTCTAGGTGCGACTGTGATGCCCCCCTATTGATTATCCCCTGAATTACCCATTTCAAATATATGTAGTTTTTGGTATCATGTGCATGGTTTTGATGCCATTGCACAACCTGCTCTTATTTGTGACTTGAAATGACGGTTCAGATGGTGGCGGTAGCTAAACCATATTTCTTGCCATGAGTAATTTCAGCACTTTTTCCAATAGATCTTTGAGAGGAGTGAAATTATCCTCTCGCCTTTGGTTATTATTTCAAGCATTGGCTCTAGGCAGGTCCCTTCGGTTTTGGTTCTGATTGTTGTGCTGAGTGGCTGAACCTTGGGGAGTCGTTCTTGGTTTATTGTCGAGCTAGTGCTGAGGGGTGTCCCTCTCTCCCTTTCATGTCGTGCCACCCTCTCGATCATGGAGTCAAAAGAGTGGGGGATAAGGCCCTGGCTAAAAAAGGTCATGTATTCAGGAGCAGCATTCTCTAAGGCCATGGAGATTTTTGTTGGGTCTGTCAGTGGGCATTCTATGACCCGAATTGCCGCCTTGCGGAGTCAACAGATGAAATCCTCGAAAGATTCTCTTGGATTTTACTTCATTGCATGGAGCTCGGTCAGGGAGAGACATCTTGGTGTCGACCCGCTGTAGTGAGAGATGAATTGGTTGAACATTTCATTTGGAATAATTTGTGGTTGAGCAGACATTGTTCCCCAATGTCAGTTCAAGGCCTTGCCAGTCAATGTTTGCGAAAATATGGCCTTTAATTGGTTAGGCCTATCTCGTAAAGCTCTCATAGAGAGGAGCTACGGGTTGACGTGAGCATCTAGATCGCTCTTCCCGTTAAACTTGTTTCTAAATTCTGGGATAACAAATCCAAGGGCAGGTCCTCCATGCCTCCAAGGGTCTCTTGAACATAGGCCTTTGGGGGTAGAATATCATGCATTCCCATTCTTACGAGCATATCCTGCATCGCTTTTAAAGTGTCTTCTTGTTGGGTGTTCGACATGACATTAGGTCCACTGGTCGGTGGGTTCCCAAGCATGGACTGATGAGTCAAGACTTGGGGTATACGTTGGCCAGCATGGGCCTGAGATTTATGAGCCGAAGTCACTGGGGCGGTTTGATACACTTGCGCCTGAGGGGCATACTGACCTATGCGTGTCATCACCGGTTGCAGAAATTGCACAGTTTGCTGGACCGGATGAACTAGAGGAACCGATTGAAGAATCGACTGACTCAATTGTGCTAAGGGTAGACCTTGCCACTGACTTGATTTGGGTTTGACCCTTAAGCTGGTGCACGAACAGTGTAACCTAGGTAAATTAAACTTTTAAGGGTGGCTTGGACACCCATCTCGCCTAAGGGTTGGTCTGGATTGACGCCTCTGCTCCGTACATTGTTAAGAATGTCATGAGCGGTACTACGGTGACTCGAGGTAGGGTTGGATCCCCTAGACCTAGGTGGGTCTTGGTCTTGAGATAGCTGCACCCTAGAGTTATCTCGGTTCGAGTTGTGGGAATTGACATTAGATGCTGCATGAATTTCTTCCCCCACTCGACTCCTACTTTGGTTGCCTAGGACCCCTTGTAGGACATCTCTAGGTCCCCTTGACTATTCAGAGTCTTCCAGGCTAAACCAGCCTTTCAAATCACACCAAATTCATGATTAGGAGTGGATGCTTGGGACTCTGTCTTTAACTGAAGACCTGGGAGTTGGGTAATGGATTGGCCTGACGTTTGTTGATAATTCCAAGGGATTGCAGCATACTGGTCCTTATGTTTAGGAAGGTTAGGCTTTGAGCCACCGACTTGGTGATTCTCTTTGGCGGAGTTCTAGAATTTAAACTTAGGTGAGTTCTAGACTCGACGATTTAAGGCAGACCTATCGTAACTCTAGGAGAAAAACTTTGACTAAGACCTAGGCTGAGATTAGATTGGAACCTAGACTTGCTAGACTCAATGGGTTCTGGTTCGACCTATGCTAGAACCTAGACAAAGATCTGGACTAGATGGTGCATGAGTCTCGGCTCGAACCAAGGGTGGGTCTAGGTTTTGACCGAGGTGTGAGCCTGGTTTGGACCTGGATTGAGCTGGGTGCAAGCTTGGGCTTAGACCTAGGGGGCTTTGAAACTCAGATCAGATGTGGACTCGGACTGGAGCAAGATTGAACTAGGAATGAGCCTTCTGCTGGGATCAAGAGGGGGCCTAAGTTCGGACCTAGGAATGAACCTGGTTCAGACCTGGGCTAGGCTGGGTACAAGCCTGGTCTTGGACCCAGGGTATTTTAATGATCAGACCAGGCGTGGGCCTGGACTGGATCAATGATGAGCTAGGAACTAGCCTTCGGCTCGGACCAAGAGGGGGCCTACGTTCCGATCTAGGTGTGAACTTGGTTTGGACCTAGACTAGGCTGGGTATATGCCTGAACTTGGACCTAGAAGCCCCAGCTCGGACCAAAAGCGGGTCCAGACTGGAATCTAAGATTAACCGATCATAAATAAGCAAGCAAGAAGACAAAATTGTTTGACCTAGTCTAATTATAGGTAGGGTTAGCTTGAGTGTGTGTTCCTAACTATTGAAATGCGGCTAAGCTGATATAGGTCCTCACATAGGTCCTGGCCTCCTGTTATAGGATATTCACCAGGTCCTACTATACACAGAGTTGCTTTGAGGCAAAGGATTACGTAGGGGCGCTCACAGTTAAAGTTACGCGAATCCCAACTGCCTCAGATCTCAATGCTAGGTTCCCTTCACGCCGTTAACGAGAATTTTGGGGGTTTTCGAAATATTTGTTTGCTAGTTTGCCTGGCATTCTCGGTCCGGTGTGTGCTGAAGTTTGTAAAAAAGCACGCAATCAAAAATAAATTCAAGCACACAATGCACACAAAAAAAGCAAGGCAATAAGTGAGCACTTGGCACTGATCGTGCCTGGCGATGCGTGCTTCAAGGCGAAACTCACTCGAAGAACAATATAGATGGAGTGGTAAGCAACCCCTAAGAAGGTAAAGTCAAAACAATGAGACCAGGCACAACCTGTTCTAAGTCGAGCGGCTCAGATCAAGGGTGACTCAAGCGGGACACGGTTCAGGAAGGGACTGAGAAGCCCTAAATGCATTTTTTTATTTTTTTTTATCTTTTTTCAGTTTGATGAAACACAGTTAAACTAAGCGTGGTGAAAGCAGGAAATACATCGTTTCAATCAAAATTAAGAAACTAAAATAAAAAAGAGAAAGTCAGGAGCAGGACAGACATATCTACAGCAAAATATAGTTTTTATATTTTTAAAAATTATTTTAAGCCAAAAAGCACAAAAAAAGGCTCTGAAACAGGCCTGTAGGATTCCAGAAGTTTTTTGGGACCTCTATGATAGGGCAGAACTGACTTTGTCACCCCGGCGGCGTGGGTCGTGTCGCACCTGTAGGTTGGGCGATACAGGTCGTGTCGCCCAATTGTTTTTTGTTTTTGTTTTTATCTTGTTTATCTTGATGAAATAAGGCTACTGAAACTTGCAGAAGCAAAAAAATCAGAAATTTGGCTGAAATAAAATTAAAACAAAGTGAAATAGAAGAACAACAGATAAAACAAACCTGTATCACGCAAAATATTTTTTTGGTATTTTTTTAAAAATTTATTTTGCTCTAAAATTTTGTGAACAGTCACAAAAGAGACCCAGCAACAGATCTGAAAGGTTTTAAAAAAATTTTCACATGGGCGATGGGGGGCACCAGAGGGCTTGTCTCCTTGGACTTGGGCGGCACGACCCGTGTTGTCCAAGAGCCACGCCTTGTGTCGCCTAAAACATTATTATTATTTATTTGTTTTATATTTGTTTTCTTGTAGATATTGATAAAATAAGCATAATTTAAACTTGGAGAAAAATCAAATAAAATTTTTTTTGATGAAAATAAATTAAAATAAAAGCGATCGAAGGGGACTACATATCTAATAGAAAAATATTTTTTTTTTGTATTTTTGAATATTTTATTTTGACCTGAAAATTTGGTAACAGTAACAAAATGGTACCTAGAACATTCTTGAAAATTTTCAATAGATTCTAATATTTTTGAAATTTTGATGCTTGGATCACGCTCGATTTGCCCACGGTGGGCACCAAACTGCTTACCATGCAAAATAAGAGAGACCTTGAAATGAAGGTATCTAGGATCTGACACCTTAGAACGATGAAAAATGAAGGAAATAAAATGGTAACGAGCATGGGAGAAATCAAATTCAGATCTGAGGGCGGATCTGCTTAGAAACGAGCAGATCTATCCTCATATATGTGGCAGAGCCAGCATGATCCAAAAAATCCAATATACGATTTTGAAGAATATTAACCAAACTAGGGAAAAATAAAATTAAAGTAATGAAATAAGTACAATAAAACAAAAGAGATAAAATATAAGAGAATATGATATCGAACCAGGCCGCGTGACCCTGGACTCCCGAGCCTTCTGAGGCTCGCCTGTATCAGAACCGGTCATGTTTTGCCTCTTTGATTTGGATATTCACCAGTAAGACTCTAGTTGAAGAAGGGTGGTTGTGCCCTAAGGGTAGATCTAGGGTGGTTGTGTTCTAGGTCTAGGTTTTTTTTTGCTTCGGGGTTAGAGTCTCAGGAAGCTAGGGTTTTCTCTAGAGTTTCTCTCATTCTCTCTCTAGTTTCAATCTCTGTCTCTAGGGTTTATTCTCTCTGAAGCCTTGATCCCCTCAAATGACCACGAAAAGAGGTCTTATAGGGGTTAAAACTCATTGGGAAAGATAAGCACCCGTAATAAGCAAATCCCTGGTCAAAAAGTCAAAGTATGAGGGTCCCGAATCTAGGCGTCATGGGTCGTGTTGCCTAGGAGAAACACCGTGTGTCGCCCAAGCCAAAAGTTGTCAAATTTGAGTTTTTTCTTTTCGAGTGTGTTCTTTAGCCTTTTGTGAAGCTCTCAGAGAAACTTTGGGTAAAAACGAATTTGTTTTACTATTTTTACTGAGTTTTTTGGTAAAACAAGGCATTTACAGAAATCTAGATCAAAACAAGGTTTCTGCAAGGTTCTGGGCAGGCCAATTGGTTCCAAATCACGAGGTAGGCTATGTAAACTATGGATTTGGGTTTCCTAGATTATGTATAATCCTAAAGGTTCAAGAAATTGCCGGATTTCAAATGGGGTGTCTACAAATAAACATTTAAAAGTTAGCACCATTCAAACATGCATAAGAAAATTATATATCAATGAACTCATAAAAACTCATCACAACATGATCTCTATAATAACAATATGCCTATGCTCTAGTGTATGATGCACCATGTGCTGGAATTGGTGCTATTCAAAATCACCAACATAAGAATATCCCATATTATGTGGGATTGAGATTGATATTGATAACCTTCCTAAAGGAAATAGAAATCCATTGAGGACTAGGACACTTGGATATATCTCTTGGTCTTTTGAGTTTATGTAACATCAATAAGAAGTGTTCTATTTAATATGGATTCCTAACCTTATATATATGGTATGAAAGTGCAGAGAACTTGTGTGCCTTATTAGGCTCACCATATGGGAATTGTGGTTCCTCTAGAAAGAGGAGGGGGGGTCGACAGGGCTTCTTGTGTATAAGAGACAAGGTTTCCTCTTAGAGAGAAGAGAGCTTCTTATAGAGAGAAATTGTGAAGGTGCCTCCTAGAGAATGAGATGCTTGTTTCTTGTAGAGAACGTTTCCGATGTAGATTTCGAGTGGTTCCCCTTTTGGTGAGATAAAGTCTCATTTTATCTCAAAGTTCTCTTCGTAGACAGTAGTTTAGTTGTGGTCTCTTCCTAAACAATGGTCTATTTATAGAATAGAAATGAGAGATTGGTAGTGGTGCTATTTGGAAGAGCAGTTCTAAAAGAGTTTGATCGATTGAGTTTTATCGAGGGTTAGAGAGGTAACTCTATGTCCCATAGTGGATTTTTGTTTGCCGTACCCATAGATGTAACCCTTCTGGGGTAGATCACATAAATCTTTGTGTTTGATGATTTATTTCTCATACTTTATTTGCTAAAAATCAACCCATCTGGTTTAAAGCTTCCATGCACAACACCATGATCACGGGAAGCCCATCAGAGCTCTTGGATGCTCGGTTTATAACTTTGGGTCTTAGCTATGTGCTATTGGGTGACATGTGATGGCACATCACAAAACGAGCCAATTCATTATATAATAAACTGAGAAACCAAACATCTATTGATGTGCAATTCGAATATGGAAGGATAACATAAATTCAAACATCCAAAACAAGGGGAAGTTCATGGGAGTGATCCGGCTTTTTAAACACAAAATCGATTCAATTGAGTTCACAATTTGGCTCACAAAATATTGGCATAATCTCTCCTTGTAAAGTCAATGATTTAAGAAGATATAAAGATTATCTAAGTGACTGATATGAGCATAAAAAATTCAAAAAAAAAAAAATCAGAAAAAAGTATTCCAAAAAGTAAGGGAGAAAGCTCATGGAAAACTATGTCAAATTTTGTGCATGGATGAAGCCTTAAACAACATGGATCAAATGAAATCAACGGTTATTCAAGGAAGCAAAGATCTAATCACCAAAGGGGGAAGAAATGCTACTGTAATTGAGTATTTATAGCCAAATAATACTAAACAAATCAATGGCAAGTGAAAGACCTTACGCAATTATTGAAGGCTTGAAGACTAAACAATCCACGTTTTGAATTTTGAGCTTTGGATTAATATTAATAGACTAGTATGAGATCTTCAATGGAGCACTTCTTCTCATAACATGAGGAAGCTGTTTAGAGAGAGTGGTGTACCACTTTTGAAGAGAGTATATAAGCTCAAGGGGGTATCTATAGCTTCTTAATCCTCAAGTGTGGAGATGCTTTAGATGAATGAATCTTGGCCCTCTAAGTCATCTACCATAAGCTACAAAAAGAGGCATGATCCTAGCCCACCATCCACCATCATCCCATTAAGACGTGTGGTATATATTTGAAGACTTTTATCCTCCTTAATTCACTCAAATTTTGTTTGTTATAAAAAAACGCATGCTCTTCACATTTAATAAAGCTTAAAACCAAGATGAAGGGTATGCCCTTTTGGTCATTTGACAAAAATTATAGTAAAAACATATCTTTGAAAATTTTATCCGTTTCATAAGAGCATTTGGGGATAATGAAATCATGCCACAAAAGCTAAAGAATTATTTACACTTTTACCATATGCCCTTAGGGTAGGGCTCCTCATATTCCTTTTAGAATCTTCTACACATGTACACAAATCACTTGCTTTAAGAATTTAACATGTGTCAAGAATTCCAAAATTTCAATATTTTAGAAAATTCCATAAAAGTACACCTCAAATTATATCAACAATAAAACAAAGGACATGAGGGTCCCTCAATGGCAGTTGATGTCACCCCACATCATCTCTACGTGGGGGGAAGTGGGACCCCTCAAGGGGACCCATGGACATCCATTGGCCATTCAGATGTCCTGTGTGGGTCCTGTGGGATTGTCCATATTTAGGATTTATTTGAAACAATTATGCAAACATAATTTTCTTGCCCAGAGAAATCAAGAAAAATTCCCATGAATCCAAACAAATAATTTATTTCCCATCAAATTAAATCATTTTTCTATTGATTGAAAAGATTTAACAGGTAAATTAGGATCCTTAGAGTCAAATTACAAAACGGAGCACTCCACTCGACTTGACTTGGAATCCAAAGCCACCTTCTCGGAATGATTCAACAAACTCATGACGCACAATATATAATCAAGGACTCATGATATGTTCCTATCAAATTCAAATCGATGTGCAACTCTAAATCCCCAAGTTTAAGTGGATTTTAGATGCACCCGCTAGAGGACACACACACACATGGTGTGGGGGTTCCTCCCTTGCTACATGTGCGTAGCTCTATCTAGTGGATCCTTGGAAAAGTGGCTTCCCATGTGTTATGACTGTATATCCACATGCTACGAAAAGGTTCTAGGAGTTAGGGATTTAGGCTAATGTCCTCCATTTGCCCCAACCTTCTAGCACAGGAATTTATGTCGTCAAGCTCATGCATAAACCGTATAACCCTCACCTATCACTCAGCCATGAGGCACAAATATAACAACCGATCCTGACTAAGAGGTAACACTTAACCCTCTCGGTATCTCCAATATATAAATCCTCTTCATGATATAATCCGGGTTCCATGACTCTTGGTCCCCGTGCGCTAAGATCTTAGAGTCATGTCACTCTTTTAGCCATCAAAAATATCAGAATTTATGGCTTTGAAAGGGATAATTCCAACAGTCGGATAAGTTGTGGGCCTCATCGAATTCCCCTGCTATATCATCGAATGAGGATCCCCTATCAAGTGGTTTAGTGGAACTGTCCCCATAAGGTCTTCTTCGTTGGATGAGACTATCCCTATTATTATGATGGATGGGATTGCCACAATTGTATTTCCATTAATGGCCGACATTGCCCCTGTTGGTATAATAGATGGCACAACTTCTACAACATTTTCATCGGATGGGGTGATCCCTATCAAGCTGGTAGATGTGATTGCTCCTATTGGACTTTCACCGACACTTTCTATTTTAAGGGGTAGTACATTCATTATTAAGAATAATAATTCATTCCATCATTAATTAATAAATTCTATTCATTCTAATATTCTATCATTCTAATCTATTTATTAATTCTATTTGTAATTCAAATTGTCTCTATATATTAAAATTCTCCACTCTTAAGCTTTTCTATTCTATATGCTAATATATATATATATATATATATATATATATATATATATATTCTATTAAGGAATAACAGAAGAATAGATCTATTAAAAAAATAAATTCTATAATTAATTAATTTATAAAAAATGAATTTCTGACTTCAATTATTTCCATTCTAAATTAGATTATATAATTTCTTGATATTCTATTTATATTATAGAAAAATGAAAAATCAATTCAAATATTAATTTTCTAAAAAATATTAATATCATGACTTGATTCTTTTACTTTTAAAATAAAATAAATTTAAAATAAAATAAAGTTCTTATTTATTATTATTATAATTTAAAATTTAATTTATATGCATTTCTTAATATGAAACTGAATATTTCAATTTGAAGGAATTTGAAATAACATGGGATTGGGTAATTTTATCATTTCGTTCTTCATGTACTAAATTTCCTAGAGTTGGTTTCTTCTTGTGCCCCATGGCCATATTGGATGATCTTTTGGCTTGGGGGGATATTGGTCTGTTGGTCTTTATTTGATTGATATTGGCTAGGACTTCTTCATCTTCATTTGAAACAGTCGTATCAGCTTATATCGCGTATCTTTGCCATGAGTGAGCTCCATCTGTATCACCAAGTCATGATGATTCTGACATGCGATGATCTGCACACTCTTCAATTATTCTCATTGGAGTCACTGTTAGATGGATCTTCATTGTAGTTAGGTTATTGCTTCATCGTGACTTCATCCAGCTCTTGCACTAGTACAACCAATGAATCCTTTTCTATCTCATAGGGTGATACTATTTTGAGCATTAAGTCCAAAGCGAAGGTCGAGTGCTTTTGTTGAAGTAAAGTTTGTATTCAGGGGATGCATGTTCTATTACCATACTGATCTTAGAAGTCTTATAGAGTGTGTAATCAATGACTTTTGTTGTAGCCTCTCTGAATTGGTTGCCGAAATCAATGAATGATTTGTCAAGGTTTTGTTTTGTGCAAGCAACCAATTCCCCAAGGGTCATTAGTTGTTGTTTTGTCCCATGATACTGCTTGATAAATTTTCAAAATAGTTCGTCGGGGTTTTGATTTGGGTATTTAGTAACCGTCTCTTGGAACCATATTAGAGGTTGCTCTGAGAGGGTATATTGAAATATTACCTTTAGTTGACGAGGTCTATTTTCATGAGATGGATCATATAAAAGGTAAACAATGACATGATTTTCCGAGTAACCCTTCCCATTGAACTTGTTTTGAAATTAATGGAATTCAAAACCCAATGGGCAGGACTTGATGTCTCTTAGAATATCCTTAATGTAAGATTTTGGTGGGAGAGGGACTAACATTTTTCAATGATTTTTTTGAATGTGGTCAATTCGCCTTGCAGTTGGGCGTAGTTGACTCAGAAGTCTTGGGATCAATTGTTTGCTGATTCCCCATAACTGTCTGCATAGGGTGTGTAGGTGAAGCAGCCGCCGTCGGCTGCGCAAGAGTAAACGAGGGAGTATGTAGAGCCTGTGCAGGAGCCAAGTAGGCTGCTTGCAGGTGATAATATGGAGTTGAGGTAACCTGGAAAGACTGCACCAATGGATGATTGTGTGAAGACTAAGGTGCATTTGGCTTGAATGGAGTGTTACGAGTAGATGGTCCGTGGTCGAGCCGAAGTAATGGGAAGTTCAAGATGGGTAGTCTAATGAAGTTGGCTCTCCAAAGGGGTGGAAATGGCATGAATGTGTTGGTCAGGGGCAGGAGAGGTTCGCCATGGCCAATATGCCTTAAGTCGTCTTTGACCGTAAGATCATCCTGGATGCTCTGAAAATGTGAATGCTTTAAATGTTTAAAGAAATATGAACATTAGACTCCAAACAAAAACCAAAGGACATCACATTCAGTGCCAAATTCACTCGTGCATTCCATATCAGAAACACATGTTTTATATTTATAATAGACACTGAACAATTCAAGAGGTTCATCATCTGTTACAATTTACATTGACTAAAGAAAAGGAAAATGAGCTGATTACCTTTGATTCTGGCTTAGAAAATTATGCATTCGTTTCTAAGGAAGAAAATATGCAGACATATAAAAAGAGAAAAGATAATATCTGGGGGACAAATTGGCCCATATACCTATGGATGTATGTAAAGATATTATCCTTCAAGTGTAATATTCCTAGTAGAACGGGTTTCAAGTGGATCGCAGAAGATGATTATGTCCCTCCCCGTATCCCCAGTATCGCACTTTGTTTTCGCATTCTTAATTCTTACTAAGGTAAAACACCGCAAGAGTGCTTATTTCTATTAAAACTTGTGTCTATAAAAAAATGTGTGACCTCTCTTTAATAGAGGGATCCCCTTTTATCCTATCAAGTTACGATTTTTCAAGGGATAAGTATGCATTTCCCATCTTTGAATCTTCACCCCTTCATCTTCATCAAGGACTTATCCTTATCTATTCATGTTGATTTGAACAGATGATTATCTCACGGCTTCAGTTGTTATCGTACGTATCTCGTGATGATAATCACTCCTTCCAACTGCTACTCATTTTGAATTTAGAACATTCGAACTTCGGGGTTGATCATGATTTTGAGGGGAAAAAATCAGGAATTCGTCACCGATGTCAGTAGATTGCAACCACTTTCGCTGTTCAACTTAATCCATGTTGCACTATTTAAGGGTGATAAAGTCATGCGTAAGGAATCCAATAGTGCTGATTTCATGAGAGAACTCATAGTATTGAGGAAGAAATCCCCATTTTGGTTACCAAATATTGCTCGATGCATACAACTTTTAAGCCATCTTCGGGCAGCTCTAGACTACCGATGAGGATTATGGGTTAAGCCATATCCAGGCAGCTTTAACTGTCGATGAGGATGATGGGTTAAGCCATCTCCCGGTAGCTTTAAACTACTGAAATGTGAGGATGATGGGTTAAGCCATCTTTGGGCAGCTTTAAATTGCCGATGAGGATGATGGGTTAAGCCATCTCTAGGTATCTTTAAATTGCCGATGAGGATGATGGCTTTAGCCATCTCTGAGCAGCTTTAAACTGTCAAAATGTGAGGATGATGGGTTAAGAAATCTCCTATTGACGTGAAACTTTTCAAAGGGGAGGGTATAATGCCTCGAGCATAAATCATAGAGAATCTTAGCTTGATTCCGAACATGAAGCTCTAGGGTATCAGTCAAGGCATATCTCAACAAATGGCGGATACATACATGGGTAGCCAAGTCCAAATATTTTCAAGAGACATGGATTAAGCCAAGTTGAAATAGTTTCAAGAGACACATTTGAGTGGTGTTCATCTAGAACCATGCTCATATTTGACCATCTACTAAGACATTCGTTTAACATGCGTTGTCAACTTTGTTGTGTACCTTCAATCAAGTGTCCATTTAGAGCTCACTTAGTCTTGTAAGAAATATGTATCTTTGAAGGAAAAGCCTATTCCTTTGTTTTATAATGACTTATCTTATCTAGAGTTTGTTAGGATGTATCTAACCTTTGCATAAGACTAAAAGTACACCCAACAAAACTGCCCTAGATGTTTCACCTATAAGAGAAGCTCGAAAGGTGTATAGTGTTTGGCCAATCCTGGGTGGACCTATTGACGCTGTACATCTTATTCTTCATGAAGGTGGCACACGCGCGCCTCATTCTAGGCACCTTAATTAAATGTGGGAACGGATAACCATCTCATCCTACTTTTCTACACATCAATCATCTTTTCTAGGGAGGAAAACCCCTAAGCTTCTTCACGGGGCTCTGTAAATTCTTTGGCCATTAGAGCCTTATTGACTCATCTTGGCTCACTCAAGTACTTTCTAACCTTTCACTTTTTAATCATGTCTTCTCCAGTTCTCCCTCGATACCTCTTTATCTCTCTTAATCCTGACCTTACTACCGCCATGCGTGGCATTGAGGAGCTCACCATCGACATTCCTTCGGCCTTTAGTCTAGGCGAGGGTGTCCGAAAGTGCCTTGTAGCTTTCACCATCATGGGCCTAGCCTATTTTTGAAAGGAGGCAATTACTGAAAGTATGTCCCCCAAGGGGGCTCCAAAGACTGGGTTGCTGTTGAACCCAAAGTCCAGAGAAATCGCCAGCCTCAGGGTCTGTAGGTGGCAATTTGACTCCCTTAGGATAAAATGGTTAAGACCGACAAGGGATTCAGATGGGAAGGCCGACTTCATTGGGGCTAATAGGAACAGGTGTGGGTCCCTTATATGTGAAACATTGTACCTGACTCATTGGTGTGAGGCAGACCCACTGGGGGTTGCAATGGTAAAAATGACCCTACCTCCATTAGGGATAATGAGCTGCAGTAAAAGTATGACTCCTACTGGGAATAAGAAGTCATGGCCCGAGTAGAACGACCTAGGTACCACTCTACTGGGGATAATAGGTCACAATCAAGGTCCAACTCTACTGGGGATAACAGTAAGATGCACATGACTTTTAGCATGGGGCATGTGACAATGGACTGTTTAGAACATAGCCGCCGCTGAGAACGTCCACCACTATTCCTTGGACACTCAGCCTGCACTGAGCCTTTTGAAAATGCAGTCGGAACTGAGAACGTCCACCACTGTTCCTTGGACACTCAGCCTGCGCTGAGCCTTTTGGAAACGCAGCTGATGGTGAGAATGGCCAACCACTGTCTCTTAAACACTCAGCCAGTGCTGGGTCATTGAGAACACAGCCGGCACTGGGGTTACTAAAAACACAGCCGACGCTAGGTAGTTTTAACAACATAGCCAGTGCTGGGCATGGATCAGTGTTCAGGTTCTGACCTGAGCCTGACCCGGTTCTGACTTCTTGTTGCATAGGACTTCATGGGTGGTGATAAAACTTTCCTTGGGCCTCAGGTAAGAACCCGACCCGGTATGACCCATTGATGTTTGACCTCCTTAGACGTGGTTGGGATTCCCAGTTTGTGAGGGGAATTTGAGGAAAGCATTGGCTATAAAAAGGGGGTAAATCCCATTTTCACTGTTTTTCACCAAAGAGTAAAAAGTCTTAAGGTGAATATTGTTGTAATAGTGAGAGTGAGGTTTCCGGTGAATAGCTTCGACAAACACACGGTGCTCCGGTGATGGTTCGTGGGAGTTTGCCAGTAGCCAAGGAAGGTTCTGATTGAGCAAGGAGACTCCCACAGGAAAAGAGGCAAGATTTTGTTTAAGTTGCAGGAGTTTCTCGGCCAGCATAGGGGGTTTTTCGAGAAACAAGGGAACTCTGACTGTGGCTTTGTGAGTTCTGGCGAAGGGAAGAGAGGGAAGAAATTGAAATAGAGGGCTGCTTAGGGCTAGTTTTCGTAGTTTCTCGTCGAGCGTAAGTGGTTTCCCGGTGTCTTGGGGAAAGTGGCAGAGGTTTCCTGTAGTGGAAAGGGAATTCCGGCAAGAAATCGAAGGACGCAGGGAGACAGACGGTTATAGGAGGTGGACCATCGCAGGGAGGTGAATGACCCTGAATCCACACAGGTGGGGACGTGTGTCAAGCCAGGACGTGGCGGCAACTGTCAGGCGGTGGTGCAGAGCTTGAGATGACACGTGTAGGATCTATAGCACGTGTGAGTGCTTTGATCCCGAGCGGCAACTACCTTTTAGAAACTCAGTCGGCGCTAGATGTTAGCAAACACAGACGACACTGAGCGTTAACCAGCACAATCAGTGTTAATTTTTGAGTACTCAATCGGTGTTGGACCTCTGAAGGTACACTCGGCACTGGGCCTTTAGAGACACAGTCGGCGCTAAGCTTCAAAAAATGCAGTCGGCGCTAAGCTTCCAAAAACACAGCCGGTTCTAAGCTTTTGAGAATCTAACCGAAACTAAGCTACTGAAAACTCCAGCCGGCCCTAGGCTTCTGAAAACCCAACAGGTGCTGGGCTTCTAAAAACCCAACCAGTACTTAACCAGTTTCTCAACAATTTTCCTTCGACAGTGAACCCCTGAATCTCTTACAATGGATGAGGCTTCTTACCAAATTCCCGACATAAAGAACCTTCCCAGGGAAGTAGAAGTTGGCACCAATGATTTTACTGGTTAGGCTCTAGTATAGGGTGAGCCCATTTGGCTAACTGCACCTGTATGCAAACCGGAGTGGCCTCTTAGTGTCACTTTCATCACCGACCTGGTTCATTTTGAAGTCCGGAGTGATAATGATGGCAATGTGAGTATCGAAGAAGGGGTGGAGCTTCTCCATTGCATGCATAGGAACATAGCTTCTCTGGAAAACTTGCCCACCCTCAGAAAGTGAATGGTGCAAACAAAGAGGCTAATATGGTCGGGCAAGGGCGTTCGAGTACAGGGAGAGCACCAATATCTAAGGGATACTCTTTCTAGACCACCACGGTGGTAGTGTTGTACAGGAGCATTCTTGAACGTGCTTCACTACTGGCAGCGGTTCGGTGCTCGGCTAGTTACTATGATTGGTGTTCTAATACCATCAAGGTACTGCTCGAGACGTGGAACCACGTCAGTAACTCCTGGCTTTTTGGGTATGGGGAAGTAAGAATGTCCTTGCTAGATCTTCATTTTATCGGGGGTCTCCCGCTGATTTGGGCCATGTAAGACAAATTCGTGCCCCAAAATTCAATCATCTTTGGTGGTGCTAGCGTGGGGGGAGAGGAGCCACCTGCTAGTCTTCAAAAGATTTTTGAGGTTTATCAATTACTTTATGCTCAATCTAGCAATGGTAGGGTAACTTTCACCAAATGGGTGAAATTCTTTTACGTGGACTATCCTGATGGTAGTCAGGGTACTCCAAGAGGGAAAGGGAAGGCAATTGTAAAGGAGGGGCCTCCCATGTATCAACCTGAGACCACCGCCACATATTTGGCCTTATTCTTATGCAAATTTGTGCTCCCTGGAGGGGCAGATGACATTCGTCCAGGCACCTTCTATGTAGCTTGTGACATGGCAAGAGGGCATAAATACGCCCTTGCTCAACCAGTCCTGTGCAATATTTACCATGGCTTTGGGGCCATCTCCCGCAGAAAGGCTTATAAAGGGAAAGAGGGAGGGAATGGCATTGTCAGAGGAGAAGCATTCTCTGGGGACTTTAAAACTCTTTTCCCCATCCATTACATATATGGGTGGCTAGGGGCCTATTTTCCTGCCACTTATGTCAGAAGCCAAGGTAGAGGGGATAAATTATGCCCCTTCTTGATGAGGATTGCTGGTCAAAAGGTCATCTTTCATAGCCCAAGGGAGATTCGAAACTTGTTTGGGCAGGACTTCTCAAATATGCCATGGGTTTCATTTCTGGTTGGGGGCTTCACCGACGGTGCTTTTATTGACGAACTGGGGAAGGAGTTGGATGGTGCTCCTACTACTATTAGGGAACTCATTTTCATCCTAAGCGTTAGAGGGGGATTTTTACCCTATCGGACCCCTCACAATGCCAGATTAGAAGGGTATTTCTTTCATCGCTTAGCCCATCAGGATGGGCTTGATCAGGGCTGGCCTTTCTCCATGTTTTTTGAAAAGCGCCAAGGTAGAATAACCATAGGGAAGACGGACTTGGGACTCTATGAGAGTGCTGGATGCTAGGACATATACAGACTGCATGGTCCACATGTTTAGAGATGACAAAAATAAGCAAATATATGATACCTCATTCGGAAGAAGGGTCAGGGTGATCGGGGCATATGCAAACTGGCGGAGGATCACCAGCAAGGGATACTGGGATGAAGATCACCCTAGGATAGGGGAGCATGGTAACTGGCGATAGGAGACCAGACAGAGAAGGAAGATAGATACTCGTGCCCATGGCGAGGTTTTTGTTCTGGGATATCCTATGAACCGAGAGGCTCACAGAATTTCTCGAGAGATAGTAGCCAATGACACTTCGCCACAAATCCTAGCCCTGAAGAAGAAAACTGGGAGCATCTTTGACAAACTCAGTTCTATCTTCGAGATGCGTGAGGGCCAAAAGGTCTCAGGTTATGAGAAGTGTCCCATTCAGGATTTGAGTGCCTGATCGGGAGTGGTCATCATAGCAAATTGGCTGTTGGTGCTTCTCAAGCAGGGATCTCTAAAGTGGCTGCTCCTCCTTCAGCATAAGGGAGGAAAAGGAAGCATTCTACCACTACCAGTACTCATGCACTGACTCAGAGTGGTAAACGTACTCGAAGGCGCAAGGGTGCCAAACTTCTTGTGATTTTGAAGCAGGAGGTAGCTCTCTTTCTTCTGATTCATTAGCATCTCCTCCAGTATCACCTTTTGCGCTTTCTTCACCATCTTCTGTCTCTCCTGAATTGTCTTCTTCTTCTTCAGAGACTGAGGTGAACGACTCTGGCCCTTCCAAGCCAATAATGATTGCTTCTGACCGGGAAATGACCCCAGGACTGGGGGAGACACCCACAAGTCTGGTAGTAATCCTTGAGTCAGATCCGATTCATGAGGAAACCGATGAGGTTGGAGGCTCTGTGGTTCACGAGTTTAGTGCCTCAGCTGGGACAAGAACCGCGATTGAAGAAGAAGGGCCTCTGGTTAGTGAGGCACTTGAGAATGAAGAAGGTGATGCCCTTGGAGGCACAAATCGTGAAGATGGTGGGGTTGAACTTTTCGTGGCCGAGGTTCTGGCCGTCGAGGGTACGGACCAGGTGAAAGGGGCCATGGCTGAGGCTGATAGAGTGTCCTTAGAAGGTGAAGGCCAAAGGGAAGAGGGAGCTCTTGATCTTGTCAATATTGACTAGACAATTCAAGAGGGTGAGGGGCAAGGGGAGGAGTTTTCCTTGGAGTATGTTGAGACATAATCGGTGGCCCCCTTGGGGGAGGGTCAAGATTGCATGGCTGGAATTGAGGCATCCAAGGAAATTAAGAAAAGGGGTGCCTCTGGATCTGAAATTTTGGGCTTCACAATTGCTTCAGAAAAGCCAGTGACTCAGATGGTTATCTCCTCTTCGACAGCCCTTGAGATCAAAGCCTCTTTAGAGGCGGCAAGCACATTAGTACCACCCCGGCCCATTTTCAGTGGGGTATCTGATATAATTGCAGGTATGGGTCTTACTGGCCTTCAGGGTTTAAGGGAACGTCCTTTCAGTGAGCTGGGTGACGCTTTAGCCAAACACCGGGAATTTGTTGCTGCGACTACTGTTATTATGAATGCGTTAGAAGTTCTTTCCCATTTTGATGCTACCCTAAGCGAGTTGGAGAGTTGGTGGTCAGAGAGACTGCTTCATGAGGAGGAAACCAGTAGGCTAGCCTCCTTGGAGGAGTCAATCTTGGGTCGTTGTGAGGAGATAGATTCTTGCACTAAGAAGAAGGCCACTATGACTGGCCGTCAGCTGGATCTTAAGAGAGAGGCGCAAGCTTGCTTCAAGAGGATGGTCCAAAACAGAGAGGAGAGGTGAATATTAAGGTAGGAATTCGCTAAATGAGATGATTCAGAGAAGGGCCATGGAGACCTCTTTGATTGCTGATTTATCTGAACTCACTCGCACCATTGAGTCCGAAGCTGTGGCAATGGGAAAGGAGATTCAAATGGTGGCCGAATTGAAGGAACGTATTCAGGACACCGAGGCTTCTACTACAACATGCAGAACATAGATCAATAAGATCATTGATCATTTTTTAAAATGTATTTTCTTTTGCCACCACTTGTAAAAAGTTTGAACTCATGAATAAAATGCTTCTTTTTCTCTTTTGGCTGACTTTGATGCATGATTTCATTCTTCTCTTTACTTTGCTGCACCTCATGTACTCTTTTTGGGCTTGAGCACCTCTCGACATATTTATTGTCCCAAGGGGCTAATATACTAGGCCTTGTTTATTCCTTTGACAGGCTGCCGTGGCTTTGATAACTTCGAAATGGGGAGCCATTGCTTTTTCTCCTCTTAATGTTTGATTGGACAAGGGCTCATGATTCATTTTACTCATCATTTGGTGAGCCTGCTCACTATAAATAGTCCATCGGGAGGGGCTTTGGCCCTCATTAGTGGTGCATTCACTTCAAACCGATCATAGCTTTTGGTCTCAAGCACGAACTCCTTGAGATGTTTTGAAGCAATATGCATAACCTTCAATTGGCTTTGGAAATTGCGAACTTCGCTTTTTAACTCTGCTAGAAGATCCTTCTCTTGAGGGGAAGAAGACTCTCCTTTCTCAAACTGTCCACCTCTCGCAAAACTAGAGAAGTGCAAAGCTTGTGGCTGGTCACTGGTCTGTACTAACCATGTTGTTGAACAAGGAGCATCCTCTATACTTATAGCAACCGGATTTTGACAAAAATCTTACATGGCGATTGACCCACCACTTCTGCTTTCAAGAGTGCAATAGGGATATGCACGACTTTTTGATGGTCTGGCGTATATGTGATCTTTGGAGCTGGAACCTCTATCCCCATGACTTGCTCAATCTCAGGAATGACCTCTGGTTCATCTTCTGGCCAAGGTGGCCCAGAACTACTCCTATTCCTGTGTAGAAGGAGTTTTTTCAAGGATGATTGTGGGGATGCTGGAATGAATAAGAGTTAGAGGGAGGATTTTGCATTTCCTTTCTTCCTCTTTGAACATGTTTACCAATGTTCTGCCCACATCCTCAACATCTTCATGAGGCGAAGATCTATTCTTTAAGCTATGGATAACCATAGCATTGATGTCTCTGCCTGTGAGATGGGGTGAGGGATAGAATTGTCCTATGAGGCAGAGGGAAGGGGCTGCCTTGGAGGTGCACCATCTGAGTAATGAGAAATTGACCTCATGGTTAGCTGATTGTCGTGCGACATCTATACGATCTATCTTCTCCATCATTATGCCCGCCTTATTTTTGAACTTGTTCATGCGGTCTTCCTGCGAGTCAGGTTCATTTATAACCATTGCGCTGACTGTTTCTTCAGGGAGGTCAACCTTGGTTGCAGTTCAGGGCATGCGAACTTGACGGGTTGCGCATGGTAGATCGGTCAGCATACCCCGACTGGACTCGATTCTTATATGCCGATCATGTGAGGACTGGTTCTTGACGGTCTCGGGACCGCGGCTGGTGAGTGGCTAGGTCATTTTCTACAATGTTAACCACAGTGCAAGGCTCATGCACTTCCTCTTTAGGCTTCGTCATCTGAAGACGGTAGAATGGGTTCCGACGAAGAGGGTCATCAGAGCTGGTTGCCCCGACCACCTTGATCACTTCCTCGGTCAGAATTTGTAGACCCTTATTGCGTTTAACTTTGAGGTTTCGATGGACCTCGTGCCAGAACTGTGATCGGGACTGCGGCTGGTTGGCTCTTCTTGCACCAAAGAGAGCTATCTCCATCAGGTGTGGCATAGGATGAAGTCGGAGACTGGAGTCATCTTGGGCCGGGGAGGATGAAGGACATGATCTTCCATCAAGTCTTTTCCTTGAGCTCTTTTGTAGGCTTTAGAGACATGACCGAAATGATGGGGTTGGTTCAAGATGGTACTCTAGGGGAAGGTCTTCGAGTACCAAGGCTGGAGGTTCTTGCTTGAAGAAGGAGGAGCAAGCAAGAGGAGAGTTGACTCATGAGAACACCTGAGTCGAGGGCTAGGAGCTGTCTATAATGGTGACATGTGTGGGCCCCTTGAAGAAGGATCATAGGGGACCTGGGGGTCAGCCCAAGACCAAGTGTCATAAGAGAACTCGAACTTGTGAGTGCTTTGTAGGCGGGCAAGAGGGTCGACTCCTATGTACTCGAGTTAACACAACGACGACGTTGCCAAGAGCAGTGGGATGCATATGATCAATGTGTGCTGAACCTGGCCTTGGGTGGTCTGATCTTGGACGCTGAGTAGAGGTAACATAAGGGTTGCCCCGAGGTGTGGCTCGAGTGGATGACCCACGAGCCTTATGGTGTGTGTGAGAGGTGGAGGTCGCAAGGTCTTCCCCTCGATGTGTCGAACCTCTAGGGATAAAGACTCATGGTGGTGCAAGAATGTGGGGGGTAGCCTTGCAGCGACCCACATAAGCAATGGCAAATTGTTTGCCTCTTACAGAAAGGGACTGGGCAGCCTCCCGGCATACCTCAGTAATAATACCAACAAGTGACTTGCCGGTGGCAGGGTGCATGCTGTGTGGGGCAACAAAAGTGCTACCGATGCAAGGGGCCTTGGTGGAAGTTCCACCGAAGCTAGGAGATGGGGAGTTAGGGACCTTTAAGTCCCTACCCACACCAATCCAGGTTAAGACCTGGGAGCTAGACCTGGGGTCTTTGCTCAAAAAGAGGGTTGGGAACGAAGTTCGAGGAACTTGTTCCTTAGGGACATTCGTGAATGTGGGGATAAGAAAATCCTCGATCCGAATGAATGGGTTACAGACCCCGGAAGCAATAAGTGCAGATAAAGAAAATAAAAAGAACTAGCCAAACAAGTATGATTTGACTAAGGGGTAGTAAGTCGCCAGTGGAGTCTCGAAACTGGTTAGGTGCCTCGATCTTACCCTTCGGATCTAGGTGATCTGGCGGCACGCGTCTCAGGTTTCAGGGGAACCAGGGACTTGAGATCGCTCTCTCGAGAACCTTGCTAAAAAATAAGGGCAAGTAGACCAACCGATGAGAGAGGAATTTAAGGTGGGTTTGGAACTTACTCAGGCTGGCTCATGTGGGCGCCCTCTTAGATCACGAAGAAATCCCCCGAGTCGTAAAACTGGCTCAAAATCGCCTCCCTTAGCTTGTATTCTCCTATTGCTGCAATCACACACATATGAAAAATATTACAAGATAGGCCGGTCGATGGACCACACCTTGCCTTCAGGTGAACATACACAGACGTGCACATTCAGAAGATGAGAACAATGAGAGGATGAAGATTGGGGTGAGAAGAATTTGATCGAGTGGTGAGATTGAGACAATGACCTGACTAGTAGATAATTGACCTATTGTGGTAGTAAAATGGGCTCGATAACTTAAATCGACTCAACAAAGTTACTACTAGAGGACTATACCAATACCGACTTATTTACGATGAAAGTCTGACAGATTTTCCGTTGAAGATCTCTCGAATTTTAACACCTTAGACTAATTAAAAATATGTAAATAAAGTGGTAGAGAAATTGGGATAGATCGAATTCAAATCTAACGCTAGATTTACTCGAAAACCAGCATATCTTTTCTCAGATCTGTAGCAGAGCCAGCATGATCCAGAGAATTAAAATATAATTTTTACGACAAGCTAACTGATCAAAAATAAATAAAAGAAGCAAAATAGTAAAAAGAAGATGAAAGAGAGAGGAAAAAATAATACCAAATGGGCCGGATGGCCCAGAATTCCAGAGCCTTTGACGGCTCGCCCGTATTAGAACCGGTCCTCTGTGCCTCTTTGATTCGAATTTTGACCAGTAGATCTCTGGTATAAATAGTTAGATCTAGGGTTGTTGTGCCCTAATTTTAGTTTTGATCATGTTTTTTGTACCCAAGGTCTAGGTTTTCTCAGTCTTGGCGGTTAGGACTTCTGGAGGCTAGGGTTTCTATGTTCTCTAGGGTTTTCAATCTAGAGATTTTTCTAATGTTGTCGGTCTTTCTTGGGTTTGGAGAAGAACTTCCTTGGTTTTCTAAGGGTTTTGTGATCATCAGAGAATTTCCTTGGTTTTCTAATTTTTTGAGATTTTTCCTAAAGTTTTAGGAATTTTCTAAGGGTTTTTTGTATTTTTGGATAATTTTCCTAATTTCAAGAATTTCTGAGGTTTTTTTTGTCTCTTTTTGTCTCTCCTTTTGGGTTATGGAGAGGGAGTATTTATAAGATTCAATTGGTGATTTATAAGATTCAGCTGGAGTTTTTTTAGAATTGTTTGGATTTATCTTGAAGTTTTCGCCTTATCTAATTAAAGAAAACATGTTTACTGCATCATCAGATCTGTTGAATGTGTCATCAGCACGCGTCTGGGAGTGTCGGGCCCGTTACATCCTAGCCCACGACCCGACAATTTATCACGACCCCTCTCCTTGACCCCTGTCGAAGGGCGACGGAGCCCAGGATTGCAACCGGAGGTCACAAACGTCACTCTGGTGGGAGTGGCTCAACGCATAAAAACATAGAATCGAGTGCAAACCACAAAAAAAAACTAGATTAAATCTATTCATCAAAAAAAATAACAATTCCAAAAGTATAGCAATCTCATTCATTCAATAATAAAAAGTCTTTACAATTCCTTCTTCTTGGCACTACTGGCCCACAATACACAAAATGAGGTACACCACACATTACTGAGACATCCAAAACATACAATGAAAGTTTTCAAAGGACGGCTTTTTAACCTCTTGACTTCAAACTTCAAATCCCCAAAGGTCACCCACCTTAGGCACAGATGTCAACACTCTTCACTCTACAGTTATAAAAATAAGATGGAATGAGCTAAGAACCCAGTAAGCAGATCTACACCATTGCATTCTAATTAGCATGATAGTAATAACAAACACGCAACACACATATACGTACATATACACATGTATCAAATAAAGTCCCTCAACGTGCTTCTTAACATTCTAACTAAAATGTGAGAAAGGCAGTTCAATATATATGCATAAGTCATAATCACCTTTCTTAGAGTAGAGTAATAAAGACAACAGATCACATTTACAATTAAAAGCTCATGCAGAAAGCGTAAATCAGTCATGCAAATAAATCTATCTACTCCTGAAGTAAAAGCCACATTGGTTAGGCTAAGCCAATCCTGAACTTTGGACTTCTACCCTCAATCAGGAGGGTGTACCATGAGAAGTAGAAGACTCACTTCGTAAGGCCCTTACACAACACACATCTTCAGTGCGCTTTGGGGTTTTCGATAGATAGAGGCCTGGCAAGACACTACCCTCTCCTTGTGCCCTTTTGGCGAGAGGGCATTATACTACCATTAGGTGACTCAATACGTAGTGCCCACATAGATTTGGGGGCGCGACCCTCCCAACAACTCACATCCTGAGTCCCGTCCTATCATGGGGAGTAAGGGAAAAAGTGCAGCTGTCAGCACCATGATTCACACAGTAGGTGCCCATTCACATAGCATAATAGCATCGCAGCTGTCGGTATCATCATTCACACAGTAGGTACCCATCCACATATAGCATAAGCATCATGATACCATTATTCACACAATAGGTATCCATTCACATATAGCATAAACATCATGATACCATCATTCATACAGTAGGTATCTGTTCACATGTATCATAAGCATCATGATACCATCATTCACACAGTAGGTATCCATTCACATATAGCATAAACATCATGAAACCATCATTCACACAGTAGGTATCCATTCACGTATAGCATAAAATCATGATACCATCATTCACACAGTAGGTATCCATTCACATATACAATAAGCATCATGATACCATCATTCACACAGTAGGTATCCATTCACATATAGACTAAACATCATGATACCATCATTCACACAGTAGGTATCCATTCACATATAGCCTAAGCGTCATGATGTCATCATTCACATAGTAGGTATCCATTCACATATAGCATAAACATTATTAAAATCAATGCAATTCACATCACAATAGGGAATTCATCATAATCATTCTTCCATGTCATAGCAAAGCATAATGTCATTATCATGCATGCGCACAAGTGCTCACAATTGGGGTCCTAACTTTTGGAAAATTTAGAGTTTGAAGATGGTTTCAAAATAAATTTCATGCCAAACACACCTATTTCTTACTCGGGAGTGGTTTAAGGACAACATGATTCCGTTTGACCTCTTAATGGTTAAAGGAAATGAGGGCTAACTAACTGGCCCCTGCTGCATATAGTGGACAACAATGCACCTTGCTTTAGATCATTATAACATTCAAACTGTAAGGCAACTTGTGATGGTTACAAATTAAAAGTTTAAGCCAAGACGTAGTTCTTTCTAACAAACCAAATTTAAAAGCATTTTGATTTTATTTGGTGGTTCAAAAATTCATGGAAATCAAGGCGATAGTTCTGATTTTTATAGATACTGCCCATAGTAACATACCTCCATAAAACAAAGTATAACGTTCAATCTAGGAAGCTTTTCAAAATAGTTTCTCCATCTAAATTTTAGCCCATTAAAATATATTTCAAATGGTTGTGGTTTGGGGGAAAATGAACTTCATTTGGTTAGCTAAAATCAGTGAATTAATGAGAAATCTAGGAAAACGGTCAATAATGATATACCTTCTCATTTTGAAATATAACTTCAGTTTTGTAAATAATTTCAGCAATAGGTAAAACCAAAAATTTTACTAGATTCGTATATCTTTGCAACGGGTGTGGTTTGAGATCAATCGGACCCCATTTGACTATTCAAAAGCTGCCTACAAGGACAGGCAAACTTCTGGAATTTCACAATGGCATACAACATGTCTCAAGCATACATTCCATGATCTTCATTTCATGGTGAGGCACATAATAACAACCATTCTCTCACAATGTGAACACACACATAATTAGGCATAACATGCATTTCTTACATAATCTAAGAATCATGCAATCATTCTTGACATTCATCATTATCATAGAACAAGAGCCCTAATCATACACTTTCATTCTCATTTTGCATGCATAAATTCCGTACATCCTTACGACTATTATGTAATGGTGATGAGTCCACTTACCTAAACAACGATGGTGTCTTCTTCACTCCTCTCCTCATAGCTCTTACCCGCCCAACAATGGCTGCCCACCTTGTGTCTTAGAGAGAGAGAGTTGAAGTAAGAATGAGTGGTACGGGTGAGGAAGGGGGCTTATGTACTTTTGGGTCGAGGTGGTTAGCCAAGTGTCACCAAAAGACTGTAAAATCTGGACATGTGGCACTCAATCAGTATGCATTTGACAAGTGGCCTACACTACTTGTACATGTCAGAGACACAGCCTGCACTGCATAGAAATCCACCCGGCGCTTGCCGCTTCACACAAATTCACCCGACGCTGGCTCTTCCAACCGACGTTGACTTCTTCTCCAACTCACTTGGCACGGGCACTTCCAACCGGCGCTAACCTCTTCACCAACTCACTCGATGCTAGCTCTTCACTCGGCACTGGCTCTTCCAATCGGCGCTGGTCTCTTTACACAAATTCACCCAGTGCTGGCCTTCTTCTCCAACTCAGCCGGCACTGGCACTTCCAACTGGTGCTAGCCTCTTTACCAACTCACCCGGCGCTGGCTCTTCATCGGGCGTTGGCTCTTCCAACCGGCACTATCCACAACTTCAGCCTCCCCATCTTGCCATGTCACACAATTAGGTCTCACAGGTACTAAAGTGTTATTTGTTATATCGTTTTATCCGTAGGTCTAATTCAGGTGATTCTTGGACCGTTGGAAAGCTCTAAGGCTCTACTTAAAATTAGGATAGGATTTGGGCAGTTTTGGGTTAATTAAATTGGGTCTACTTGGAAAATGTGGTCCTAAAGGTTCAGAAAACCATATAATTTGCCAGATTTAAAATGGGGTGTCTACAATTGCCTTTCTTTGGCACTCCTTGTCCTTCGAGGGACAGGTGAGTGGCAAAGAAGTAGATACTTTGGCGTTCCATGTCCTTCGAGGGGCAAGTGAATGTCAAAGATAAAGCAGACATATTAAATTTCTTCTTGAGGTCACGTGGTCAGGGGGCACACCAACTATCCCTCCAAGTCATTGCGCTCATAGAGCTCACCCATCTAGAGCATTTTTCCTCCTGGGGTTTTCGACGTGAGATGTCGATGAGTTACACAAGCTTTAAACTCGAATTAAATTTTCTAGCCATGCCGCTTAACTTCAAGGGTTTTTGTAGTTTGAATTTTTAACCCTGGCATTTTCTTTAAAGTAGGGGAGGTTTGAAATAGAACCTAGAGCAAGGACAGGTTACGATTTTAACAAAGAAATTAAAGTTTTTGGAAAACACAAGACATATAGTGAAACTTTTGAAAAGAGAAAGATATTTCAAAAAACAAGGTTGGTTAGCAGTTTTAACTTCTGCAATCATAAAGCCCTCTAAGTAGTTTAGCGTTATGCAGCGATGGACCATACACCCGACCCTTTTACGTTAATATGGGGATAGAAGGAATCCATCAAACAAGATGGTTGTGCCTTGGATACACTCGACCTTTTGCGTGATACAGAGCTCGACGGTACCTGCCTTAGCTCTTTTATGTCGCACGAGATTGATGTTTTTCCATCAAACATGGTGGTTTTGCCCTGGATACACCCGACCTTGCACGTCATACGGGGATAGACGGTACCTGCCTCAGCTCTTTTACGTCACATGAGTTTGACTTTTTTCCATCGAACAGGGTGGTTGTGCCCTGGATACACTCGACCTTTCACATCATACGAGGATAGACAGGACCTGCTTCGACTCTTTACGTTACACGAGTTTGACATTTTTTCATTGAAATCGGGTGGTTGTGCCTTAGATACCCCCGACCTTTCACGTCATACCGGAATAGACGATACTTGTCTCAGCTCTTTTACGTCGCACGAGTTTGATGTCCTTTCGTTAAACAGAGTGGTTGTGCCCTAAATACACTCGACCTTTCATGTCATACGGGGATAGACGGTACCAGCCTTTGCTCTTTTACGTCGCACGAGTTTGAAGTCTTTCCATTAAAACAGGGTGGTTGTGCCCTGAATACACCCGACCTTTCACATCATACGGGGGTAGATGATATCTGCCTTGACACTTTTACATCACATGATTTTGACGTCTTTCGTGTCTCAGCTCTTTAACATCACATGAGTTTGACGTTTTACCTGTCCTGGCTCTTTAACATTGCACGAGTTTGACATTTTTCGTATCTCGGCTCTTTAATATCACATGAGTTTGACATTTTTTTCCTGTCTCGGCTCTTTAACATTGCACGAGTTTGGCGCTTATCCACTCTCAGCAGTTTTACATCGCACGAGTTTGATGTTTATCCTATCTCGACTCTTTTACATCGCACGAGTTTGACATTTTTCTGAATTGGACTTTGGGACATCATACGAACACATGGGGATGAGCTTGCCTCATTTTGCCTTCCAGTCGAGAGAAAAATGCTCCCAGACTAGCTAATATCGTCATTGGCGATATTCACTCAAAATCAATATGTGGTAGTTGGTAGTTATACTCCTACAACCATCGAGTGTCTAGCTAGTTTCAAACCTCCATAATAGGCGTAGGAAGTTGGCTTTGAGAATGAGGCCAGATCGACTAGCAGTTTAATTTATTGTAGTGATGAAAGAAGTCATTTCTAAAAGGGTTTTGAAAATGAAGGGTTTTAATAATCAGATTGAAAAAAAGCTTTTAAAAGGGACGGGCCTTATAGTTTTGCCACCTGTGGCTCCTTTGGTGGTCATTTTGTTTATTATATTTTACCCAAAGATGATGAAAGGATTACCTTGTGAGATCATGAGAATTCAAAAGTCTCGAAGTTGTCTTTTTACCTTTGGAGCTTTCATCCTATGCTTCGTGGGTCCTCTAGATTCTTTCTGAGTTTCCATCTTGGTGAGGTCCCGATGTTCTTCCAGGATTTATCGAAGTCACTTCGGTTTTCCATTCATATCACACTCCCGCATCTTTCTGAGTTGGTTTTGTTGGGAACTTGTAGGGTTAGGAGTCTTTGTCCTTAGGGTATGCTTGTGCAGTATTGTTGGAACTTACAAGTACTTGTTTGTACTTGAGTGTTTTTTAATAAGAAGCTCCTTCTTATAGATTTTGTTTTTTTTTGTGATGCCTTTTAAGGTTTTCACCACTCTTTTGAGCCAGTTATGGGTAGTACTTTCTGAGATACATCGCATTGATGGGGTTGTTGAGCTCGCACCCCTCCTAATTGATCTTATAAGAATTGCCTGCATGCACTCGAGTGACTCCCAATTAGGTTTGAAATTGCCTAAAGGGTGTGGGTTTACAGCAGTGTGGAAGATTTTCTTGAGTACCATGTCCCCTTCTCAGAACTGTTTATGCCTTATCGATTCTACGTTGGTAAGCATCAATATTTTTTGTTGCTCATAATTGTCTTTTATCCAAATTAACGAGGGCAACGATTAGTGCTTCGATCTTTTGTTCCTCATCTGAATCTTTATGAATAAACACTCAGAGACATGGTATCTCAACTTCAATGGATAACACTACTTCCATATCATACACCAATGAGTATGGGGTTATGTCAGTAGGAGTCTTCTCAGTTGTCCGATAGGCTTTTCGTGCCAATTTTTGTCACCTTCAATTATTCTGTCTTTAATTCTGAGAAGTTCTTTGTTTATAGCATCTTCTTGTCCATTTCCTTGAGGGTAGTAAGGTGTGAAGAATTTTTGCGTTATCCCAAACTTTTTGCACACCTTAGAGACCTTCTCATTTTTGAGATTAGATCCATTGTCAGTAATGATTGACTCAAGAACACCGAACCGTAATACAATATTGTTCTTTATGAAATGGGCAACATGTTGTCCCTCAATCTTGATAAATGATGCGGCCTATACCCATTTGGTGAAGTACTTTGTAGTTGTTAATATAAAATACTGGCCGTTTGAGGCTTTCGGTGAGATCATTCTGATAATATCAAGACCCCACATGGCAAAGGGCCATACAGGCGGTGTTGAGTTGAGTGCTACCGATGGTGCATGGATGAGGTATCCATAAAGGTTACATTTGGGACATTTCTTTACGAACTTCCAACAATCTTCAGCCATGGTGTTCTAGTAATAGCCTTGGCACCTGATTTTTTGAGCTAAAGCGGCTATGCCATAATGACCTCCTTTATTGTGTTACTCTGTCAGTACTTGGTCGATTTCTGGCTGATCAAGACATCATAGAATGATGTCATCAAAGGACTGTTTGAACAAGATATCTTCTCTTACTAAGAATCCCATAGAAAACCTTTGAAGGGCTTCTTTATCCGTTTTAGTGGCTTCTTCAGGGTATAACCCATCTTTTAGAATGGACAAAACATCGTGGAACCATGGTTTTGCCTTAACTAGCACATCTGAAGCCACAAGAGACACTTTCCCATCATTCTCATTTATTTGCTCTGTTTCTTCTTCGATCCGTGGTGGGGAAGGATCATGTTTGTTTGTGCTATAGAATGGAAGCGTGGCGATTTTTGGAGGAATATCAACCATTGAAGCAAGGGTCACAAGGGCATCGGCGAGCCAATTATTTTCCCTAGTTACATGCTAAAAGGTGATTTTCTTGAAATATGGGATCATCTTTTCCACCTTTTCTTGATAGGGCTTGAGATGTTCTTCTTTTACCTTCCAAATCCCTTGAACTTGGTGCATGACGCGTAAGGAGTTACCAATCACTCGTATTTGTTGGATTTTCATTCCCATGGCATTCTTATCAAAGCTTCATATTCAGCAACATTACTGGTACCTGGGAAATTCAATCTGATGGCTGTTGGCATTAAAATCTTCTCGGGTGTGCATAGCATGACTCCTATACTTGACCCATATTCATTCCTTGCACCATCGAAGTATAGCTCCCAAATTGATTCCCCAATTGTGAAATGGTTCTCATTAGGAGATCCGTGTTGATGGGGGTGTTATCTGACATTACGTGTTTAACTAAGTAGTCAGCAATGGCTTGTCCTTTGATCGATTTTTCAGTAACATATTCGATCTCAAACTCGCTCAATAGTATTCTCCACTTCGCTAAACATCCGTTCAGGACTGATCTCTCCAATGGGTACCTAAGTGGGTTTATTTTTGAGATGAGCTTGACAGAATGAGATAAGACAGTGTCTTAAGTTCTGCATGGCCCACACAAGGGTCAACTAATGCCTCTCCACATCCGTGTATCTTGTCTCATAGTGCATCATAGTCTTGCTGATGTAGTACATCGTTTGTTCTTTTCCATGGTCATCGTATTGCCCTAACATTGCCCCGTAGTCTTGTCTCTAACTGACATGTATAGGAACATGGGTTTGTCTGGACTAGGAGAGGTAAGGATGGGAGGTTTGGTGAGGCACTTCTTGATTTGATCAAACACTTCTTCGCACTCATTATCCCATATGAATGGGGTATCTTTCTTGAGTAGTCTATTAAACGACACGCATTTGTCTGCTAGTTGTGAGATGAAACGCCTTATGGCTTGTATGCGACCTTGCAGCCCACGAATTTCTCTGATGTTCCGGGGAGAGGGCATTTTAGTGGTGGCTTGTATTTTGGAAGGGTCCACCTCAATGCCTCTTTGATTTATTATAGAGCCTAGTAATTTGTCAGATTCAACCCCAAAGGCACATTTTTGCAGATTGAGCTTGAGTTGATGTTTCCGGAGCCTTTCAAAATGGTTCTCAAGCTGGTGAGATGATCAGGCCAGGCCTTCGACTTCACCAGAATATCGTCGACAGTCTTTCTTTCATGATGGTGTGCATTAATGTGTGGAAGATGCTAGTCATTGCCCGCTGATAAGTTTCCCTTGCATTTCTTAGGCCGAAAGGCATGAAATTGTAGCAGTAAGTTCTGCCATGAAGATTTGGTTGTAACCTGAGAAGCCATCCATGAATGACAACATCTCATGCCCCACAGTGTTGTCGAACAAGGAATCTATGTTTGGTAATGGAAAATTATCCTTTGAGCATGCCTTGTTGAGGTCCCTGTAGTCAACACACACTCGGATCCTCCCGTCTTTTTTGGGTACGACCACTATGTTGGACAACCATTCTGAGTAATTGATGGGGGTAATGAACTTCGCTTTGAGTAGCTTGTCGATTTCTTCTTTAATTTTGAGCTCACGGTGGGTCTTCTTACGTTGGAGTTTCTGCCTTATAGGCTTGGCCCCTTCATTGAATATTAGGTGATGTTGCACCAATGTGGGATCGACCAGGGGACGACATCGCCATATTCCTTGAGAAAGGAAATTATAGTTTCCAGCTCCTCAGGAGATAGGGAGGTTCCAATCTTAGTTAACCTTGTGTCCTTCTCAGTTCCTAAGTTTATGCCTATCGTCTCTTCGATGATAGCCGCTGGGTCACCGTCGAACCTCTTCGTGAATTGCTCAACATGGGAAGTGAGTTCCTCAGGTTGAGGGATTTCTTCAAACTCTTGGCTCTCTTGATCTTCATCTTGGTCATCTAAATCGTCATTTCGGGTATTGTACACCGTTATCGAGCTATCTTGAGTGTTCACCTTTGTTTAAAGTTCCTTTTCATTATTATCAGTTTTATCATGTTTTGATTTTTCAACGGTTTTTGAAATAACACAAGAGTTTCCCTTATGGGACTCGCGAGAGAAATGTTGGGGACTAGACGCGTAGGGTGGTTAGATGGCCACTCTGCGCCTATCCTTTTTTTGGCACCGGGACTTGAAGGTGTCGTTGCTATGCTTCCAGTGATTCTTGAGATAGGGGAGTGATCAACCAATTACGTTCTTGGGTTTGAATCGATGGATGAGCACGCTTGGCTGTGTTAGAGCCGATTGTGCATACCTTCAAATCTAGGTCAGCAAAAAGGTCTTCAGTTCCCAGTTCTTGTGTGTGCTGAGATGTGGAAGAAGTGTTATTTTTAGTTAGGGATTTAAGGATCACCTCAGGCCATTTTGAAGGACGGGCATTGAGAGGATCGAGGCTTTGAATGCCTCCAAATACAAAGTCCCGGATAGCTTGAAGGCATCATTCGGCTTTGCAATAAGCTGAGAGAACACCCGAGACTTCTTCAATCTCCGTTTTCAATTGTGCTTCGAATGATTCAGAAATTGCCTCCGTTATGTCTTGCCCTTGACTACCCAAGCCTTAGGCTGGTTTGAAGCCTTGGGAGAAGAGCATGTGCCAAGCTTCGAGGGACCCGAAACCGTATCGATGTTGACATTGGATAATGTCATCCATCGATGCAGAAGTTTGCAAATTTTGAGGAACAGGGTCACTGACCTCTAGGTGTAAGGTGGCACAATCGGCTTGCTCGAAGGAAGCGAGCGGGATTTCTTCGAGCTCGCCTCCTACAGCTAGCTCCTCGTTATGTATACTAGGATTGAGAAAAGCAGGGGGTTCAGTACATACCTTTCCGACGCCTTTTTAGTTGGAAATTTGAGGCATTGATGGAGTGTAGAGGCGACCACGAGGTTTTAGGCAGCAACGGTCTTCCTAACAGCTTGTTAAAAGAAGGTTTTATGTCAAAGACATAAACCTTTATCACTTGGACGGAAGGGCCGATCTTGAGTGTGAGAGGCAATATGCCTTCAGCTTGTCTTTTGGTTCTGTCGTATGCAGCGATAGTTAGTTGACACGACTCTAAGTCTTGGCTTTTGCTATCTACTTCACTGTTTTCATAGGGCATATGTTTAAGGATGCACCATTATCAGCAAGCACTCTTCGTATCTCATATCCTTGCATGAAGATGGTGATGTGCTGAAGTTGAACGGGAAATCGGTTGAAGCTGGCTGGGATGTCATCGTCTGTAAACAATATTGTTGTTGGTGCCATCAGCTGGTTGGTCATTCCACAAAACTCATCCGGCTGTGTGTTGGTCGGGATGTGTGTCTTGGCAAGGACCTTCTCGAACTGGGCTCTATGTGCTAGTGAATTGGAGAGTAGCTCCAAGATGGAGATTTGAGCATGAATCTCTCCGAGATGAGCTGGTAGATCGTAGGTGGTTTCATATCCTTGAATTTCCTTATTTGGCTTGTGATCTATGACCCTCGCTGGTTGTTTGGTTTTCGAGGAATTTCCCAGTCTTTCATTGAGAGTATCGGCCATCAACTGAATGGGTTTGAACACTCGGCCTCTTCGGGTTAAGGAGTCGACCTTGTCAGCCTGAAGCTCGATAGGGTCAACCCTAACAAGAGTAATGGGAGACTTTGAGATGTTGGCCCCTTGTTTGGAAGATGATGCATTTTCGTTGGTCCTGACCATATCAATCTCTAGTATGTGATCTTCGTCATATCGATCCCATTTGGGAAGGTTATCGAGGTTAGGAGATGAAGGGCTTCCTATTAGGAGGCTCAAACGATCTTCTTTGGGTTCTTGAAAGTGATGATCACAAGCCAATATGAACTGACTGGCATCCTCTTCTTCGTCTCCACACTCAATCATGTGAATGAAAACATTCTCTTTCGAGTTGTCTTGAGTTCCCGGCTTATTGGTCGTTGTGACCATATTTTTAGGGAGAGGATTTGTGAAGATACCTATCTTTTGATTTGGCTCTTCGGAAAGTTGATTTCTAGGTGCGACAGTGATGTCCCCCCTATTGATTAACCCTTGAATCACTCGTTTCAAATAGATGCAGTTTTTAGTACCATGAGCATGGTTTTGGTGCCATTTGCACCACATGCTCTTATCCATGACTTGAAATGTTGGTTCCAATGGTGGCGGGAGATGTACTATATTCTTAGCCAAGAGTGATTCCAACAGTTTTTCTAATGGGTTTTTGAGAGGCGTGAAATTATCTTCTTGCCTTTGATTATTATTTTGAGCATTGGCTCTAGGCTGCCCCCTTCAGTTTTGATTATGATTGTTGCATTGAGCAGCTGAACCTTGGGCCAATCCGTTAATGACGATCTCATTAACCTGACCAGAAGCATTCCCCTTGTTTTCATTCTTATTTTGGTGAGCTATTATCAGCTTGTTGTCGGACTTGGTGTTGAGGGGTATCCCTCGGGCTCTTTCATGTCGTGCCACCCGCTTGATCATGGAGATGAAAGAGTGGGGGATAAGACATTGGCTGAAGAAGGTCCTATACTCAGGAACAACATTCTCTAAGACAATGGAGATCTTGGCTGGGTCTGTAAGTGGACATTCTATGACCCGCATTGCCGCCTCGAAGAATCGACCGATGAAATCCTCGAAGGATTCTCTTGGGTTTTGTTTTGTTACACTGAGTTCACTCAGGGAAAGAAGTCTTGGTGTCGACCCGCGATAGTGAGAGACGAATCGGTTGAACATATCGTCTTGACTGATGTGTGGTCGAGCTGATATTATTCTCTGATGCCAGTTCAAGGCCTCACCAGTCAAAGTTTGTGAAAGATGGCTTGCAGTTGGTTAGGCCTGTCTCGCAAAGCTCGAATAGAGAGGAGGTATGCGTTGATGTGTTTATCTAAATCGCTCTTCCCATTGAACTTGTTTCTAAATTCTGGGATGACAAATCCCAAGGGAAGGCCTTTCATGCCTCCAAGGGTCTCATGAACATAGGCCTATTTCATGCATGCCCATTCTTACAAGCATATCCTGTATTGCTTTTAAGGTGTCTTCTTGTTGAGTATTTGGCATGGCGGTAGGTCCACTGGTTGGTGGGTTCCCATGTGTAGACTGATAAGTTGAAACTTGAGGTATATGTTGGTCTGCATGGGCCTGAGATTGATGAGCAGCAATCACTGGGGCGGTTTGATAAATTGGTGCCTGAGGGGCGTACTGACCCATAGGTGTCTCCACCGGTTGCAAAAACTGCATGGTTTATTGGACCGGATGAACTAGAGGGACCGATTGAAGAATCGACTGACTTAGTTGTGCTAAGGGTTGACTAATACCACTAACTTGGTTTGGGATCAACCCACAAGCTGGGGCATGAATAGTAAAACCTAGGTCAACTAGAATTTTGAGGGTAGCTTGGACGCCTATCTCGCCTAAGGGTCAGTTTGAGTCGATACCACGGCTTCGTATAGTGTTCTGGACATCATGAGCTATACCATGGTGGCTCGAGGTTGGGTTAGATCCCCTAGACCTAGGTGGATCTTGGTTTTGAGATCACTGCACCTTAGAGGTATCTTGGTTCGAGTTATGAGAATTGGCTTTATATGTTGCATGAATTTCTTCCCTCACTCGACTTCTACTTTGGTTGCCTAAAATCCCCTGTAGGACGACGCCTGGTCGTACTCCCTGACTATTTAAGGTTTTCTGAGTGGAGCTAGCTTTTCGGGCCACACAGATCTCAGGATTGGGAGTACATGCTTGGGACTCTGCCTCTAATTGAAGACTTAGGCTTTGGATAATGGATTGTCTTGAGGTCAGCTGATAACTCCAAAGGATTGCAGCATAATGGTCCTTAGGTTTAGGAAGGTTAAGCTTAGAGTCGACCATGGAGCAGTCATCATGGTCGCCTTGAGTGACTGACATGGTGATTGCTTTTGGCTGGGTTCTAAAATCTAGACTTAGGTAAGATACAAACTCGACAACTTAGGGCAAACCTAGCCTAGGGGAAATAACCTTAGCTAAGACCTAAGCTAAGACTAAACTGGAACCTAGACTTACTAGACTCAATGGATTTTGGTTAAGACCCTGAACTATGGTAAGCCTAGTCTAGCTCTAGAGGCAACTCTTACGCTTAGACCTATGTTAGAACCTAGACTAAGATCTAGACTAAATGATGCATGAGTCTCGGTTAGGACCAAGCGTGGGTCTAGGTTTGGAGGGGTAAGCAACCCTAATGTATTTTTTTCTTTATTTTTTTTAATTTTTTTATCTTTTTAATTTTGTTAAAACACAATTAATATAAGCATGGTGAAAGAAGGGAAAATATGATTTCATTCAAAATTAACAAACTAAAATAAAATAAAAAAGGGAAAAAACAGAACCGATTTATCTGAAGCAAAATATTTTTTTTATATTTTAAAATATTTTATTTTAAGTAAAAAATTATTTAACAAGGAGCCAAACGTCCCTGGAATGGTCATGTGGGGTCCCAGATGTTTTCTGAGGCACTTGGAGTTGGGCGACACGGGTAGTGTCGTCCTTGGTCGGCGACATGGCTGGTGTCGCCCAAAAAATTATTATTTTTTATTGATTTTATATTTTTATATTGTTAATATTGATGAAATAAGACTACTTTAAACTTGTAAGAAGTAGAAAATAAAAATACTTATGATGAAATAAATTAAAATAAAGTAAAACAGAAAAGCCTAAATTGAACTGAAAAGTATTTTTTTTGATCTGAATGTTTTTTTGCAGTCACAAAAGAGTCCTTAGAACAAATCCCCAATGTTCTACAGGTTTCTGAGACCTTTGAATCTGGGCAACACTGGGAGTGTTGCTCAGAAAATAGTCGACTTTTGGAACCTTTTGTGACTGAAAAAAGTAAAAAACAGTAAATAAAAATAATATTTTGAATCTTGGATCAAGCTCGAAATAACCCCATGGTGGGCACCAAACTGTTTACGATGAAAATCTGGCATTTCTTCCAATAAAGATCTCTCGAATTTTAACACCTTAAACTAATTAAAAAATATGTAAATAAAGTGGGCGAGAAAGTGGGATAGATTGAATTCATATCTGAGGCTAGATGTACTAAGAAACAAGCAGATCTACTCTTAGAGCTGTGGCAAAGCCAGCATGATCCAAATCATTAAAATATGATTTTTAAGACAAGTTAACAAATCATAAATAAATAAAAGAAGCAAAACAATAACAATAAGAAGAAAGAGAGAGGAAGAAATAACACCAAATCGGGCCGAATGGCTGGGGATTTTCGAGCCTTCAAGGGCTCACTCGTATCAGAATCGGTCCTCTTTGCCTCTCTGATTCGGATATTGAATAGCATATCTCTGGTGTAAAAGGTTAGATCCTGGGTTGTTGTGCCCTAATTCTAGTTTTGATCTTGGGTGTTTGTGCCATAGGTCTAGGTGGTTAGGACTTCAGGAGGCTAGGGTTTCGATCTTCTCTAGAGTTTCAATCTAGAAATTTTTCTATAGCTATCAGTCTTTCTGAGGTCTGGAGGATAATTTCCTTTGTTTTGTAAGGGTTTTGTGATCTCTAGAAGTTGAATATGAATTCTGAGATTTTATCTAATTTTTTGGGATTTTTTCTAAAATTTTAGGAATTCTCTGAGGGTTTTTTCTATTTTGGGTATTTTCAGGTAATTTTCCTAATTTCAAGAATTTCTAAGTGTTTTTGGTCTCTTTTTCTCTCTTCTTTTGGGTTAGGGAGAGGGGGTATTTATAAAATTCAATTGGTGATTTTCCTAATTTTTTGGAGTTTTTACGAAACTTTTTGGATTTATGTTTTAGCCTATTTAATTAAAGAAAATGTGTTTATTGCATCATTAGATGTGTTTACTGAGTCATCAGCGCACGTTTGGGTCTGTCAGACCCATTACAGCCTGGCCAACGGCTCGATAGTTGGGTCTCACAAGGACTAAACTGTCATTTATTATATCATTTTATCCTTAGGTACGATTCTGGCGATTCTTAGACCGTTGGAGAGCTGTTGGGTTCTACTTCAAATTGAGATCGGATTTTTTTAATTAAATTGGGTCTACTAGTATAATGTAGTCCTAAGGGTTAAAAAAATCATAGAATTTGCTAGATTTAAATTGGGGTGTCTACATGACTAGCTAGACACAATAACTTGTCTGTGGTGGAAATAAAAGGAGCACAGTAACTACAACCAGCACAACAACATTACAACTAAACGACAGGACTACCATTGAAGGCCAGTCTGAAACCTTCTTGATCAAATGAGAGAGTAAAAGAAAGAAGAGAGATCAGACAGAGAAAGAAAAGAAGAGATAAAGACGAGGAAAGAGAAGAGAAGAAGATAAAAGACAAGAAGAAACATAGTAGGATAGAAAACCATGAGAGAAGAAGAAGAGAGAGAAGGGAAGCAAAGGATGAGGAGGACACAGATGGCGATGGCTTCTGCAGACTGTGAAATAAAGAAAGAAGAGGGAGAAACCAAGCGGCGCTAGGCTTGTGTCAGCTATGACATAAAAGAAGAAAGAAAGAGAACCCAGACGGCGCTAGGCTTGCGGCGACTGTGACAGAAAAGAAGAAAGAGAGAGAACCTAGGTGGCGCTAGGCTTGGGCCTACTGTGACAGAAAAGAAGAAAGAGGGAGAACCCAGACGACGCTAGGCTTGTGCCGGCTGGGACAGAAGAGAAGAAAGAAAGAGAACCCAGGCGACGTTACGTTTGCACCGTCTATGACTATAGGAGAAAGAGAATTTTGACAAAGGTCTAGCCCACCATCCAGGATAAGGTCCAACTCACTGCTCTTATCTCATGAATCCGAAGGCATCACACAAAATGATAGGTACGTCGTACACGAATAGAGAAGGAGAAGCAGGAAGATTGAGGCATGATGGACCAAAGGAGGAAGGGAGAGAAAGACATAAAGATGAAGGCATGAGAGATAAAGGAAGACGGAAAGAGATAAAGATAAACGGAGAGGGAAAGAGATAGAGATGAGACAAGAAATTCTAAAAATGGATGCAAAAAGACTGTTTTGCCCCTAGCCTAACAATGAGTGAAATTCAAGAACAATCCCTGCTGTTGCCGGAGAACTTGCGTGATCTTTCATGGCTGATCTAGGGTTGCTCTGATGCCCGTTGATCAAAAAATAATTGTTTTCTTGTAGAGCTTGGCATGATGATCGATTTGATACCAACTTTCAGCCATGGATCCTGTTTTTATGCCACGATCATTCGACTCGAAATTTGGATGAATCTTGAAAACTTCAAATCGATAGTGTGCCTGTTTCTTGATATTTTTCTTTGGTTTCTTCACTGAATCACAATGAACATGCCGTCATGATCACGTTGCAACATACACGGCTCGATTTCATGTCCGGATGAAGATTTTGTTGTCTTGAGTTTTTGGCCGGAATCTTGAAATTCGACGGCCCGAATTTACAGCATCTTCGACACCTCCATGTGTGAAATCCAACCATTCATCATAGGCGAGGTTCAAACCTGGGATGGCCTTGGACCTTACGCACATAATGCAATTGGTTTCGCATCGATCGAGTAACGAGAGCCGTGATTTGGCCGATAGAGTGAGGCATGCTGCTGCTGATTTTTTCTGTAATTTTCTTCATGGATCAGCAACTTCTCTCTAGCTTTTCTCCTTGCTCGGGCATCGTAACTAGGCGTACCAGCTATCGAAACCCTTGTCTTGATGAAATGAACATGCTCATAAAATTTGAGCACGATCTGACTTGGAACGAGTAAGAAATAGGCTCAAAAGTCACTGCTCATGACTGTGAAAACTGCCACCTTTAATGGTGTTTTGGTGCAAGGTGGCCACATGGGAATGTGTGCGGCCTACGCCTTTTTGGTATTTTACCCATAACTTTGTCCTGGAGTGTTTGATTAAGCCGAAACTTGACCCAAAGTGGTTTTCGACCGTGATCCAATGACGATGGTCCCACTGCTGTTTGACGCACTAAAAATATAGTTATAGATACAGAGTCCATTTCAAGGTGCTAGAGGCCCAGTTTGTCGAAATTATTTCTTCGTGTTCACTACCTTAAATATGTCTGATTGCGATAAAAATTGGCATGTGACCTTTTGAAGTGCTTATGAAGATCTTAACCAATTCTGGGGAAATTTTGAGACTGTCGAAATTTCCAATGTATGTTGAGGCTTTATTGACCTACTTCATCTTTATTCTGCATCAAGGACAAAGGTTTTAAAAAATGTGTTCAAACAGTCGCCACCACAATTTATCTGGTGGCTTCCTCAAGGCTCCCATCACTAGCTCCATTGATTTCTATTGGGATTGGACCCTATCTTTCAGCCGCAGAGGATGCCTCCTGATTGAAAGCATATTCAATCGGTGCCGTTAAATCCAAAGCATCAGCCTCACCCTTGAGCGCTCAGGAGACGGAGTGAGTGAATCTTCTAGGGCAGAGGGTGAGTCTGAAATGATCGGAGACATGTTACCCTCTGAAGAAGCCGAGGGTGATGAACCATCCTCTGGCCCACGGACCACTAGAGTCTTACGCCTTTTGCATTTTGAAGCCTTTGTTGCCTTCTTAGCTGGAGCGCGGGGAGCCACTGCGGTAGCAGGCTTTCTCTTCTTTCCTTCGCCTACCCGGACGCAACAGCCTTGGAGGTACCTGTCCTGGAGGAATTGGTGGCCAGCTTGCTGTGCGGACCGCTCCTTATAAGTGCGTTCAGGTCTTGCATCAGGCATGTCTCAAATTCGAGAACCTTGCGACCCTCGTAAAGAGATTGTCAAAAATACTCTCTGACTCATTCTCCATAATGAGAAATTTGGGCTTGGACCTATCTCCAGCAATTTGACCTGGCCGCGCAATCTCACTCCAGTCATGGGGGAAGCCTAGAGTGAATATCTCGCCTAGGTGAGGGGTCCTCGTCATCTTCCTCTGCCTTATATCTTGACTCCAGAGGCTACTCTCTCCCTTCCAAGGGTGGTCCATGTCCTAATACCCCTTACTGGTGATCCACCACCAACAATAGTGGGCTTCCATCTCTCGCAATGTTCTACCAAAATGGGGCAACACATACTTGTTGATCTTGGTGGCCTCCAAACATGTGGCCCAAGCAGTGAGAATATGCCTCGGGAGCCAAGACTGCCGACAGGTTCCCCACTGGTCCTTCTTCCAATGAGCAGCCTTGCTATGCCACTTCTCGAAGAACACTAAAACCGAGCATCCTTGATCTAGCCCATACTGCCGGGCAAATCGATGAGGGAAGTATCCCTCAAGATTTGCACTATGGATGGTACGGTAGGTAAGGACTCCGCCCTTGACGCTTAGCAAAAACATTAGCTCTTTTTGGCTGGTGAAATCACTATCTAGGTTGTGGCCTAGCTCATCAACGAATGCACGCTCTGTAAGGCCTCCGACTGGGAATGTAACCCGGGTCATGTGAAGATGGTTGTTATAAAACAAGTTGTGCGCATGACCAGGAGTGTGAAAAATTGCCCTCTGCCAGGAACTGTTCAAAGGAATGGACACATGGTATTTTTCAACACCCTATTCTTGAGAATGATGTCGGGGAAGTAAGCTCCCAGCCAGCCATAAACATAATGGACTCGGAAACGGGTTTTGGAATCCCCTGGGAAGGCCTCACCATCTACTATGTTGTTCCCTCCTTCGTCTCCTTGATATAGTCTCCCCTTGGAAATGGGCCCCATGCCATAATAGATGCTACACAGGACTGGCTGTGTGAGTACATACTCTTTTCCCTACGTCATATCACAGGCCTCATAAAACGTTCCTGGATGACCCCTCCTGGCAGAAAAAACTTGCATAAGAAAAGTACTAAGTAAGCTGCCAGGAAGATATGCCTATTCTCCTTCCGCAGCTCAAAGATTGGAGGGGCTTCCTTTACGGGCGCCTTCTTCCTTGGGGCTAAGCCAGCTTCATCTGCGTAGTCGCGGTAGAAAAATGCTATCTATTCGACGAAGGATACTGGTCCACTTTTTGGCTCACTGTAGAGTTGCTGGTAAATCTCAAACAGTTCTTGAAGCCCAGCTCATGGGGATTCTTTCCTGACTCTTTCCCCTCCAAAGATGACTGAGTTTGGGGGTACAAACTCGTCATACATAGTGTCGAGGAGCGGAATCCCCCCAATGAAGTGCACGTCCATCAGAGATATTCATGCCTCTCCATGACCAAACAGCCACGTATTGCTGACACGGCTCCAAGTTTCCAGCAATAATTTGACGGTGTTTAAGGACTGGTCATAATAGCCCGCCTAGCATTGGATGGCAACCAGTAGCAAAGTCCGTCTCAAAATAGTTTTGAAAGGGCTCAACATTCTCATAGTCCATGGGGAGTGACCCTTCAAATACTGGTGCTCCCCTTGCACCCGCAGACCAAAAGAAGACCATTTCATGCGTGGGGTTTTTACCATCCTCTTGTCTTAAGTCGGCAAGTCCCCGCTGGAGGCTATATTCTAGTGTAGGCAATGCAGGAAGCCTACCCCCTTCTCTACCCTCACATTACCGTCACTGTCTTCTCTTACCCCAAACTGGACAGGGTCTCTCACAAAAGTTACACTCAAGGGCCACTTCGGTTCGCATAAGCTTTCCGTGAGCCAGATTGGCTCACCTCTCACCAAGCTTTCACCGGTGAATTCATTAGCGCCAAGCTCTGCTGCTTGTGGGAGGTTCTTCACATCTAGGATGGTGCCTGAAGGCTGGGCCATGAAGTTAAGACAAGGGCTTCACTACCACACACAAGATACAAATATGGGCTATCGCCGTCTGGCAACCAAAGATGGGTTATCGCCATCGCACGGTCGAAGGAAGGACTATCACCATCTCATGGCCAAGGGGCTATCGCTGTCTGTCAAAGTGATGCAGAAATGCCTGCACTTCAGCTATTCACACGTGTCACACGTGCAGCACACCATTACCCTAGAAATCTGGGCACGCCGCTTGACACCCGCGGCGTGGCCTGTCATCGCGCGTGAGGAGGGTGACTGTTCGCCGTCCCATGACCTTTCACCTCCTCAACCGTTACGACCTTGTAACGCCTCCGGATCTCACCGGTGTTTCCCCTCTTGAACTCATTGCCACTCGCCGAGAGACCTTTCCACTAATGACCAAAGTTAGAGGAAAACAACCCAGAGTTCCTCGAAATTTTCCCTGTAACTCTTCCCTTCTCCTTCTTTGTACTTCTGCAGTTTTCCCCAACTCACCAGAATTTCACAGTGTTTCCGGTGAGTCCACCGCTGCTCCTCCTTCTTCTCTCCTAATAACTAGAAGAATGTCGGAACCCCATGACCCTTTTGCAACCTGCCAGTAATTGCGAAACTGTCAAAAAAGCACTAGAATTCCAGCAAAGAACCACTACGACTCTTGCAGTTTCACTGAAAAAAGTCTTGGCAAAACTCTGAATATTCCCTGTTCCCTGCTCAGAAGATCTCGACACTCTCCGAAAACACTCGCAAGCACGTTGCAAAGGCCTACGGCATGCTGAAGCTCACCAAAAATGCTTGAAGGTCTGCAAGCTGTGAGTATTGGCTGGGAAACTCTTGATCAGAAGTCTCTGAATGGAAGCTCCAGCTCTCTCTCTCTAAAACGCTCTCTTCAATGTTTTACCTTCCAGTAAAACAGTAAAAATGGGGTTTTTCCCCCTTTATACCTAGCAGTGCCACAAAATGCCCCTCACAAATTTGAAATGATGCTCTAGTTCTGATCTTCACCTGGCAATAACACCAGGCCGGGGTGGGTCATGCCCGAGACTCGAAAGGGTTATCAACGTGCGCTTCATGAGGACTTAACGCTGCATGCTCCTCACCAAGAGGCTATCGCCGTGCACCTTACCAGAGGCTAACACCGTGCGCATTATTCACAAGGGCCTAACGTCATACACGCTTCATCAGGACACTAATGTCGCATGTGTCATCCAAGACCTAGTTCCGTGCCCATGCCATGGCACTCCCATCTGGACCATTGTCCTGCATCCCCAAGGAGTTCATTCCCTACACTCCAGTCTCACTCCTCACGAATCGAGTCTCTAGTTACCGCTCTGTTTCCAAGGGAGTCACATTCCCTTACCACAAGGTCTAGATGCATGACCCTAAATTGCATAGTTCAAACTATACAACCTTAAACTGTAGCAGTGGTCTAGTTGCCCAACCTTAAACTGCATTGTCCGAGCTACAAAACCTTAAAACTGTAATGCACAACGTGACATATAGTCCATACGTATGACTTAATCTATGAAATGGGTGCACCGCTTCACCAGGTGTATTCCATAAAAACTCCCCAATAGGAGTCACATCCTATTACGACTCTCTATCCCCAGGGAGTTAAGGTCATTCTTATCCTTTCGACCCCTGATGGGGTTGCATCGTGCTCTGGCTTATCATTCTCAGCAGAGTTACATGCATACCATTACTCATTATCCCCAGGGAGTCACACGTGCCCTCTTAATCCCCAGTGAAGTTCACTTTCGTTTGCCACTCCTCGTAGGGCCACCATCTTCATCTAAAAGCCCTCTGCTTGCGTATAGCCTTAGCTATTTCTATATTCTGGGAGTCAAATTACTATCCACATGCATATGCAGCTTCACCTACATGATAACGCACACCATGGTTCGTGTTGCATGATCTTAAATGCACAACCTTCGTCTAGGTGCACGAACCTAAAACTACATGGTCCAAATTATATGAACTTAAACTGTAGCGAAGGTCTAGTTGTGTAACCTTAAAATGCAGAGTCCTAGCTGCATGACTTTAAACTTAAATGCACAACCTTCCCAGAGGCAGAACCTTAACGACGCCCCCACATACGTGCACACCCCCTTTCCGTGCATTTTCACGCACGCCTTCCCTAACCGACCCATTCAAGTGCGCGCACCACCTTCATCATTCTCCAATGAGTCCAATCACTTCATTACGACCATTCATCATTCCTTAGTGAGTCTCACCCGCGCGCTCACAAAACGGCGAACCATTCCACTATCCATACTCGCCGTCAGCTAGTGGGTCACCACTTTTCACCCACCATTCATACAACATCCATCTTACACAAGTAGCCTCGTGCCATCTCCCGAAAATGAGTCAAATCACCACCATACTCACTCCATGACCTCCACAGACTGCCATTCACTTCCACTACGGTCCAGCTGTATGACCCTAAACTATAGTACACGTGCAAGCCACATGACGTTAAATGGCTCCGCACAAGTCTCAAAGGCATGACCTTAAACATGCCTTCACAAAAATAGGGCATGGTGTATACTTGGGCACAAGAATGCCATGAGTAAAAATGACGAACGGGCATGGTCACGAAACCATGAATAAAATATTTTCGTGAAAATAAAAAATCGGGCACTGTGAAAACCCTAAAAGGGCACCATGAGCAAAAACGGATGAAAAGGGTGGACATGTCCGAAAGTTCGTGGGTAAAAGAGCTCAAAAATCAAGGAAGTTGGTGAAAAACATCTACGGCGCCACTTACCCAGTCCAGGTGAAAGCCTATAAAGGGTGCCGGGACCAACAAAAAGCAGGCTGATGCAACACCACAGTCTCAGCCGGCACCCTATTTCCAAACAAGGCATAATTCTGGGTAACGAGGTCCACACAAATTCCTCAATTGTCAGCATGCAATCACAACACAAAATGGCTCACCCGGGAGTGAGAGCTTCATAAGATCTCCCGCACTTCACCTCCAAAAACAAAAAGATTCCTTGAGGCTGAGGACGATGACCGAATGATCCCTCCAAATCGCTAAAGACTACGAAGGAAAGAATCTGACAAAGCCAGGGTGGACTAGAGACTTCAAGGTAATGCCTCACCATGAGGCTGCCTCGCCAAAATCCCCTCTAGCCGATAGGCCCAAACCTTCGGCGCCGGCCAACAAAAAGCTCTCGACTTGACCTGGTAGATGGGGCCCAGAGAGATACCGTGACTATTAAAAGCAAACCTAGTGTAGCAGCAAACAACGTCGACCTAAAGTTCTTTGGCTGTGAATCCAATAGCGCCCTAAGACAGGGCACTTGGTCGTCAGATACGCTCGATTCTAACCAATGAGATCCATACAAAATCCTTAGCTGTCAAAATCGCAAATAGTCCCTTGAGGGTGAGGACTTCGACAGATCCCTCAAAAGTCTCTTCTCCCTCTAAAGTCTCCATGGATGGGCCTGTACATTGCATCCAAATATCAAAGCATCCTAGTTACAGTATTGCGTGGATCTCCTCAACGTTCACGTAATCCTGTGGCTAGGAAGGAGAAAAGAAATAGAGCCAGAGGAAATTTTCCAAATGATTGTCCTTCTCACTTCTCTAGATGCACAACATTCGGTGGGGACCCACCCATGTCTTAGCGTAATGTACGTTCACATGAGAAGGCGATGAAGTGCAAGGTTTGGTAAAAGTTAGGAAAGAGAAGAGAGCTTAACGTAGGGTTGGGACTAACATGACAACTAGAAATTACCGACTCGGAGTGGTAGCAAGACGGGAATAGTTCTCAGGATCAGCATGGCAGCAATACTACTCGAAACCGAGGTCAGTGCATCGGTGATAGGCTAGGTCTACCCTCAGTCAAGTGAGAGGAGAAAGAGGTGAAGAGGAAAGGACGAGACGACAATGATAAGGGGAAATGTGGCCGTCAATAGGCACCGCGGTGGGTAATGTAAGGAGACGGCGCATCCCTTGTGGACGATGCTAGCTCCTGGACAAAGCACACGGCGATAGTTTCTCCTAGGTCATAAGGAGATAGGGGCAGGGCGCTGGGAACGCAGAGGAGGCTTGTGGACAGTGATAGGTGTTGTCAAAGCCCCTAGAGGGCGGCAATCGGTATTGTCATCTACACTAGATGCGTAATAGGGAGAGACCCCTGTAGGTGGCAACAAACCTTGCCATCTGGGTTCTTAACTGAGATGTCAAAGCTACGTCAGTGGGTGGTGATGGGCAGCGCCATCTACAGACCTCACATGAAGAAAGAAACAGACGAGTAAAAGGGGAAGCAGACTCACGCATGGTGCTGCCATCACCATGCATGCCTTGTGAGACAAAGGGAGGGGCATGCACAACACTGCCACTATTGTGCATGACCCCTGCGAGGAACTCGGACGAAGAAGAAGGAGAAGAGATGGGAGAAGAGAGAGAGAAGAAGAAAAGAAAAAGAAGAGAGAGAAGGTTTACCTCAAACCTAGGGGTATCGGTCAAAAATTTCTCTCACTTCACTCCCTTTCTCAAGCATGACACAACAATGGTAAGAAAGAGTAACTTGTACAATGTAAAAACTCTCTCTTGTGTGTGTATGCCTTTGTCTCTACATACAATGATGGTACGTATATATAGAAGTGTACCCCAAACATGGGTGGATGATCAAAAGTAACTACTTGCTGAAAATCAAGATTAAATTGAATTAAAAGAAATTAGAAAATAGGGTGCAAAATGATAAATTTGCCCCTTCCTAACAAGTTGTAGAATTCTAGAACAGTCCCTATGTTGTTCTAGGACTTTCGTGATCTTTCATGCCTGATCAGAACCTGGAGATCGATTTGATACCAACTTCGAGCCACGGATCGTGTTTTTGGTGCACGATCATGTGACTTGAAAGTTTAATAGATCTTGAAACTTTGGATCAATAGTGTGTTTGTTCCTTGATGTTTTTCGATGTTTTCTTTGCTGAATCACACTGAGCATGCCACTACGATCACAGGGCACCAAACGCACTCGACTTCGTGGCCGAACGAAGATTTTGCATGTTTGGAATTTTGGTCAGAGTCAAGTATTTCGATGACGGAATTTGCAGTCTGTTCATCAGGTTCGTGTGTAGAATCTGACCGTTAGTCATGTACGGGGTTTGGGTCAAAGATGGCCCTAGACGTTACGCCCGCAATGGAATCAGTCTCTCAATCGGGCTTGTGAGCGGCATTATTTGGCCACTCGAGTGAGGCACGATGTTGCTGAATTTCCTGTACTTTCTTCACTAATCAGCAACTTCTCTCTAGCTTTTATTTGTGCTCAGGTATCGTCACGGGGCATGCCACATATCGAATCGCTCGTCTTGACTAAACGAACATGCTCACCAAATTTGAGTGTGATCTAACATAGGACGAGTGAGATATGAGCATTGAAATTCACTGGTAATGACTATCCCTTCAATGGTATAGTGTTACAGGGTGGCCGCATCGGAATAGCATGCGACTTCTCTTGTTTCACTCTTTCACCTATAACTTATTCCTAGAATGTTCTTTTGAGATGAAACTTGACTCCTGAGAGTTTTCAATCGTGTTAGATATAATTGGTGGTGGTCCCATAGCAATTTGAGACGTTAAAAAAATAACTCTAGTTATAAGGGTCCGTTTGAGGGTGCAAGAGGCCAATTCAACAAGCACTGTTTCTCAGTCTGCACCGCCTTAGACATGTCGAAATGTGACGTAACTAGGCAGGAGACTCTTGAGATACCTCATGATGATCTTGGTCAGTTCTGGAGTTAATCTGAGACTATCATAATTTCCACTACTTGCTAGGCCTTTGTTGAGCAGGGACCCCATGTTGATGAAAAGTACCTTTCAATAGCATGCCCCGCCGAATGTTGTACTTCAAGAGAATCAAGAAGTGGAATCATTTGGGAAGTTTGACGGATCTTTGTCAAAGTTCACACCCTCAAGAGACTATATGTGGTTCTGGGGCATGAGGCCTTTGTCAGGACCTCCTCATACAAAACCAAGCCTTTTTGAAGGGAAAATGCTATAAACGTTCGATCGACATTGTTTGCTCCTATACTAGGTATTATTTTGATGCTCAAGGTATCTCTTGTAGGTCTCGCCTAGTGGGGTCCAATCGGGGACTTCTGACCCAACCCGAAAGTCTAGTCTCATTTAGGCTAGGGGGTTTGGCGAAGACTACCCTAATGCCTGTGGTAGGTTAGACCCTGGCTTCATTATTTTCTTCCCTTCGCGATGGATCTTAGCATTTCTGGAGGTATCTTTTGGTCATCATCATCACCCTCAAGGACTCTTATTGTTGTTGAACTGGGGAGATCTTATGTGGCTCTCACTCCCTAATGAGCCATGAAACTGGCGAGATCTAATACGGCTCTTACTCCCTGATGAGCCATGAAATTGGGATTATCTTATGCGGCTCTCACCCGCTGATAAGCCATGAAACATGGGAGATTTTATGAGGCTCTCACTCCCTTATGAGCCATGAAACTAGGGAAATCTTCTGCGGCTCTAACTCCCGGATGAGCCATGAAACCGGGGAGATCCTATGAGGCTCTCACTCCCTGATGAGCCATGAAATCGGGGAGATTTTATGAGGCTCTGACTCCTTGATGAGCCATGAAACCAGGGAGATCTTATGCGCTCTCACTCCCTGACGATCCATGAAACTGGGGAGTCGGCTGAGGCTATGGAAGTTCGTCAACTTGCTTTGTCGATTCAAGCGGTCTTTCACGGGTTTTCACTTGAACATGGAAAGTGGCGCCGTGAGGATGGTTTTAACCACTTCTATTATTTATGGGCTCTTTTACCCATGAATTTGTTGTCATGCCATCCTTTCATCCATTTTTGCTCACGGTGGCCTCTTGGGTTTTTCACCGTGCCTGGGTTTCTTTTTCCACGGAACTCTTTTACTCATGGTTTCGTGACCATGCCCGTCTATCATTTTTATTCATGGTGTTGCCTTGTCTAGGTGTATACCATGCCCGTTTTTTTGAGAAGGCATGTTTTAGGGTTGTGCCTTAAAGACTTGTGCGAAGCCTTTTAACGTAATGCGACCAGTATGCGAACTATAGTTCAGGGTCATATAACTAAACCGTAGTAGTAAGCAATGGCAGTCTGTAGAGGCCACAGAGTGAGTCTAGTGATGACTTTGACTCATTTGGGAGGATGGCATGAAGTTGCCTATGGAGAGTTGATTGGATGGTAGGTTAAAGGTGGTGACCCACTAGCTGACGGCGAATATGGGTGCCAAGATGGCTTGTCGTTTGGTGAGCATGGGTATGAATCAATGGGGGATGATGAAAGATGGTGAAGGTGGCCCCGTGCACAGGAATGGGCTAGCTAGGGAAGACGTGCGTGGAGATGCACATAAAGGGTGTGTGCGCCTAAGTAGGCTCATTCTCGAGAAGAAGAGGGCATGAGCACACAAATGGGTAGGTTAGGGAAAGCATGCACGAAGATGCATGTGGAAGGGGTGTGCGGTTAACGGGGGCATGTTTTAAGGTCGCACCTCCTAAACCTTTGCAAAGCAGTTTAACGTCATGCGGCCAGGATGCACACTATGGTTTAAGGTCATATAGCTTGGACCGTGGTTATGCAGTTTTAGGTCAAGCAATCACGACTGTGTAGTTTAAGGTCGTGCAACTAGACCTCTACGAAAGTTCTAGGTCATATAATTTGGACCATGGCTATGTAGTTTAGGGTCATGCAGCATGGACTGAGTACGAATCGCCATGTCAGTAAGGCTGCATGGGTAGGTATGTGGATAGCAATCTGATTCCCTGAGGATAAAGATAGATAAGGCTATACACATGCGAAGAGATGTGGATGAAGGAGTAGTATACGGGAGACGCTTCACTGGTGATTAGGAGGGTTAGTGCGATTCCACGGGGATAATGAATATCGGTGTGCATGGAACTCTGACAGGCCAGAGCACAGATGAACCGTCGTCGTTCGTTGAAGGGGTAAGAATGGCTCTAACTCTCTGGATATGGCGGGGTGAGTACGACCCTTGCATACTTCTAACTCCACTGGGGGTCTAGTTGGAGTTATGTGTGTAAACTATTTGTCGCACTGCCCATTACAGTTTTAAGGTCTTGTAGCTCGGATTATGGCTTTGCAATTTAAAGTCATACAACCAGGACCATATAGTTTATGGTCGTACAACTAGACCTCTGCTACAAAATAAGGTTGTATAGTTTGGACCACAGTGTTAAGCCTTTTATAATCATGCGGCCAAGACGCGCACTATGGTTTAAGCCATGGTCGTAAGTTTTAAGTCATGTGACAAGGACTTTACATTTTAAGGTCGTCCAACTAGACCTCTGCTATAGTTTAAAGTCATATAGTTCAGACCATGGTCGTAAAGTTTTGAGTCATGTAACAAGGACTTTCCAGTTTAAGGTCATGCAACTAGACCTCCGCTATAGTTTACGGTCATATAGTTTGGACCATGGTCGTACATTTTTTGAGTCATGTGACAAGGACTTTATAGTTTAAGGTCGTGCAACTAGACCTCTACTATAGTTTAAGGTCCTATAGTTCGGACTATGTCGTACAATTTTGAGTCATGTGACAAGGACTATGGCGGTACAGTTTAGGGTCATGCAGCATGGACCATGACACTGCAGTTTAAGGTCATGCAGTGTTGACTATGGCAGTGCAGTTTAAAGTCATGCAGCAAGGACCAAGGCAATGCAGTTAAAGTCATGTAGGAAGGACCGTGGTGGTAGCGGTGAGGGGATGTGACTCCATGGGAGAATAAAGCCCTCGCCGGAGACTGAGCTTCCTGAGGAGTGAGATTATGATGCAAGGAATGAAGTTCTTGAGGATGTGAGATGATGGTCAAAAGGGAAGTGCTAAGGCCTATGTGTAACAGTAAGTGTGGAGTGACACATGGGAGTAGCCCTTGACGTTTCGTGCGGCAGTGATCTATGGATGAGACATGCAGCGATGACCTCTGAACGAGACGCATGGCGATAATCTCTAGACGAGATGCGTGGTGATAGTTTCTGTTCAAGACGCTCGATAAAAGTCTTGATGGGGTGTGCGACATTAGCCTTCTGACGAGGCACGCGACGCCAATCTTGACGAGGCGCGTGACGATGATGCTTTCTCTGGTTGTTGGAGGAGAGGAAGAAGGGGCTGCATTGAGGTCACCGGAAACTTAATGGAATTTCGGTGAGCTTTGGTGAACTACTGAAGTCGGAAACCAGGGAGAAGGGCAATCCGCAGGGTCACAGGGACTTAAGGGAGCTTTTTCAAGGGAGTTCCAGTGGTTTTTCGCTAACTCTAGCAACGAGCATAAGGTGGAAAGTGTTTTCTCGGTATTTTCCATGATATTTTCAGCTATCGAGAAAGGGGAAAAACAGGGTCAGATGGGAGAATTCCCGGTGGTCGGAGGTGTGTTTTCGGTGAAACCTGAAGGATTACGGGGAAGGTGAAAGGTCGCAGGAAGGTGGACCGTCGATGAGGGGTGACTATTGAGGGAACCGAAGAGGCGTCAATGCCTCCTGAAAATTGAGAACATTGGGAACGGGGGTGCTTTAAAGTCACGCATACCATTAAGTCACATGCAATGCCGCCTTCGCACGTCTCTGGGTCACACACGGCGATAGCCATGCTTGGGGGCATGAGGCTCATGGCGATAGTCCCGCGCGGCGTTAGCCTACCCATGGTGATGATAGGACACGACATTGTGTTGCGCATAGCGATGACCCTGGATGACTATGTCTTGCAGGGGTCAAGAGTGATGGAAAACGAGGAGGCCTTGCCGCCGCAGTGTGTTGGAAGCCAAGTCCTCCAACACAACCATGAAATCCATATTGTTTTGTGGAAGGGCGTCCACTATGAACAGGGTATGCTCTCAATCATAGGTCGGTTCCTTGCTAGAGAAGTCTGCCTTATATGTTTGATATACTTGTCACATGAATTGAAGCTGATTCGAAAGTGGTTGGCTTTTTCTTTTGGCCTATAACCATTCTCCTTGGCGGGACTGAGGCTAACTTCTCCAAGTGGTTTTGCCACTTCTTCATGGGGCAAGCATTTCTTTGGTGGGTTTTCTTCTTCTGTACGAGGAGGGCGTTTCGCTTGGCCTGTAACTTTCCTCTTATCCTCAGTTGCAAAAGCAATGCCACTGGCTTTGGTTTGTAACCATCCTCTTATCCTCAGATGCAAGAGCTTTGTAACTTCCCTGACAATGGGCCTTCGTTTGTAACTTGCAACTTTTCCTAATGCAATAAAATAAATGAATTAAGTTCACTTGATGTTTCCCATCTTCATTTATATCTTTTTATTGCATACACCACACTTTTTTTCCATGATAAGGATAGTACTTTTTTAAATATTGCCTGTTGATAGGGGGCATCGCCTCTTCTCCATCAGAGTTCATCAGTATATAGGTCCCACTTGGTGTAACCTTCTTGATTATGAATGGACCCTCCTACTTAGGCTCGATCTTTCCTTTGCGATGCCCGTGCAAGACGATTGGTCTCTTGACAGCTAGAACTAGGTTCTCAAGAGCAAATGAACGAACCTTGACAGACTTGTCCAAGGCTCTCTTCATTCTTCCTTGTTTGAGCTCAAGGTTCTATTCGGCCTCTAGTCTCTTTTCATCAAGGGCATCCAACTCTTGATAGTAGAGCCTGACCCTCTTATCCTCAATTAGTCCTTGATGTATAGCAACACGGAGTGAGAGTATTTTAATTTCCGGGTGTAAGACCGCCACACCCCCATATATTAGGGAATAAGTGGAGGAATTCGTAGCATTACGAGTGGTAGTGCGCTAGGCCCACAGAGCCTCAGACAACTTCTCGTGCCTATTCTTCTTTGACTTTGACACCGACTTCCGGAGCACCCTGACAAAGTCTTGTTGAATGCCTCAGCTAACCAATTGGCTCGAGGGTAGTACATAGTTGAGTACTTCCACTCAAAACCGAACTGGTTGACTATGCGATCCACATGCTGGCTCCTAAACTGAGGGCCATTATCAGAAATTATTTGGTCCGGGACCCCGAACTGGTAGCTGTTGTGGTGCTGCACGTAGCCATAGAGGTCTCTAGAACCTGTCTGAGAGGGACTGCCTTAGCCCATTTGGAAAAGTAGTTTGTCACCGTCAGGATGAAGGCATGACCCAAAATAGGAGGGTTGTCCATGCCCCACTGGGAAAAGGGTCATGATGTCACTGTAAGATGGAGAGGCTCTAGGGGCTGATGAATGAGACTTGAGTGAATTTGGCACACGTGGCATCGTTTGGCATAATTTTGGGCATCAGCTACCATGGAAGGCCAGTAATAGCAGATTTTGCGTATGCGCTCGTAGAGCTTGGGGCCGGATTTATGCAGCCCGTAGATGCACGAGTGTACTTCTTCAAGTACTTTGCTTACCTCTTGTGCATCGACGCATCTGAGGAGGATTCCGTCAAATGACCAACGAAAGGGGACATCCCCATCAAGAAGGGTGTACTTGGTGGACATTTGTCGTACGCCGTTGTGTTCCACCCGATCTTAAAGCAACCTCCCATGTTTTACGAAGTCGATGATAGGCTCCCTCCAATCTTCTACTTGTTCAAGCTCTACACACTTCGGGTCGAAGAATCTGGGCTTCTGCTCCCTGGCCTTGGATTCTTTTCCTTGGGAAATTTCTTGCTCTGTCTTGATGACTTCCCTAGTCATGAGAATTACCCTGAATGGGTAAGGCCGTCACCCAGGGAAGACATCCCTCTCATTGTCTGCGTCAACTTCGGTTCTCAAGTCGATGTGTCTCCATTCGGTTACCCAGACTGGAGTGGGCCCCATTGAAGACAATTGAATGGTGGTGTCGAGATTTGCTAGCACATTAGCAGACGAGTTTAGCCTTCTAGAGGTATGATTCAGGAAGAAGTCATCGAACTGGGCCATGTAAGTTTTGGTTGTGTCATGAGAAGGCTTGAGAATATCCTTCCTTACATCATAAATCCCGTTTAGCTGTCGGCTGACCAGCTCTGAGTCGTTGAAGATATATAGCTGCTCTAAGTCTAGCTCCTAGGCGATCTCCAGTCCGATTATGAGGGCTTGATACTCAGCTTCATTATGAGAAAACCCCTCTGCAAGTGACAAGGATAAAACACAACTCCGGTGCCCCCTCTATCAGACTGCAATGCTCTATCAAAGTACATCTCCCACGGTCGAGTTAGCGCCGCACAGAAAACTTCTTCATTCGAGAGATCGCTTGATAGGGGAGATTCTAAAGGGACTGGGTGAGCCGCAAGGAAGTCTGTTCGGGCTTGACCTATAACTGCATTATGTGGTACATACGTGATGTCGAACGTCATCAGCAATAATGCCCACTTAGCCAAATGTCCTAACAAGCATGGCCGAGTCATAAGGAACTTGACCCGGTCTGCCTTGGAGATTAACTTGACCTCGTGGCCGAGCAAGTAATGGCAGAGCTTTTGTACCGAAATGATCAAGGCTAGGAACATTTTTTCGATGGAAGGGTAATTCTTCTTAGCCCCTTGCATTCTGTGACTGAGGTAATAGAGCGCTTTCTCTTTCCCTCCATCATTGTTTTGTGTCAAGAGTGCCCTGAGTGACTTGTTGAGGGTGGTCATGTATAGGTTGAGAACACTGGCGTAGAGAGTACTAGTGGATTCAACAAGTACTGCTTGATGTCCTCGAGCACAACTTGGCATGCTTCATCCCAAATGAAGGGAGTGTCCTTCTTCTAGAGGTGTGAAAAGGGTCAGCATTGCCCTGAAAGCTTTGAAATGAACCTCCGAATGTAGGAAAGTTGTCCTTGGAGAGACCGCAGTTCATGGAGGGTTGTAGGTGGCAGCATGTCCTGAATTGCCTGGATTTTGACTAGCTCGATCTCCAGCCTACAATATCCCCGATAAACCCTACGAATTTTCCTGAGCATACACTGAAGGCACATTTCAAGGGGTTCATCTTAAGCTGGTGACGTCTCAACCGCTCAAACACCTTTTTAAGGTCTTGCACATGCGTGGCTTTTGTTTCAGACTTTACCACCAAGTCATCCACATAGCACTCGACCTCCTTGTGAATCATGTCCTTGAAGATAGTTGTCATTGCTTGCTGGCATGTGGCGCCAGCATTCTTTAGCCCAAAAGGCATCACAGTGTAGCAAAAGACACCTTTTAGAGTCAAGAACGTAGTGGCCTACGCATCCTCTGACGCCATCCTGATATGGTTGTAACCAGAATAACCGTCCATAAAGGAGAAGATTTGGCAATGGGCCGTGGAGTCAACCAGCATCTCGATGAACAACAAGGGGAAATCATCCTTGGGACAAGCAGTGTTCAAGTCACAAAAGTCAATGCAGACCCTGATTTGGCCATTTTTCTTCATTACTTGGATGACATTACCCAGCCATCTTGGGTATTTGACTTCACGTATGAATCCACCATGCCTGAGCTTGTTCACCTCAGCATTTCTCTGCATCTCGAGGTCAGGTCTAAACCTTTTTGATTTCTACTTCATGGGTTTGATGGTTGGATCAATACAAAGGTGATGGACAACAATCTGGGGGTCTAGACTAGGAATCTTGTGATAATGCCACGCGAAGATGTTCTGATTTGCTAGAAGGAGGGAGATATAGCTTTCTTTCTCTTTCGAGGACATCTTTACTGAGATGAAGGTTGGCCTTGGGTCGGCCTCATCCCCCAGGTTGATGTCTTCAAAATCATCGGCTGTAGCCTGCCCGCCCTCTTCCTACTCTTTGGGAGCTTCCTAGAGTTCCTCGTCGGGGAACTCACAAGGGTTTTGATTGATCTTGAATGTGGCCACCCATGATCTTGACATCTTGACCTCTAGGAGGCGCACAACGTGGGAGAGGACTGGTCTCTGGCTGGTCCAGGCGATGGAAGGGTCAGCTTCAAGCTGGGGATCCATGACCACATGATTGGGCTCACTCGAAACTTGCCCCGAGCTGAGAGATTCCTCATGTACTTAAATCATGTGATAGGCCTCGTGAGAGCAGGAGCTTGAAGGTGGTTTGGTTTTGGCCTGTGTTGCCAGGGCGTCGACGGCTGTCGAGAATCCTGCTGCCTGGGCCAGTATTTCTCTGAGGAGTTCTTATTGCGACATCGTGAGGCTGGTTCCTTTGAACTCTTTGTTTAGAGTGTCAAAATCTGGGCATCGTCAAGTTGTACCTGTAGAAGGAATATAAGAGGGGGAAGGTGAAGAAGAGTTAGAACGTTTTAGGCAGCTTTTTACATCGTCATCAGAATTAGACGTTTACAGGGGGTATTTAAGGTCATGCCGTGACTTTGACCATTGTGGGGTGATTTTAACGTCGTCAACTATTTTGGCTGACTCCTGAGATATTGATAACTTAGGTTCGTCTTCTTGATTGGACGATAAGATGAGGTGAGCTACACCTGGGATGAAATCTCGCAATGTTGGTAGTGGAGGAAGGGGCCTAAGGAATTCTTCCTGGACTAGTGGCTACGGAAGGTGATTCCTTTGGCAGGCTAACCTAGGTGCTGGCCATCTCTTTGGGGATCCCTGATGGGGTGTTTGGACCACCCTATCAAGCTTGTGAGTGGCCCTAGCTTGGTAGACTGCCTCACGTTTCAAGGATTTGAGCTTACTTCACACATGGTAGAATTCCAAGGGCAGAGAGATCGACGACTCTAAAAGGTCTAGTGCATGCTCAAGAGAGGCTTGTAGAGGGGCTTCCTCTTGAATGGTAGCGAGGGCTTGGACGTGTCATGAGAAAACATTATAGACAATGTGTACTTGCTGGACTTTCTCCGTGATTATGTCCTCGAACCAAGTGCACTCCTTGAGTTCGTGACCCCACACTTGGTGATAGGGGCACCAGAGTTTTTTTGTGCCCTGGACAAGACGCTTAGGTTGTTTGGCTGACTTGGGGTGACAATACCCTGCTAGAGCATTGCCTCAAAGACGGCCTATAGAGGATCTTGCTCAGTATTTTGATGGGCTTACATTAGGGGTTCTTCTTTCGCAGGCAAAAGAGGGACCTGAGGGTGTCTTGTCAGGTCGTCGTGAACCTCGTAGCACTGCTGCATTTTTTCTGCCAAGAGTTTATGGAAGCCAGTGCACTCGCTGATGTCATGACCTCGTATCTAGTGATACGCGCACCAGTGGTTCTTAGTCCCTGAAGGCAGGAACTTGGGCTAACTTGTCGGCTTTAGGGTGGCAATCCCTTCTTCGAGCATTCTAGAGAAAAATGTATGAAGGATAGCAGGTGCCCTGTCGTCCTCTTGGATCGTGACTATGTGAGATTCCTCAGCTGCCCCGAATTCCTATTTCAACTCTTCGAGCTTTATCTAGCCCTTGTTGATAAGGGCCTCGACAGTGTCGTTGAGCTTGTAGCAGTCGTGAGTGGGGTGGGGTACTCTCTTATGATAGGTGTAGTACTTCTCATTCGACTCCTGGCCCTGCGACTTTATAGAGGTGATCTCTGACAGCTAGATAATGTTATGTTCTAACAGCAGTTTCATCAGTGTAGGGGTCCACTCCATGTCAAAGGGGTAAACCTTGTTCTAGTGTTGGGTCCAGTAATCATTCTGCTTACTTTTTTTAGGAGGCAGGACCGCATTATAGGATTGCTGCTTGACCCCGGTCTGAGGAGTTTGTGCTTTAGAGAGGTCGAGAGTTTGAGGAGCCACGCCTTTGGTTTCAGTCATAGCGATGGCCGTGTTGATCATTACCGTTTGATTGCCCCAACTACTAGAGCTAGAGTTTGAGCCAGAGGATTTCTAACGAGGGCTACCGTGGTGCTTTAACAATCCCTCGATACGAACTGCCTTAGAGATGAGCTCTGACATGGAGGGTGGATTAGATGCCTCGACATGTAGGGCGATCTCGGGAGCAAGTTTTGTATGCAAGTCTGGACTGCTTCCTTCTCGATCACGGGAGTAGAGTGAAAGGTCGCTAACTCTCTCCATTAGGTGATGAACTTGCCAATCGGCACACTAGGATCTTGCATCAAGGTGAGGAGCTCAATGGTTTCCATGTTCCTTCGGACTTCGTAGAAGCGTTGGTAGAACAAATGCTCCATTTCTTACCAAGTGTGCACCTAGTTTGGTGGCAGCCGAGCATACCACTGGAATGCTGGTCCTTCCAGAGTCTCGACTAACTAGCAGAGGAGGAGACATCTGTCGGTTGCCGTCTCCTGGCAGGCTTCTTGGAAGTGGGCCGTATGCTGGTGAGGAGACGTGGTACCATTTAATAAGGGGAGTTTCCCTTCTTGGTAGTGTGGGGGAAACGAAACCTACTCAATGTACGAAGGATACGGATTTTGGTAGTGGTGTCTCTTGCATGCCCGGGAGCTTGTTCTTGAGGCTATGGGCCACCAAAACATCTATGTCGCTTTGGGAGACCCCATGAGAAGAGGAACTGTATTGGGAGACTGGAGAGAGAGTCTCCTTAGGAGTTGTGTCTTCACCGGTCGAAGAATCAGACAAAGACGAGGACCTGGAGGCCTCTAAGAGCTCCATCTTTTCGAGGATGGCTTCCATCATTTCCTTGAATGTGTTCATCTGCTCCTCCTGAGCATCATTTAGGTCATTAATCACCATGACACTGATCATTTCTTCTGGGAGGTCTGAGTCAGGTGATGTAGCAGATTGCCGAGGCTAGCGAGTCATGTGTGGCAAGTTAGTCTGAAGGGGATCAGCTTGCCCCGATCAGACTCGAGCTTTGTATGCCGATCTTGTGAGGACTGACACTTGACGGTCTTGGGACCATGACTTCTGGGTAGTGATCACGGAACAATATTCCTAGACTTGCTCAAGCTCTAGAGTTTGAAGAGGGAAGAAGGGATTACAAGGCAGGAGATCGTCAGGGGTGGTGACCTCAATTGTCTTGGAGGTTTCCCTGGTCAGGATATACAGGCCTCTTTTCCACTTGATGCTGAGACGGTTGTGGACCTCATTCCAAAATCGAGCCTGAGACCTGGACTACCCCGTTTTCTTTGAACAAGCGTGGGCCATGTCTTTGAGCTGGAGCAAGGACTGGGGCCCAAGGATGGAGGGCAGCTTGGGTTCTTGTCTTGAAAGCTGGAGGCCTCTATCTGACATTAAGCCATTGCCCCGAATTCCTTTGTGAGGTCCGGGTGTTTGGTTGTCCCGGGTCTGTCTCAACATGGTACTCTTAGCGAAGACCTTTGATTACCAGGGCTTTAGGTGCTTGCTAGGCATTGAGGAAGCAGCAAAGGAAGAAGCTGGTTCGTGACTTCACCGGAGTCTGAATCCGAGAGGGACTTGCAAAGATGGTGCGCGTGCACCTTTAGGGTTAGCCGTCCTGGTGACTTGGGGTCAGCTCGGGCTTTGTCAACGGGTTTGACCTGAGGAGGTCTATACCCATGAGCTTGTGTTTGTGAGGGACGAGGCTCAAGCTTGTCTCTCACAAGGTGAAGCTGTGTGTACCGGGAGGGAAGGCGCAATGGTCGCACCTCATGTGCTCGAGGTGGCATAGAGCTAGCGTTGCCTTGAGCTGTGGAAAGTTAATGCATGGCGCATGTAGGGTTTGGCTTGAGAAGGCCTGGACCTGGATGCGAGCTTAAGGCAACATGAGGGTTGCCCCGAGGTGTAGCTCGAGTGGATAGACCATGAGCCTTTGAGTATGTGCGAGGGGTGAAGACCTTAGGACCTCTGCCTCTGCGTACCAACCCTCCAAGTGTGGAGGCTTGGAGTAGTGAAGTAGCACAGGGGGTTGCCTTGTGGTGAACCTCAGGAGCGACGACAGTTTGCTGGCCTTACGCAGGGATGGACGGGGTAGCATTCCGGCGTACTGCAGCAGTATGACTGGCAGGAGATTTTCCAGTAGCAAGGTGTGTGGCAGCAGGAGTGCTACCCATGCAAAGGACCTTGGTGGAGAGTCCACCAAGGTGAGAAAGCATGGAGACAAGGACCTTTATGTCCCCTCTCGCACCGATCCTGGTGAGAACTTGGGAGCTGGATTGTGAGTCCTGACTCAGAAGGAGAGTAGGGAAGGAGGCTTGAGCGACTCACTTCCCCGGGACAGCCACTAGTGCAAGGATAAGGAAGTCCCCGACCTGGATGAACGGGTTGAACAACCCAAGTGCCATAGAAATAGGTGCGAAAAGTAAAAAGGAAATGGGTCAAATAAGAGAGAACCGACTAAGGGGGAGTAAGTCCCCAGTGGAGTCGCTAAGCTGCTTAGGTGCCTCCATCTCGCCCTCCGGATCTAGGTGATTTGCTGGCACGTGTCTTGGGTTTCTGGTGAACCCGGGATTTGAGATCGCTCTCTCGGAACCTTGCTCGAGGGCAAGGGTAGGTATACCAACCAATAAGAGGAGAATTTTAGGTGGGTTCAGGACTTACTCAGGCGGGCTCGCGTGAGCATCCTCTTATATCACGAAGTAAGCCCCCCAGCTGCTTGAGCTGCTTCAGAATCGCCTCCCTTGAGTCCCTTTGTTTTTCTGCACAACACTTCTAAGGTTAATTTGTGAGACAAGTGGGTTGAAGGGACCCATGTCTTTATGCACAACACTTCTAAGGAAATGCACGTTCACATGATAAGGCGATGAAGTGCAAGGTTCGGTGAAAAAAAGGAAAGACAAGAGCGCTTGACGTAGGGGTGAGACTACCTGACAACCAGAAATTACCGACTCGGAGTGGTAGCCAGACGAGCATGGTTCTCAGGACCAGCACGACATCAATACTACTCGAAACCGAGGTCGGCGCGTAGGTGATAGGTTAGGTCTACCCTCAGTTAAGTGAGATGAGAAAGAGGTGAAGAGGAAAGAAAGAGAGGGCAAAGAGAAGGGAAAATCCAGACATCGATAGACATCGCGGTGGGCAATGCAATGAGACAGCGCATCCCTTGGGGATGGCGATGGCTCTTGAGGAGGCACACTGCGATAGTTGCTCCTAGGTTGCACAGTGATAGGCGTGGGAAAGCAATGAGAACGACGACGAGCACGAGGCACGTGGAGGAGGCTCGCGTACAGTGATAGGTGTTGCTAAAGCCCCTAGGGGGCGGTAATAGGTATCACCGTCTACACTAGACGATTGACAGGGAGAGATCCTTGCAAGCGGCAACAAACCTTGCCATCTAGGATCTTCACTGAGACGTCAAAGCTACATCTGTGGGTGGTGATGTCCATCGCCATCTATAGACCTCATTTGAGGGAAGAAACAGACGAGTAGAAGTGGAACGAGACTCGTGCATGCTGCTGCAGTCGCCATATGCCCCCTGTGAGACTAAGGGAGAGGCATGCATGGCACTGCCACTACCGTGCATGACCTCTGAGGGGAACTTAGACGAAGAAGGAGAAGAGATGGGAGAAGAGGGAGAGAAGAAGAAAAGAAAAATAAGAGAGAGACGGTTTACCTAAAACCCAGGGGTACCCGTCAAAATTTTATCTCACCTCACTCCCTCTCTCAAGCGTGACACAACAATGGTAAGAAAGAAGAAATTTTATTAAGTGAAAACTCTCTCTTGTGTGTGTATGCCTCTATCCCTTCTTTTTGTTTTTGCATACAGTGATGGTACGTATATGTAGAAGTGTGCCCTAATTGCTAGAAAGTAATATTAAATTGAATTAAAAGAAATTAGAAAATAGGGTGCAAAATGATAGATTTGCCCCTTCTTAACAAGTTGTGGAATTCTAGAATAGTCCCTGTGTTGCCCTAGGACTTGTGTGATCTTGCATGGCTGATCCGGGGTCGTTCTGATGCCTGGTTGATAGTAAGATGATTGCTTTCATGTAGGGATCGGCATGGCAATTGATTTGTTACCAACTTCGAGCCATGGATCTTGTTTTTAGTGTACGATCATGTGCATTGAAATTTGAGTACATCTTGAAACATTGGATCGATAGTGTTTTCGTTCCTTGATTTTTTTTCTATGTTTTCTTCACGGAATAACATTGAGCATGCCACTATGAACACGGGGTACTAAATGTAGCTCGATTCCGTGGCCGAACGAAGATTTTGCAAGTTTGAAATTTTGGTCGGAATCAAGGATTCTGATGACGGAATAATCTGTTCGTGGGCTTCATGTGTAGAATCCGATCATTAATCATGTACGGGGTTTTGGTCAGAGATGGCTCGAGACCTTATTCCTGCAATGGAATTAGTCTCGCGTCGATCGGGCTATCAAGCAGTGTGATTTGGCCACTCAAGTGAGGCACGATGCTTTTGAATTTCCTGCACTTTCTTCATGGATCAACATTTTTTCCATAGCTTTTCTTCGCGCTCGGATATCATCATGAAGCGTGCCACATAACGAATCACTCGTCTTGACTAGATGAATATGCTCACCAAATTTTAGTGTGATCCGACTTTGGACAACTGAAATATGAGCGTCGAAATTCACTGGTCACGACTATTCTTTCAAAGGTATAGTGTTACAGGGTGGCTACATGGGAATAGCATGCGGCTTCTCCTGTTTCACTCTTTCGCTTATAACTTCTTCCTGGAATGTTTGTTTGACCTTAAACTAAACCCTTAGAAGTTTTCGAACGTGTTGGATCCAATGGTACCATCTTTCACACAGTAGGTACCCATTCATATAACATATAACCAGCGCGGTACCATCATTCATACAGTAGGTACCCATTCACATAACACATAAGCACCACGGTAGCATCATTCACACAGTAGGTACCCATTCACATAACACATAAGGAACACTGTACCATCATTCACATAGTAGGTACCCATTCACCTAACACATAAGCAACACGGTACGATCATTCACATAATAGGTACCTATTCACATAACACATAAGCAGCACGATACCATCATTCACACATACATACCCTTCCACATAACATATAAGCAGCAATATCACATTTTGGTAGTGGCACATCACTTTTTAACTGTATCAAATTCACATAATAACGGTGTCCATTTCACAGAATAACAGTGTTTATATCAGAGAATAACAATGTTAATATCTCAAAATAACAATGTCCATGTCACAGAATAGCAGTGCTCATATCATAGAATAATAGTGTTCAGCTGCAGTTTCAAGTTGTGACATTTGGTTGTAAATAGGGCAATAACTGTTGAATCGTTTGGAATTTGAAGACTGTTTCAAAATCAATTTTACACTAGACACACCTATATTTCAAATCGGGGTATTTTGAAAACAATTGGACCTTGCTTTGGTCCCTCAAAAGTTCAAAAGAATGAAAATATTTTATCTGAAATCTTATGTGCAATGAAGGTCGTGACATATCTTTAAAATTTATTTCATAACTCACAATCAAGAAGAAATTACAAAATGTTCTCAACATGTGAATTTAAGCTTACTCCTGAACCGTTCAAATGAAAGTAGCTTGGAAGAAAATGGACCCCTTTTATTCTTTTAAAATCCATAGCGATAGAGTCATAAATTTTTAGTTTTATAAAAGCTGTCCGCAGTAACGTATCTTCATAAAACAAAGTATAACTTCAATCCAAGAATAATTTCAAAATAGTTTCTTCATACGTATTTTACCCCATTAAAAGATCTTTCAAATGGCTGTAGTTTGGCCGAAAATCAACTTTGTTTGTTTAGCTAAAATCAGCAACCACAGTACTAGTAGTAAAAAATCTTGGAAAAATCCAGGAAAATAGTCGACAGTGATATACCCTCCTAATTTTAAACATAACTTCATTTTCGTGAGAAATTTCAGCAGTGGGAAAAAATAAAAATTTTACTACACTTTCATATCTTTCTAATGGCAGTAATTTTGTATCATTTGGACTCCAATTTCTTAGTCAAACTCTCAATATAACAGATAGTAATATTTTTTGAAATTATCACAGTCTTCTAACAGTGGCATACATGCATAGAACGAACCATATCTTCCAAACTATCAATAATTTCAGCTAAGCATATGTGATAAACTCAAAGTATACTCATATAACTTTCAAATGGTCGAGATTTTAAACCAATTGGATATCATTTACTTAGTCAAAAGTCCATCACAAAAGTATGTAAATTCCCGGGAATTCCATTTCACAGTTTTGACATACTTCATAAAATGACTAATAACATCCCAACTAAAATAGATATTAAAATACGGTCTTTTCCATGTGAAAATGGACTCATAGGGGTTCTTTCCCACCAAATTTCATAACTATCATAGATATTTTCAATACTCTACCTATCACACGAATAAGAATCACAGTTCTGGAAAACACAGAGCACATTCCAGCCAGATCTCAATGTCTTACATTCACACACATATTTACCATCACATCCATATTCATGCTTAGACTTAACACTTTGATCTAAATATCATGCAGTAAACAAAATTGAGAAGCATGGAAGCTAGATCTACTTACCTACTGCAAATGAAACTCCAAAGTCTACCTCTAACTTCACCTTGACTGCCCAACTCCAATGGCTAAGGTCCAAGCTTAAGGAACAAGGTTTGGAGAGCTCAAATGATCAAGGGACGAGAGGATGAACGTGGGTGAGAGACCTAGAAATCCCATTTCATTGATGGTGGGGTGAATAAATAATCACATATGGTGGCAGCATGTAATGGACAAGTGGTGGTAGCATCAGACAAGTGGCATCACACAAATAACAAGTGGTATGCAAGAGAAGAAAATTAAGGGTAAGCATGGGGGCCATAATTATTATGGGCTCCGCAAGCATGGGAGACAAGCATCATTGTGGATACAACAGCCTTTACCTCTTGGCACACATGAGAGGGAAGAAACTCCCTAATCTACTATACACTACCTGTGCACGGCCACTTGCTCCTCAACCCGCGCTCTCAATGGTTGCGGTGATAGCCTCTAACGCATGCAGTAATACTCCCTTACACGCGTGGAGATACTCCTTCGACTTCACGCTCAGAGTTAGCCCAAGCGGTGTTACTCCAAATGGTGATGCTCCATATGGCGAGGCTCCACACAGTGATGCTCCAGACGTTGATGCTCCATATGGCGAGGCTCTACACATAGATGCTCTACACAACGATGCTCCTCACAGTGCTACACTCGCGGCACTGGATTTTATGCGAGCAGCGATACTTCCATTCGTGTGCGGCGATACCAGTTTACGCAAAGCGTTACCCCATCACTCCACAGCCGGTGTTACCGCTCTCTATTTACAGCTGGTGCTGGAACTCTCTCTCATCACAACCGACACTAGGCTCCTTTAGCAGATGGCGCTAGGCCTTTTTCACAGACAGCGCTAGGCCCCCTTTTCACATGTGGTGATAGCCTTCTTATTTAGCGCCGGGTGTGGGCTTCCTCTTCCCTACTACCGTGATTGTCTTAAGTCCTGGAGAAATGGGGTCCTTACATCATCGCCCCCTTTGAAATGGATTTTGTCCCCAAAATCGTACATATGAAATCAAACAACCAGGGGAGGACACCGACACATCAACTACTGTCCCATACATCTATTGCCTTATCCTCAGCATTACATAGTCTATACTTCATATTTCACGCACAGTGTCGTGCTCTACCATTTAACCATCGCTAACAAGTTGACACACATATAAACATAGGTCAAGCCATTCAACTCTAAGAAATTTCATCAGTTCAGCCGCTTCCCGCTAATGATCAATATCAGTCTGTAAATAAGGTCTGGCAATACTTACAGAGCTGGCCTTTACAAGTATCAATCATAATATACACTTAAAACACACATCACAATATCACAGCCACAAAGCTAGGCCCTGCAATACGCCTAAAGCTAGTGCCTCACTACTATCCATCATAAGGTCAGGCCCTGCCACAAGCTCAAAGCAGGCTTCCTATTAATATTAGTCACAAAGTTAGACCCTACAGTATGCTGAAAGTAGGCACCCCAGTACAATCATAATGTTAGGTCTTGTAATACGCTCAAAGCAGGCACCCTACAATCTCGGTCGTGGTCATGCAATACGCACCACAGAGTCACCAAGTCTAGCCCTACAATACGCTCAAAGTAAGCACCATGGTACAATCACAATAACAGGTCCTGCAAATCACTCAAAGCAAGCATCCTACATTCTCAGTCGTGGTCATGCAATACGGTCAAAGTAAGCATCCTACAATTTTAGTCATGGTCATGCAATATGCTCAAAGCATGCACCACATAATCACAAAGCCGGGCCCTATAATACTCTCAAAGTAGGCACCACGATAGAATCACAATATCAGATCCTGCAATACACTAAAAGTAGGCACCATACAATCTCGATCATGGTCATGCAATACGCTCAAAGCATGCACCATAGAATTACAAAGTCGATCCCTACAATACGCTCAAAGTAGGCCCCACGGTACAATCACAAAGTCAGGCTTTGCAATACCATCAAAGTAGGCACATAACAAATCACAAGGTCAGGCCCTACAATACACTCAAAGTAGGCATCTAACAAATCACAAAGTCAGGCCCTGCAATACGCTCAAAGCAGGCGCCTAACAAATCACAAAGTCGGGCCTTCCAATACGCTCAAAGCAGGCATCTAACAAATAACTAAGTCAGGCCCTGCAATACGTCGAAAGCAGGCACCTAACTAATCACAAAGTTAGACCTTGCAATGCTCTCAAAGCAGGCACCTAACTAATCACAAGGTCAGGCTCTACAATACGCTCAAAGTAGGCATCTAACAAATCACAAAGTCAGGCCCTGCAATACGCTCAATGAAGGCACTTAACAAATCACAAAGTTAGTCCCTACAATACTTTCAAAGCAGGAACCTAACAAATCACAATGTTTGGCTCTGTAATACGCTCAAAGCAGGCACATAACTGCATTCATACCATGTCTCACGCATCACATTTTACTCATTACAAGGTTTACCACAAGGGTCACAGCATAAACACTTACCACTTCAATCACAGGGCACGTATTAGTTCTCACTAGCTAGGGGAGGGCACCCCTCAAGCAAAGTTCCACACAGTTATCATACAAAAGGATCTCTAAGGATCCCCCAAATCAAAAGCACACAATTTAAGCACAATTAGGCCATAAAGGTCCAAATTTCATTAGATATGCCAACGTATAGTACTACAATAACAGTGCGAGAAAACAAGGTCTAACAAAAATTTAGATTCTACATTCCAATCAAAACACACTCCAAGTTCCCCGATGTCGAGGCTCTAACTCCTTCCCCGACGAGTGTAAAGGCCCGACCCTGAGTCTTGGGTTTGGGTTCATTCTTCAATGTCGGGCAGTCTCTAATCAAGTGGCCTGACTTGCCACAGTTGTAACATGTCCTGGTCTTCAGCCAGCACTGAAGAAGCCGCATGGCCCTGTTTCCTGCAAGAGGTGCAATACACGAGCTAGCTCTGCTTAACGTCACCCTGGGAGGTCTTTTGGATCTTGCGATTCCTTCGACTTCCCTTTCCTCGTGGACCCCTAAAGGGCGGAGGCCCCGTCCTTCGCTTCTCTTTCCTTAGTCGATATTCATCACAGTCCTTTTCCACCTTCCTAGCCAAGTCCACCAATCGAGAAAAGCAAAACTCTCCCTCTGATATAGGGCCGTAAACCTCTCTCAAACTTGCTTGCCTTTCTAGCCTCCGTGTTGATGATATGCAGTGCATATCGGGATAACTTTGAAAATTTGGCCACATACTGATCAGTGGTTAGATTCCCTTGTTGTAGTTCTATGAATTCAACCTCCTTCCTTTCCTTTATTGATTTAGGAAAATACTTTTCATTGAAGGCCTTTAAAAATCCTTCCCAAATAGGTATTATCTCATCTGCTTCTTAGGCCTGCTGAACCGAATGCCACCAATGTTCGGTGTCCCCTTTTAACATGAAGGCACCAAGTCGCAACTTCTGCTCATTAGAGCACTGTAGGACTCTAAAAATACTTTCCACTTGCATTAGCCATCTCTCTGCTTTCTTTACACTTCCCTGCCCTAAGAAAGTTGGAGGTATCAGCCTCTTAAACCTCTCTATCAGGTCACTATCATTTTGTCCTAGGGTAGTGGTGGATAGGGCCAGCAGTGCTTCCTTCCTCATCTATGTCATGGCCGCTAAGGTTCTGACAAACTCACTGAGGGCCTTGGTGTTTTCATTATTAGAACTTGCATTATTGGCCCATGTCCTCGGCATTTGAACATAAGACACAAGCACTCAGTTACTAACCTACCCAAAACTATTTTAAAGACACTTCTAGACTCCTTAGGCCAAGAATCCTATCTTGGCAGCTCTGATATCATAACTGTCATGACCTTGCCCCCTGACCCCTACCGTACCCAACCGGAGGGCGATAGAGTGCTGGATCACGACCGGAGGTCAAATATTGTCACTCAGGTGGGAGTGGCATCAACACGTGTTATAAATGCGAAAGAAAACCACGAGAAAAATCACAAACTCCCACAAGAAACAACAACAAAAGCTGGATAAATTAAAACCATTCATATCCTCCAAAAGTCATAACTACAATATCCAAAATATTACAATTCATCCAAGGCACCAAAGCCTATTAAAAAATTCCAACGCTTCACAAACAACACAGAAGGGCCAACAGCCAGCTGACACCTACAAAAATAAGGAGATCTTCTAGTCTAACGCGGGCCTTTAGTCAACCAAAAGCAATCACCGCCCGCCTATCTTCCACCAAACAAGGGTGGAAGCAAAGGAATGAGCTAAAAAGCCTAGTAAGTAGATCACAGTATCATGCTTCCCTGCTTATGAATATTATCAAAATCACAAATCAAGGTTCTTAGCCATTCTCATAAAACAGGAGTCATGCATCACAATTATGTCACAATTATACGATGATGCTTTTCATGGTAGAGAAAGCACAATATAAGATGCAAGATATCATATACACAAGCAATATTAGATTTCAACAGATCCACACAAACAAGAGAGCATAGCCAAATCAACAGACACAACCCACTCTCTAGCCCCATTCATCAGGCTAAACACATATCTCATATCAGTAACATAACTCAGGTAATCATATATCTCAGGTCAATCTAACATCTCAAGTAATCACATAACAGTCACAGTATGAGAATATCCAACTTCCAAATGGTGACCCATTGCGTAGTAACCATATAGATCTGGGGGGGGCGACACTCCCAAATATTCACATTCACATCCTGACTCACGTCCTATAAGGGGGGTTAGGGAAAGATCTTAGCTGCCATCACCATCATGCACACAGTAGGTTCCCATTCACATATGACATAAGCAGCACGGTACCATCATTAACACAGTAGGTACCCATTCGCATAACACATAAGCCGCACAGTACCATCATCCACATAATAGGTACCCTTTTACATAATCATAAGCGGCACGATACCATCTTTCACACATTAGGTACCCATTCACATAACACATAACCAACATGGTCCCATCATTCACACCGTAGGTACTCATTCACATAACACATAAGCAGCACGGTACCATCATTCACACAGTACGTACGCATTCACATAACACATAAGCAGCTCGGTACCATCATTCACACAGTAGGTACCTATTCACATAACACGTAAGCAGCACGGTACCATCATTCACACAGTAGTTCACATAACACATAAGAAGAATGGTACCATCATTCACACAGTAGGTACCCATTCACATAACACATAGGCAGCACGATACCATCATTCACACAATAGGTACCTATTTACATAACATATAAGCAACATGGTACCATCATTCACACAGTAGGTACCCATTCACATAACATATAAGCAGCACGATACCATCATTCACACGGTAGGCACCCATTCATATAACACATAGGCAGCACGGTACCATTATTCACACAGCAGATACCCATTTACATGACACATAAGTGGCACGGTACCATCATTCGCACAGTAGGTATCCATTCACATAACACATAAGCAGCAATATCACATTTTGGTAGTGGAAAATCATATTTTAACAGTATCAAATTCACAGAATAAATGTGTCCATATCATAGAATGACAATATTCATATCACAGAATAACAATGTTAATATCACAGAATAACAACGTTCATATCACAAAATAGCAATGCTCATATCACAAAATAGCAGTGTTCAACTGCAATTTCAAGTCATGACATCCGGTCGTAAATAGGGCCATAACTTTTGATTTGTTTTGAATTTGAAAACTGGTCCAAAACCAATTTTACACCAGACACACCTATCTTTCAAATCGGGGTAGTTTGAAAACAATTGGACCTTATTTTGGCCCGTCAAAAGTTTAAAAGTATGAAAATATTTTATTTCAAATCTGCTGTGCAGTGAAGGCAATGACGTATCTTTAAAATTTACTTCATAACTCACAATCAAGTGGAAATTCCAAAAAGTACTCAACATGTGAATTTAAGCTTACTCATGACCCGTTCAAATGAAAGTGGTTTGGAAGAAATGAGACCCTTTTTGGTCTTTAAAAATCCATGGCGACAGAGTTATAAATTCTGAGTTTCATAAAAGCCCTCCATGGTGACATGTGTTCATAAAACAAAGTATAACTTTCAATCCAAGAAGAATTTCAAAATAGTTTCTTCATGCATAATTTAGTTCATTCAAATATCTTTCAAATGGCTATGTTTTGGGCGAAAATGAACTTCATTTGGTTAGTTTAAATCAGCGACCACTGTAGTATTAGTGAAAAATCTAGGAAAACAGTCGACAGTATATACCCTCTCAATTTGAAACATAACTTCATTTTCATAAAGAATTTCAGTAGTGCAAAAAAACAAACATTTTACAAGACTCGCATATCTTTCTAATAGCTATGAGTTTGTATATTTTGGCTCCAATTGCTTATTCAAACTCTCAGTATAACAGAAGTAATATTCCCAGAAATTAGCACAGTCTACTAACAATGATATACATGCATAAAACGAGCCATATCATTCAAACTATCAAGAGTTTTAGCTAGTCATACACAATAAACTCAAAGTAGACTCATATACCTTTCAAATGGTTTAGATTTCAGACCAATTGGATATCATTTCCTTAGTCAAAAGTCCATCACAAAAGTATCTAAATTCCCTGGAATTCCATTTCACAGTTTTGGCATACTTGATAAAATGACTAATGACATCCAAACTAAAATAGATATTAACACAAGGTATTTTCCATCGGAAAATAGACTCACAGGGGTTATTTCATACCAAAGTTCATAACCATCATATATTTTCAATACTCTACCTATCACACGAATAAGAGTCACAGTTTTGGAAATGTAGAGCACATTCCAGCTAGATCTCAATGTCATACATTCACATACATATTTACCATCACATCCATATTCATGCTTGGACTTCACACTTTGATGATCTAAATAGCATGAAGCAAAAAAAAGCAGGAAACATGGAAGCTAGATCCACTTACCTACTGGAAATGAATCTCCAAGGTCTTCCTCCAACTTCACCTTGACTGCTCCAATGGCTAAGGTCCAAGCATAAGGAACAAGGTTTGGAGAGCTCAAATGACCAAGGGAGGAGAGATGAACATGGGTGAGTAAGCTAGAAACCCCATTTCATAGGTGGTGGGGTGAATAAATATTCACATATGGTGGCAGAATATAATGAACAAGTGGTGGTAGCATGGGACAAATGGCATCACCAAAATAACAAGTGGTATGCAAGAGGAGAGAGAGAAGGGCAAGCATAGGGAACATCATCAAGCATGGGAGACAGGCATCATTGTGGGTACATTAGCCTTTACCCCTGGCAAACATGAGAGAGAAGAAACTCCCTAGACTATTATACACCACTCGTGCTCGACCACGTGTTCCTCTACCCTCATCCTCAACTTGCACGATGATAGCCTCTTACATGCGTGGCAATACTCCCTTACGCGTGCGACGATAGTCCTTCGTCTTCATGCTCAACATTAGCCCAGCTGGCGTTACTTCAAATGGCGATCCTCTACATGGCGAGGCTCCACACGGTGATGCTCCACATGGTGATGCTTCTCACGGCGAGGTTCCACACGATGATGCTCCACACGGCGATGCTCCTCATGGTGCTACACTCGCGGCGATACTTCCATTCACTCGCGGCAATACCAGTTTACTCAAGGAGTTACCCCATTACTTCACGGCCGGCGCTACCCCTCTCTCTTCACAGCCAGCACTGGCTCTCTCTCTCTGTTCATATCTGACGTTAGGCTCCTTTCGCAGACGGCCCAAGGCCTCTTTCACAGACGATGCTAGGCCCTCTTTTCACGCGCGGCGATATCCTTCTTCCTTAGTGTCGGGTGTGAGCTTCCTCCTTCTTACTGCCTTGAGTGTCCTAAGTTCAACAAAATTAGGGTCCTTACACACCTCCCTTGGCTTGTATTCTCCTATTTTCTGCAATCACACACATATGGCAAATGTTAAAAGACAGGTGGGTCAAAAGACCTCACTTTGTGTCTTTGGTGAACGTTCACAAGCGTGCATATTCATAAGAAGAAGAGAAGAATAATAGAAGGAAGATGGGAGAGAGAAGAATTTGACCAGGCGGGGAGATCAGTACAGTGACTAAGCTAGTGTGTAATTGGCCTGACGTGATAGTAAAACGGGCTTGGTAACTCAGATCGGCTCAAGCAAATTACTACTAGACGTCAATAACAATACTGACTAGCTAGACACGATGGTTAGTCTGTCGTGACCATAAAGTGGGCACAGTAATTCTGACACAACAACATTACGGGTAGACGACAGGACTACCATGATAGGATAAATCTCAACCCCTCTTAGTCAAACAAAAGAATAACAAAAAGTGTGGAGATCATAAAGAAAGAATAAGAAGTAAGATAAGAAAAGAAGAAGAGAATAGAAAGAAGGAGAGGAAGAGAAAGAAAGAAGGAGAAGAGTGTGAGAGAAAAGGAAAGAACGAAGATGGCGCTTAGTGTCACCGGCTGAATTAGGCAAAGATGAGGAAGAGGACATAGTCGGTGCTGAGAGTCGCTGGTTGTGGTAGACAAAGATGAGGAAGAGGACATAATCGACCCTAAACGTCGCCGATTGTGGTAGACAAAGATGAAGTAGAGAACACAGTCAGCGTTGAGCTTCACTGGCTGTGTTAGACAAAGACAAGAGAGAGAACACAGTCAACATTGAGTGTCACCGACTATGTTAGACAAAGAAGAGAGAGAAAACACAGTCCGCACTGAGCGTCACTGGCGGTGTTAGATAAATAAGAGAGAGAGAACACAGTCGGCGCTGAGCTTTGATAGCTGTGATCGACAAAGAAGAGGGAGAAGATGCAGTCAACGCTGAGCTTCACCGACTGTGCTAGGCAGAGAAAAGAGAGAAGACACAGTCGGTGCTAAGCTTTGTCGAATGTGCTGAACAAAGGAGATGAAGAGGACACAATCGGTGTTGAGCTTCGTGACTTTGTCAAAAGAAGGCAATAGAGGATGGGACACAAACGGCGCTGAGCATTGGCAGTTGTGTTAGGAAAAGAAAAGAAAGAAAGAGAGATAGAGATAAGAAGAAGAGAGAGAAAGAGAGATAGAGATGAGAAGAAGAGAAAGAAAGAGAGATATAGATGAGAAGAAGAGAGAAAGGGAGAGATATGAGAAGAAGAGAGAGAAAGAGAGAGACGGATGAGAAGAGAGGGTAGGAGAGAGAAAGAGGAAGAAGAGGAAAGAGAAAGAGAAGAGGAAAGAAAAAGTTACCTTAACGAAGGGTACCGGCCCTTTTCTTCTCTCACCTCTCTCTCTCCAAGATGTACCCATGAACTCAAGAAGAAATTGAAACTTTATTTATGCTTCTATGAAATGAACCGAAGGTCTCTTCCATGACTGATTTGAGGTTGTTCTGATGCCTGTTGGATTGAAAAATGATTGTTTTCTTGTAGGGCTCGACATGGCAATCGACTTGATACCAACTTCAAGCCATAAATCATGTTTTTGAACCATGATCATGAGACTTGAATTTTGGATGAATCTTGAAAACTTCAGATCGATAGTGCGCTTGTTCCTTGAGATGTTTCTTCTGTTTCTTCACTGAATCACATTGAGCATGTCGTCATGATCATGGTGCACAAGTGAAACTTGATTTTGTGTACGGATGAAGATTTTGTTGTCTTGAGTTTTTTACCTTAGTCTTGAAATCAGGCAACTGAAATTTACAGCAGCTTCGACACCTTTGTGTGTGAAATCCAACCAATCATCGTACACGAAGATCGGACCAAAGATAGCCATGGACCTTATGCACATAATACCATTAAATTCATGTTGATCGAATATGCAAGCGTCGTGATTTGGCCGCCAGAGTGCGGCGTGCTGCTGTTGAATTTTTTACAACTTTCTTCACTGATCAAAAACTTCTCTCTAGTTTTTCTCCTTGCTTAGGCGTTGTCACAGGGCATGCCGCATATCGAAATGCTCGTCTTGAAAGACGAACATGCTCACCAAATTTGAGAGCGAACTGACTCAGAACAAGTGAGATATTGGCCTTGAAAGTCACTGCCCATGACTGTGAGAATAGCCACCTTTAATGGTCTTTTGGTGCAGGGTGGCCACACGGGAATAGTGTGCGGCCCATCCCTTTTCTGTATTTTACTCATAACTTTGTCTTGAAGGGCCCGATTAAGTCGAAACTTAACCCACAGGGGTTTTCGACCATACCAGATCTAATAGTGATAGTCCCACAACTGTTTGATGCACCAAAAATATAGTTCTAGTTATGAGGTCCATTTCAGGGTGCAAGAAGCCGATTTCCCCAAAATTGTTTCTTTATGTTTACTGCCATAGACATGTCTGATCATGATGAAATTTGTTAGGTGGCCTTTAAGAGTGCTGATGAAGATGTTGACCAATTTTGGGGCCATTATGAGACTGTCAAAATTTCCACTGTTTTGTGGGCTTTATTGACCTACTTCCTCTTTATTTCGCATCAGGAACCAAGGTGCTGAAAAATGTTTTCAAACAGCTTGCCCCGTTGAATGTTGTGCTTTGAAAGAAGCTAGAAGAACAACATTCAAAAAATTTCCTCGGCTTTATTACTTTTTTCTTCCTAACCACAGGACCACATGAACGTCGAGGAGATTCACGCAAGGGTGCAGTTAGGATTCACAGATGTAGGGATGCATTGTCCGCGGGTCCGTCTCGTGGAGACTTTAGGGGGAGAAGAAACCATTTTTGAAGGATCTTACCAAAGTCGTCCCCCTCGTGTGGACTATTTGTGATTCTGAAGCTGAGGATTTTGTATGGACCTCGTCAGTCAAAATCAGGCCTGTCCAGAAATTGAGTGACATATCAAAGGGCATTGTTCCCATTTGGTCTAGGTTTGTTTGTCTTTGGATAGATAGCCAAAGGGCCTTTGGTTGGTGCTATTTACTGCTACACCAGGTTTGCTTTTGACAAGCAGGGTACCTTTGTGGGTCCCATCCTGACAGGTCCAGTCAGGGGAATTTTGTTAGTCGGTCCCAAAAGTCTAGGTTTGTCGTCTAGGGAAGGATTTTGGGGAGCCGACCTCATGGTGAGGCGTCACCCTGAAACCACTAGCAGATTTGGTCCTAGCTTTGTCAATTTCTTATCTTCGTGGGCATCTTTAGTTTGTCGGAATAACTTTCTTATTTGATTGTTCTGTTGAAGAGCCTTTTGTCGGCGCTCGTCTGCATTATGCACCAGTTGTTCTTTGGCGGGTAGGGTAACTCAAATTATCGACATGACCAGCTCTGGGTATAACCCCTACCCACTGTTGTGCAGATCATTACATAGCAGGTCCAAGTCATGGCTGACTTAGCCTTCTCAAGGCATCTCCGGCATCTTGGAGTACATTTGTAACTTCCTGGGAATGATGCTCTTCTTCATGAGACTTCTCTTGCTTTCTTGGCGAATCTTCTGTCTCGAGTCCTTTTTGCAACTGAGCTCAGGCTGTCAGAATTTTTGGGGCCTTGGTATTATGACACCAGAGATTTTCTTTTTTTTTTAGTGTGTGCTGAAGCCGCTTATTGAGGCGAACGTTGCATCAACCTGTTTATTGGTCTAAGCATCCTTTGCGGATTTTCACTTGAACTTGGGAAGCGACACCATAGAGATGATTTTCACCAACTTTCGTTTATTTGGGGTTCTTTTACCCATGACCTTTCGACTATGTCCACCCTTATTCTTCCATTTTTACTCATGATGCCCTTTCACATTTTCATTGTGCTCATCTTTTGTTCACGAAACTCTTTTACTCATGGTTTCGTGACCATGCCCGTCTGTCAGTTTTACTTATGGCGTTCTCTTATTAAGGTATACACCATGCGCATTATTTTTTGTGGGGGGGTGTTTAAGGTCATGCCTTCGAGATCTATGCAAAGCCTTTTAATGACGTGCACTCTAGTTTAGGGTCTTACAACTGGACCATTATGGTGAGGGACGGTAGTTTATGAAAGCCATGGAGTGAGTATGGTGGTGGTTTTAGGGAGAGATGGCACAAGGCCACCTATGAAAGATGAAAGATCTATGAATGGTGGGTGACAAAATGGTGACCCACTATCTTACGACGAGTATAGTTGGTGGCATAGTTCACCTTTTTGTGAGCGCGGGAGACTCACTAGGGAATGATGGAGGATGGTGAAATGAATGGACTCACTGAGGAAGTAATGAAGGTGGTCCACGCCCACAAATGGTTCGGTTAAGGAAGATGTGCATGAAGATGCACGTAAAAAGGTGTGCGCGCGTATGCGAGGGTGAGTTTATGGTAGTACCTCCTGGACCTGTGCAAAGCAGTTTATCATCATGTGGCCAGGATGAGCACTATGGTTTAGGGTCATATAGCATGGACTATGGTTATGCAATTTAAAGTCATGCAACTAGGACCATGCAGTTTAAGGCCATGCAACTAGACCTCTGCTACAGTTTATGATCATATAGCTTGGATGGTGCTCAGCCTTTTAATGTCATGCGGCTAGGATGTGTACTATAGTTTAAAGTCATATGGCTCGGACTGTGTGGTTTAGAGTCTTGAGACTTGGACTATGCAATTTTAAGGTCATGCAACTAGACCTCCACTACAATTTAAGGTCATATAATTTGGACCATGCAGTTTAAGGTCATGCAACTAGACTGCCACTACAGTTTAAGGTCATATAGTTTGGACCGTGCAGTTTAAGGTCTTACAGTAGGGACCATGGCGTGGGTCGGCATGTAAGTGAAGATCCACAGGGAATAGGTATGTGGACAGCAATCTGACCTTCTGGGGATAAAATAGTTAAGGCTGGACATAAGCCGAGAGCTTTCTTTTTTTTTTTTTTAGAAGGAGATGGTGGCCCTACGAAGAGTGGGAAACTTTGTTGGGGATTAGAAGGGTAAGTGTGACTCCCTGGGGATAAAATTATTAAAGTTAGCAAAACCAGATGGGAAGACCAATTTCATTGTGGAGAAGGGGACAAATGTAGGTCCTTTATATCCTGTAGGACAGAATAACTAAGTGTGCGACAGACCCACTGGGGGTTGCAACCGTAAAACTGACGCTAACTCCGCTAGGAATAATAAGCTTCAACATGAATATGACTCTCCTACTGGGGATGAGAAGTCATGATCTGAGTTTGATCGACCTAGGTACCACTTTGATGGGGATAATAGGTCTTAGTCAAGGTGCACTTCACTAAAGATAATAGTAATAGGACACACACGACTTCAGCCTAGGGTGTACAACCAGAGAATGTTTAGAACACAGACGGCATCGGGCGCAGCGACCATTATTTCTTGATCACTTAGCCAATGCTGAGTTCGTTAAAAACACAGCTAATGCTGAGAGCACCCCATATTATTTCTTGAACATGCAGCCAGCGCTGGGTCGTTGAGAACACAATGCAGGCGGTGCTGAGTCGTAGGAGGCGTTGAGTCTCTAAGCCATAGTCAGCGCTAGGTTTACTGAGGAAGCAGCCGGTGCTAGGGTTATTGAGGAAGCAGGCGGCGCTGGGGCTTCGAGCATATAACCGGTGCAGAAGTTACCAACAACATAGATGACACTGAGTCTTTGAGCACACACAGTCGACTAACATAGACGGCGCTAGGTTACTGAGGACGCACTCGACGCTGGGTCTGGGTTAGTGTTTGGGCTTCAACCGGAGCCCGACCAATTCCTGACCTCTGTTGGAATGGGATTTTATAGGTGGCGATGAGACTTGACTCGGGACTCGAGTCAAAGCTCGACCCGGCCCATTGTCGTTTGGCCTTCTTAGGACATAGCTAGGATTCCCAGTTTGCGAGGGGCATTTAAGAATAACATTGGCTATATAAAGGGGTCAAACCCCATTTCCACTTTTTCACTGAAGGTAAAACAACTTCAGGTCAAAAAGTTTTAAACTATGAGAAGGGGATTTCCAGCAAGAGTTGGGAGAGCTCAAGGGGGTTTCAGCAAGAATGGCCAAAGTTTGCCAATATGCAGGGGGAGATTGCAGTGACGTTGCAGGAGTTTGGTATAAGGGGAGGGAGTTAACTGGAAAAAAAGGAACTCAGGCTGTGGCTTTTGAAGATTCCAACAGAGGCACGAGGAGGCGGGAGTTACAGCAGTGTGTTGCCCAAGCTTTTCCGCTGCTTCTTGGAGGTTTTTCGACAGGCATAGGTGATTTTCGGGTGATTTGGTGGAAGTTATAAAGGATTTTCGACAGCAGAAGGGAGTTCCGTCGAGAAACTGAAGGGTCAGGGGGAGACAAATAGTCGTTGAAGCTAGACGGTTGCACTTGGAAGGTGTGCAGCCATTTAGAAGGCGAACGATTGCGATTCACAAGTGTGAGACATGTGTCAGATGGCGTAGCACAACGTGGCGAGAGTAATCAGATGATGTTACAGGGCTCGAGTTGCCACACACAAATCTGTGGCACATGTGAAAGATCTGAACACAGTCTGTGCTAGACATTGGCAAACACATCCGGTACTAGGCGTTAGCAGACACAATCGACCCCAAGCATTAGCAGACACAGCCAGCGCTAAGCATTAGCCGACAGAATCGATGCTAAGTGTTGATAGACATAGCAAATGCTAAGCATTAGAAGAAACAACCAGCGCTAAGCATTGGCAAACACAGCCGATGCTAAGCTTTGAGTGTACAGTCGGTGCTGAGAGTTAGCGGACACAGTCGACGTTAAGCTTTGATTGCACAGCTAGCGCTGAGCTTTAGTGGACACAGTTGAGGCTAAGCTTTGAGTGCATAGCTGTCAATAAGCATTAGAAGGCACAGTCGGCGCTAGGCTTTGAGTGTGAAACTGGTGCTGAGTCTCTTAAAACACAGCCAACGCTAAGCTTCTGAAATCACGGCCGGCGCTGATCTAGTGCCTTAACAATTTTGATTTGGGAGTGAATCTCTGATCCCTTTTTATAATGGTTGAGCCTTCTTACCAAATTTATGATGTGAAGAATCATTCGAAAGGAGGAGAGGTGGGTACTGATAACTTTATTGGTGAGGATTTAATAAGGGGGAATCCCATTTGGTTAACAAGACGAGCATGCGAACCAGAGTGGCCCCTCAATGTCACTTTTATTACTGACACAGTTTATTTTGAAGTCTACGAGGGTAACGACGGTAATGTCAGTATCGAAGAAGGGGTAGTGAGCCTTCATTGCATGCAGTGGAACATTGCTTCTGGGGAGAACTTGCCCACCCTAGGAAAATGAGTGGTTCAGGCAAAGGGGCTACTAATGTGGTTAGGAAAAGGCCTTCAAATACAGGGGGAGCACCAATATTTGAAGGGATACTCTTCCTGGACTGCCAAGGTGCTGGTGTTGCACAGAAGCATTTTTTAACGTGCTTCTCTGCTAGCAGCGACCCAGTATTTGGGTAGCTACTAGGATCGGTGTTCCAACATGGTCAAGGTACGACTTGAGACATGGAGTCACGTTAGCAATACCTGGCTTCTTGGGAATGGAGAAGCAGGAATCTCTTTACTAGATCTTCATTTTATTGTAGGTCTTCCAATGATCGAAGCTATTATGACGACTTCATGCCATCAAACTCGGTCATCTTTGGTGGTGATAGTTTAGGGGAAGAAAAGCCGCTGGCCAGTCTTCACAAGACTTTCAAGGCTTACCAGTTGGTCCATGCTAAGTCTCGCAATGGTCAGGTAACCTTCACCGAATGAGTATAATTCTTTTGTGATATTATCTCGAAGGGGGTTGGAGTATTTCGAGAGGGAAAGGGAAGGTAGTTTTGAAGGGGACGCCTCCCGTGTATCCATCTGAGACCATCAATGATAGTATATTTTTGGCTACATATTTGGCCTTATTTTGGTGCAAGTTCGTGCTCCCTAGGTGGGCAGACGACATTCGTTCAGGAACCCACAATGTAGCCTGTGACATGGATTGGGGGCATGAGTATGCCCTCGCTCCACCCGTTTTATGTAACCATGGCTTGGGGGCCATCTCCAGTGGGAAAGCTTTCAAAGGCAAGGAGGGAGGGAATGGCATTGTAGGAAGAGAGGCCCTTCTTGGGGATTTTAGGACTCCATTCCCCGTCCATTACGTGTATGGGTGGCTAGGGGCCTATTTCCCTGCCACTTATGTGAGGAGTCAAGGCATAGGGAGCAAACTGTGGCCCTTCTTGATGAGGATTGCTGACCAAAAGGCTATCTTCCATACCCCAGGGGAAGCTTGGAGCTTGTTTGGGAATGTCTCCTTAAACATGCGGAGGGTCCCATTTTCGGTTGGAAGCTTCACCGATCGTGCTTTTATTGATGAATTGGGGAAGGACCTGGATGACGCTCCAACAACCATTCGGGAGCTCATGTTCATGCTGAGCATTAGAGGGGGAGTTCTACCTTATTAGACTCTGCACAGTGCGAGGTTAGAGGGGTATTTCTCCCACCGCTTCACCCGTCAACATGGGCTTGATCAGAGTTGCCCCTTCTTAGTGTTATTTGAAAAGCGTTGGGCCAAAGTACATGTAGGGAAGCTGGAAGAGCAAGGGACTCTTCGTGAGTGCTGTTTGCCAAAACACATACGGACCGCTTGATCCACATGTCTAGAAGCGACAAAGATCAGCAAGTATGTGTTACCTCACTTTGGCAAGAGGGTCTGTTCAAGGCCTGTGCGAACACCAACAAGGGACACTGGGATGAGGATCACCCTTGAAAAGAGGAGAATGACAACTGGCACCAGGAGACTGGGCAGAGGAGATTAGTGGATCCTCTTGCTCCTGACGAAGTCTTTGACTTGGAATATCCTTTAAACTGGTAAGCTCTAGGGATCCCTTTAGAGATAGCGGATGACGACGTCTCGTCGGAATTTCTAGCCATGAAACAAAGAACTGGGATCTTCTTTGAAGAACTCAATTTCATAGTTGAATGGAATGAGGGCCAACTGGTCCTTGGTTATTAAAGGCATCCCACTTAAGACTTGAACGCGCTGATTGGGAGCAGTCCTCATAGTAAACTGGTTGCAGGTGCCTCTCAAGGAGGGAGTTCTAAAGTGACAGTTCCTCCTCCATCAGGGGGAAAGAAAAGGAAACACACTCATGCACAGGTTCTTGTTAGTGGGCCTACTCGAGGATGTAGGGGTGTTAGACTTCCTGTGGTCTCGGAACTAGGAGGTAGTTCTTCCTCCTCTGATCATTTGGCAATTCCTCTGGTATCACCTTATGCGCTTTCTCCACCATCTTCTGTCTCTCCTGAATTGTTTTCTTCTTCTTTAGAGACTGAAGTAAACAACTTTGGCCCCTCTGAGCCCATTGTTGTTGCTTTTGACCAGGAGATGACTCCTGATCTTGGGGAGGTACCCCTAAATCCAAGGGTAGATCCTGAGTCAGAGCTGGCTCCGATGGAGATTGACGAGACTGATGGCCCCGAAGCAACTGCTCCAGGAAGGGAATCTGATGCTGATGTGGCCTCTGTGCTTCAGGGGTCTAGTTCCCCTGACGAGGCATGGGCTATGATTCAAGAAGAAGGGCCTGTAGTTAATGATGTCCTTGAGTACCAAGGGGCTGCTGCCCCCGAAGGCACAGATCATGAGGATGAAGGAGTTAAACTTTTTGTGGCCAGGGTTCTGGCTATTGAGGGTGCAAGCTAGATGGAAGAATCGGTGATTGGCGAAGGCCAAAGGGAAGGGGAAGTTCTTGAACTTGCCAATGTTGAAGTGGCAGTTTAGGAGGGTGAGAAGCATGGGGAACAGGTTCCTTCAGAGGCCACTAGGACAAAAGTGGAGGCCCCCATAGGTTAGGGTGAGGGCAACGAGACTGGTGTTGAAGAATACAAGCAGCTTGAGCCTAGGGCGGCCTCTGGGTCTGAGGTGCATGAGGGTCTGGAATTTGCCATCGTTTCAGAGGAGCAAGTGACTCAAATGGCTATTACTTCGACAAGCCCAGTCCTTGAAGCCGAAGTTCCTTTAATGGTAGAAACCTCAACAACATCATCTAAGCCCATCTTTAGCGGGGTTTCTAGTATGATTGCAGGCATGCTTCGAGCAGGCCTTCAGGGCTTGAGGGAGCTGCCTTTCAATGAGCTGAGCGATTTGCCAAATTGAGGTAATTTGTTGTGACCACTACGGGTGGGAGTGCATTGGAAGTCCTTTCCCATTTTGATTCAACCCTAAATGGATTGGACAATTGAAGGTCGGGAATGCTGCAACATGAGGCAGAAATCAGCAGGCTAGCCTCTTTAGAGGAGTCAATCCTACGTCATCGCCAAAAGATAGATTCTTGTACGGAGCAGAAAATAACTATAACTGGCCATCAGCAGGATCTTAAGAGGGAGGAGCCAGGCAACTACAAGTGAATGATCAAAATATGAGAGGAGAAGCGAATATTGAGGTAGGAATTCGTTGGGCTCGAGACAGAAATGATTCAGAGAAGAGCCCTAGAGGCTTCTTTGGTTGTGGATTTATCTTAAGTCAATCACATCATCGAGTCTGAAACTGTGGCAATGGAGGAGGAGACTCAAGCGGTGGCCGAACTGAGGGAACGTGTCCAGGACCTCGAGACTTCTTCCGCAACACACACAGCAGAGATCAACAAGATAGTTGATCGTTTCAGAATATGTATTTTCCTTTACCAGTACTTGGAAAAATGTTTTCACTCATTAATAAAATGTTTCTTTTTCTCTTCTGGGTAACTTTGTTGTATGACTTTATTCTCCTCTTTTTTTGCTACACCTTATGTTTTTTTTTTTTGAACGCCTTTTGACATATCTTAATGTCTGAAGGGGCTAATACCTCAGGCTTTGTTTAGTCCCATGACGGGTTGTCGTGGCTTGGATAGCTTCGAAATGGGGAGTCATTGCTTTTTCTCCTCTTAATGTTTGATTGGCCAAGGGCTCATAGTTCATTTTCCTCATCATTTGATGAACTTGCTCACGATAGATAGTCCAGTCAGGAGGGGCTTTGACCTCCATTAGTGGTGCATTCACTTCAAACCCATCATAGCTTTTAGTCTCAAGCACGAACTCCTTGAGAGGTTTTGAAATGATATGCATACTTTGCTTCTTAATTTTGTTAGGGGATCCCGGCCTTGAGGGGAAGAAGATTGTCCTTTCTCAAATCGCTTTCCTCTCGTTAGACTAGGGAAGAGTAGAACTTGAGGCTGGTCACTTGTTCGAGGAGCATCCTCTACACTTAAAACAACCGAATTTTGAAAAATCTTTCGTGGTGGTTGGTGCCACTTCTGCCTTCAAGAGTGCAATGGGGATATGCAGGACTTTTTGATGGTCAGGCGTATAGGTGATCTTTGGAGCTGGGAATTCAATCCCCATAACTTGCTCAATCTCATGAATGACCTTTAGTTCATCTTCTGGCCAAGGTGGCTCAAAACTAGGGGTAGAGGACGAAGACTCCTCTTCAAGTGAAGACGGAGTTACCTCAGGGCTGATTATTGGGATACTAGGATGAATAGGGGTGAGAGGGAGAATTCTGCCTTGCCTTTCTACCTCTTTGAACGTATTCGCTAATGTTCTCCCAACATCCTCAACATCTTCATGAGGTGAAGATGTTGTCTTCATTGTAGTCTTGTGACCTCCTTCATTCAGCTTCTGAGGTGGCACCAGATCTATGAAGTAATATTTAGCATCAGCATAGTGTGTTTCGGCAATAGGGAATGATCTCTTATTAGCATAGACCGTATGTTGTTTCTCATATCAACTATACTTGAAGAACTGATGCAATGTCGATGGAACCACCCCCTGGTCATGGAGCCATGGCCGACCGAGGAGAATGTTGTAGGAAGTGTCAGTGTCAATTACATGAAACTGGGCATAATCGTTCAGCTCATCGATCTTAAAACGAAGGTGAGCCATGCCAGCTGGCTTCTCTCTGGATTGATTGAACCCTTGAACTGTGACGTGGGTCGAAGTAAGATCCTTGGACCCTAACCCTAATCGAGTAAGGATCCTCCATGGAATAAGGTTGACTGCCGACCCTCCATCTAACATAATTCGGTTGACAGGACATGCATGTAATTCGCCAGTGACAAAGAGAGGGAGATTATGAAACGTTTCGCCCAGCTGCAGATCGTCCTCTGAAAATGTGATTGGCATACATCCTTCTAAAATCGTCGGGTCTGCTTCAATAGGTTTTACTTTGGTCTTGTACACCTCTGGGCTAGAGAGAGCCTGAACCGATGCCATCCGGTAATCCTTTGAGCGCATGAGGGCGTCGTAGATATTGAGGAGAGATGGAAGCTTTCGTAGATGCCATATCACATCATATTTTACCTTTTCTTGATCAAGGCCTTGTGCTCTTAGTCCTGCCACTAGTTTGGGTGGTATGTTTAGTTGAGTAGTAGGTTTGGGTGGAAGAGGTTTATTTTGGTCTGCCGGATGACTTGATTGCACAACGGGCTTCTTCGGGTGATGGAGGTTTGAGGTTTTGGAAGCGAATGAGTCAGAGGTATCCCAAGGAATTGTAGAATAGGTGGATTGTTTGAGGTATTGGGATTAGAAAGGAGTTCGAGGAGCTAGAGGATAGGTAGATTGGTATTTGGATTAGGGCGTAGTGGCGAATTAGGAAACTTCAAGATGCCTGACTTTTGAGGTGGAGGCTGTAGCGTTTTCCCGGATCTTAGGCTTATCTGTCCCATGCAGCGTGATTATCTTGAGATTTACACCATAGGACCAACCTTCTGATCATAGAGGCTTTGCCCTCTCGATGCTCTTAGTCTCTACTAAAAGTCGGGCTCAGAGGCCACTGAGGTTCTTTTGCCTCGACTTTTTGTGCTTCTTAAAAGAAGGTGGCTCTGCTTTGGCTTTAGCAATTAGGGCATCAGCAACTATTAAGAAACCAGCTGCCTGTGCCAGGGTCTTTCTCAATCGTTTCCGTTGTGTCCTTCTTTTGTTGATTCCTACGAACTCTTTGTCGAGAGCCTCGAAGTTTGGACATTTCATGTTTACACCTGCAGGAGACATAAGAGAAGAAAGATGAGAAGTAGAAGAAGAAAAAGGAGAAGGGTCAGAAAGTGGGGAACTTTGAAGGTCGCTCCCCTCATCGGAACGATCTAGGTAGCTTTTTACGTCATCACCAGGGTTGGACGTGTGCAGGGAATCTTTTAGGTCTTTCCCTTGCTTAGACTGTTGAGGAGAGCTTTTAACGTCATCACCCTCATTGGATGTGCTCTGAGGAGAGGATGACTCAGGGACATCTTCTTGATGGGATGGAGAAAAAAGAAGGATCGTGTCGGGGATAAAGTCCAGTTAAGTTGGCAGTGGGGGAAGGGGCTTGAGAAATTCCTACTCAACTAGAGGTTAAGCCGTCTTGTTTCTCTAGCAAGCAGCCCTTGGTGCCCGTTTCCTTCTGGTTTTTTGAGGTGATGTTTGATTTCTCTTACTGGGCTAGTGAATAACCTTAGCTTGGCGGACTGCTTCTCGTCTTAAGGACATAAGTCTACTTCGCCCATGGTGGACTATCCATGGCTAGGAAGTCAAGGGTTCAGTAGAGTCTGAATCATTAATAGAAAGGTTTTGTGTTAGGAGATCCTCTTATATTGGTGGAGGAGTGGCTTGGGGATCACTTACTGAGACGTTGTAAAACTCCTGACATTCTCGCATTTTCTTTGCGAATATATCATGGAAACTGGTGCATTCCCACAAGCGAGCAAGGCGTCGAGGCTGCCTGGCCTGTTTCGATGTGATTAGACCTTCTTGAAGCATTATAACAAAGAAGGCATGAAGGATACTAGAGGCTTTGTCTTCCTCTTGGACGGTTACTGCATGGGAGGCTTTTTTTGCCCCAAATGCTTTCCTTTAAGTCCTCAAGCTTTATCTGACTCTTCTGAATCAGGGCCCTAATGATATATTTTAGCGTGAAGCAGTCATCCATGGGGTGATTGATCCTTCTATAGTAAGCACAATAATTTTCCTGAGTATCGAGCCTAACTTGCTCAGGGAACATGGCTTCTGGAAGCTCGATCATGTTTTATTCCAACAATAATCGGAGTAGTGCAGGGAACCATTCCTTCTCAAAGGGGTAGACCTTGTTCTTATGTTTGATGACATAATCATCCCAAATAAGATTTGACGGCAGGGGTACTCGGTTGTACGATTGTTGTTGCTTGCCTATCTGAGGAGTTGTCTTTACTGTGCTCACCCCTTTGGAGAGGTCCAAAGTTTAGGAGGGAGCTTTGTTTGGATCAGTGACCGCGATCCTTGCACTGATCACTCTTTTTTGTTGGCTGCTCCGGGTGTTAATCCGAGAGCTACCATTGCCCCCGGTTGTTCGCTAGGTTTGCAAATGGTTGTCATGACCAGCCATGGTGGCATAATAGGCTTTTTATGCAGATTGATTTGGAAATTAGCTCTGACATGGAAGTCGGATTAGAGGGCTCGACGTGTAGAGAAATTTCAGATCGCATGTTCCGCATGCAAGTTTGGACTGCTTCCTTCTCAGGCATAAGATTGGGATGGCGAGCGGCCATATTTCTCCATCTTGATATGAACTAGTCCATAGGCTCGTCGAGGTCTTGAGTCAGGGTGAGAAGCTCAATGGTTTGAACCTCTCTCTCGACCTAATAAAAACGTTGATGGAACAGTTTCTCCATTTCCTCCCATGTATGCACTGAGTTTGGGGGAAGTCAAGCATACCATTGAAAAGCTAGGCCGTCAAGGGTTTCAATAAACTGACGGAGAAGGAGTCTCTCATCAGTCACTGTTTCTCGACATGTTGCCTGGAAGTGGGTGATATGTTGGTTGGGAGATGTGGTTTCGTTGAATAGGGGAAACTTCCATTTCTTGTAATTTGAGGGAAACGGGACCTGGTCAATATATGAGGGATATGGCCTTTGATAAGGCGTTGCCCTGTATCCCCAAAATTTGGATGTTCTTTAAGCTATGGGACACCATAGCATTTATGTCTGCCTGCGAGAAGGGGTGAGCGACAGGATTGATCTGTGAGGCAGAGGGAAGGGGCTGCCTTAGACGTGCACCATTTGAGTGGTGGGAATGGACCTCATGGTTAGCTTATTATTGTGCAGCATTTATACGATCAATCCTTTGCATCATCACGTGCACCATGTCTTCCAACTTGTTCATGTGGTCTTCCTGCGAGTCAGGTTCATATATGACCATCACACTGACTGTTTCTCCTGGAAGGTCAGCGTTAAATGCAGTTGAGGGATTGCGAACTAGATGGGTCGCACGCTGCAAATCGGTCAGTAGGGGGTTAGCATGCCCCGACTGAACCCGACTCTTGTATGCCAATCACGTGAGGACCGATTCTCGACTGTCTTGGGACCATGGCTACTAAGTGGTTGTGTCGTCTTTTATGACACCAACCACAGTGCAGGGCTCAAGAAATTCTTCTTCAGGCTTCGTCATCTGAAGAGAGTAGAAGGGGTTCAGGCGCAGAGGGTCATTAGAGCTGATTACCCCGACTGCCTTGGCCAATTTCTTGGTGAGAATTCGTAGACCCCTTTCATGTTTAGCTTTGAGTTTTTAATGGACCTCACGTCAAAACTGCGATCAGGACTGCGGCGGGTCAGCCTTTCTTGTACAATAGAGGGTTGTCTCAATCAGCAGCGACAAAGGATGAGGGTCAGGGGCAGGAGTCATCTTGGGATGAGGAGGATAAAGGACTCGATCTCCAATAACGTCTTTGCCCTGAGCTATCTTGTGGGCTCTAGAGACATGACCGAAATGACGGGGCTGGTTCAGGACGGTACTCTTGGGGAAGGTCTTCGAGTACCATGGCTGGAGGTGCTTGTTCGAAGAAGGGGGAGCAAGCTAGAGCATGGTTGACTCATGACAACACCTGAGTCGAGGGCGAGGGGCTCTTGGATATGGCGATGCGTGTGCGACCCCAGAAGAAGGATCACAGGTGACCTGGGGGTCAGCCCGGGCTCGAGCAAGTTGTCTGGCCTTAGGAGGCCGAGAACTACGAGCAAGTGTCTGCAAGAAAACAGGTGGAGGCCTGCCCCTTACAGGGTGCGCTTGTGTGTGTTGAGTAGGAGGACGAGAAGAGCGTCTTCTGTGTACTCAAGTTGGCGCACTGACGATATTGTCCCGAGCAGTGGGATGCATATGAGCAGCGTATGCAAGACCCGGCCTTGGGAGGTCTGATCCTGGACGCTGACTCAAGGTAATGTAAGGGTTGCCTCGAGGTGTAGCTCGAGTGCATGACCCACGAGCATTATGGTGTGTGAGAGAGGTCGCAAGGTCACCGCCTCAAGGAGTTGAGCCTCTAGGGATAGAGACTCGTGGTGGTTAAGGAATGTGGGGGGTAACCTTACAGCGACCCACAGGAGCAATGGCAACTTGTTTACCTTTTGCAAAAAGGGACAGGGCAGCCTTCTGGCGTGCCTCGGCAATACGACCGACAAGTGACTTGCCAATGGCAGGGTGCATGCTGTGTCGGGCAACAGATGTGCTGCCGATGCAAGGTGCTTTAGTGGAGGTTCCACCAGAGCGAGGAGACAGTGAGTTAAGGACTTTTAGTTCCCTCCTCATGCTAATCCAGGTTAAGACCTGGGAGCTAGACCTAGGGTCTTTGCTCAAAAGAAGGGTTGAGAATGAAGTTGGAGAAACTTGTTCCTTGGGGACACTCGCGAATGTGGGGATAAGAAAATCCCCAATCCGGATGAATGGTTTACAAAACCCAACAACCATAGGTGATGTGTGAATGCATAAAATAAAAGGAGACACTTAACCAAATAAGTACAATCCGACTAAGGGGTAGTAAATCCTTAGTGGAGTCACCAAGCTGGTTAAGTGCCTCGATCTCGCCCTCTGGATTAGGATGATTGGGCGGCATGTGTCTCGGGTTTCAAGGGAGACCTGATACTTTGAGATCGCTCTCTCGAGAACCTCGTTTGAGAACAAGGGCAGGTATTACAAATCGATGAGAGAGAATTTAAGGTGGGTTCAAGACTTACTAGGGTTGGCTCGTGTGGGCTCTCTCTTAGATCACGAAGAAAGCCCCCTCAGTCATAAAACTGGTTCGGAATCGCCTTCCTTGGCCTGTACTCTCTTGTTTTCTGCAATCACACACATATGGCAAATGTTATGAGATAGGTGGGTTAACAGACCTCACCTTGCCTCTTTGGTGAACGTACACAACCGTGCTCATTCACAAAAAGAAGAGAAAAATAAGAGAAGGAAGATGGAAGAGAGAAGAATTTGACCAAGCGGGGAGATCAGCACAGTGACTCAGCTGATGGGTCATTGGCGTGATGTGGTAGAAAAACAAACTCGATAACTCAGACCGGCTCAACAAAATTACTATTAGATGTCAATACCGATACTAACTAGTTGAACACGATGGTTAGTCTGTCGTGACAATATAGCAGGCACATAATTCTGGCACAACAACATTACGGCTAAACGACAAGAGTACTAGGATAGCTTAATCTCAACCCCTCTTAATCACACGAAAGAAGGAGTGGAAGAGAAAGAAAGAAGGAGAAGAGTGTTAGAGAAAAGCAAAGAACACAGACAGTGCTAGGCATCGCTGACTGTATTAGGCAAAGACGAGGAAGAGGACATAGTCGGTGTTGAGCGTCTCCAGCTGTGGTAGATAAAGATGAGGAAGAGGACACAGTTCGTGCTAAGCATCGTCGACTGTAGTAGACAAAGAAGAGGAAGAGGACACAGTCGGCGTTGAGCATTACGGGATGTGTTAGACAAAGACAAGAGAGAGAACACAGTCGGCACTGAGCATCGTTGGCTGTGTTAGATAAAGAAGACAGAGAGAACACAGCCGGCGCTAAGCATCGTCGGCTGTGTTAGATAAAGAAGAGAGAGAGAACACAGTCAGCACTGAGTTTTGCCGTCTTTGTTAGACAAGGAAGACGGAGAAGACACAGTCGGTGCTGAGCTTCACCGACTGTGATAGGCAGAGAAAAGAGAGAAGATGCAGTAGTCACTGAGCTTCACCGATTGTGCTGGATAGAGGAGAGAGAGGGGTCACAATCGGTGCTGAGCTTCACCAGTTGTGTCAAAGGAAGGGGATAGAGGATGGGACACAGACGGCACTAAGCATCGTCAATCGTGTTTGGAAAAGAAGAGAAAGAAAGAGAGATAGAGATGACAAGAAGAGAGAGAAAGAGAGATAGAGATGAGAAGAAGAGAAAGAAAGAGAGATAGAGATGAGAAGAAGAGAGAAAGAGAGATAGCGATGAGAATAAGAGAGAGATAGAGACATGAAGAGAGGGGAGGAGGGAGAAAGAAAAAGAAGATGAGAGAGAAAGAGGGGAGGAGAGAGAAAGTTACCTTATTGAAAGGTACCAGCCCTTTTCTTCTCTCTCCTCTCTCTCTCTCTCCAAGCCCCACCCATGAACTCAAAAAGAAATTGAAACTTTATTGATGCTTCTGTGAAATGAACTGAATGTCTCTAGGGTCCTCTTTACAATTTGGCTTTGCAAGTTTATATAGAATTGGGCGTAAACATGGGTGGATGCCCAAAAACTACCTAAAATTGAACACAATTACAATTTAATTGAATTAAAAGAAATTCTAAAAATGGGTGCAAAATGATTGTTTCACCCCAGCCAAACAATGTGTGAAATTTCAAAACATTCCTTGTTGCTGGTCGAGAACTTGCGTGATCTTCCTTGACTGATCTCGGGTTGTTGTGGTGCCCATTTGATAAAAAATGATTGTTTCCTTATAGAGCTCAGCATGACGGTCTATTTTATACCAACTTCGAGCAATGAATCATGTTTTTGAACCATGATCATAAGACTTAAATTTTTGATGAATCTTGAGAACTTCAGATCGATAGTGTGCACGTTCCTTGAGGTTTTCTCCCGTTTCTTTACTGAATCACACTGAACATGCTGTCACAATCATGTTGCAACAAGCACAACTCGATTTCATGTACAGATGAAGATTTTGTCATCTTGAGTTTTTTGTCAGAATCTTGAAATCTGACGGCTGAAATTTATAGTAGCTTTGATACCTTTGTGTGTGAAATCCAACCGTTTATCGTACACCAAGTTTGGACCAGAGATAGCCACGGACCTTACACATATAATGCAAATGATTTCATATCGATCGGGTACGCAAGCGTCGTGATTTGACCATCAGAGTGAGGCATGCTGCTGCTGAATTTTCTGCAACTTTTTTCACGGATCAGCAACTTCTTTGTATTTTTTCTCCTTGCTCGGGCATTGTCACGGGGTATACCACATATCAAAACGCTCATCTTGATGAGACAAACACGCTCACCAAATTTGAGTTTGACCTGACTCGGAACAAGTGAGATATGAGCCTCAAAAATCACTGCCCATGATTGTGAGAACAGCCACCTTTAATGTTGTTTTGGTGCAGGTTGGCCACACGGGAATAGTGTGCAGCCAACCTTTTTTCAGTATTTTACTCATAACTTTGTTTTGAATTGCCTGATTAAGCCGAAACTTGATCCACAGGGGTATTTGACCATACCAGATCTAATGGCGGTAGTTCCACAATTGTTTGGTGCACCAAAAATATAGTTCTAGTTACGACATCTATTTCAGGGTGCAAGAGGCCGATTTCACCGAAATTGTTTCGTTGTGTTCATTACCTTAGATACGTCTGATAGCGATGAAACTTGTCAGGTGGCCTTTTGGAGTACTGATGAAGATGTTGACCAATTCTGCGGCCATTATGAGACTGTCAAAATTTCCACTACTTTGTATGCTTTATTGACGTACTTCCTCTTTATTCCGCATCAGCGACCAAGGTGCTGAAAAATGTGTTCAAACACTATGACCATGTAAATATACTCTCAGTAGATAATCGTGAATACCAGGAAAATTTTGGTTAGGATAATGATTGGACAAACTTTTTCATCAGTAGGTATTCATCATTGGTCGTGTCTATGAATATGGATTTAAAGTGGGCCAACTGCTGATGGAGGGAGCCTTGCCCATTAAATTTGGAATATTTGTGGTACCACGTAGGGTAGGGTGCTTCATCAGCATTTGCTGGGTATGGCTTGTGGTATGTATCCACCTGTCGTACACCAGGGAGTTGTAAAGACTGTAGACTTTCCATGACCAAGTCGCGGACCATTTCGGTAGTCAAAGTCCAATTGGGTTTGAGGATTGATGCTCAGCAACATAGCGGTTACTCGAGTTGCTCTTAGTATTTCACATTCTGGAGCCTATGTCTAGAGTCTGGCTTCTCTTTAGGCTAGCATAGCCCTCATCCATGCCATTACTTAAGACTTGATCATGTTATTCCCCCCTCCAGCCATCATTACATTTGCAATGGGTTGTTGTTCGAATGAACTAGTGGACTCGCTGTTTGAGATTGGTGTATTTCATTCTTGCAACTCTAAATAAAGAGTTGGGGTATCTATGGATACCAATGAGGCGTTTTGTGACTTGGCAATGCTGCAGGTGACATGGGGGTTGACGACGACATGACAATTCATGCTTGCTTTCTTCATTGGCAGTTTAATGGGCGGAGGTCCCTCATGGGATGAGAGGGACAATATATCATCAAACCTAAGAGCAATCTTATCCCCCATGGGTCCTTCTTCTTTATTGAGGAGCATCCCCACCGTGAGATAGTCTCTTGAATCATGTGCACTCTTGTTAGGCTTTATGTTCATGAATCCTACCAATGTCTCAACCATAGAACAATCTTTCAGTTGGTTCTATACTCGGGCTCTTTCACAAATGTATCGATCGAGGACCTCACGTGTGTGATTAAGAACTGCATTGGCATGCAACCTTTGAGCTCGCATGTATTTCTTTGATCGTTCTTTGGGGATATGGGGAGGCTCACAACCATTTTGGGTCAAACTACAAAACTCCAAGGTCACGAAAACAATCAACCACTCAGGCATGATCAGCACATGGATCGAGCGGATTGGTGTTTTGAAGGCACCCAACCGTCGGTGAGTGATGAGAGTATCTAGAACTAAGCAAGTGGACGTCATTGTTGTACGTCATTTTTGACGTACGACATCCTTGACACAAATAAAAAGAGAATCAGTGACACCCTAGCTCTACAGGTGCCCAAGACACTGCCAGACCAAGAGAACACTGCAGAATAAGCTTAGCACTAGGCAACTTTAGAAAAAACACCATCACGCCACAAAGAGACCTTACAGCTGCAGCCCCATGCTAAATGCTTCAAAACAGTACCAGACCACCGCCGTTGCATCCAGAATATCGAAAAATCCCTAAGGACCAAATTTGGGCTCAATCGAAACTCTGAAGAACATTATGGGCTTAAATTACCTCGAAAGGGTAAGTCGTACACTATTGCGATGGGGCCTCACCAAAACCAGATCGTGATATTCACCTCTTGAGATGACCTACAAACGCTTACACGTCGCTTGATTGAAGTTAGATCAAGCTCAAATTCGAGTCATTTTGACATATGACACGCATCTTGACATGACCCAAAATCAATGTTTTTCTAGAGAGAAGATAAGATGAAACCATGGAAAATAGATCTTTTGAAGAAAAATGCATCTCAAACGTCGTGAAGTAATAAAATCTAGAACTGTACATCGGATCATCAAAAGGATAGGTCTGATGAGACTGTATCACGAACGGCTACAAACTGGTACAACTGTTATATTCAACCCATGGTTGGATAAATCGCAAATTCCAAGGAAGAAGAAAATAAGATCACCTGGTTGCCAAAATCCCTTTTTTTCGGTGATCTCCCAAAAACATAAAGTACTCCAAGCAAGGACGAAAACAAATAAAAATTGGCACAAAACAACTGTGGAAGTCCCCTCTTTAATTTGAAATGAAAATAAAGATTCGCAACACCATAGATTGTGTTGCAGTGATGGAAAAAAGTTCATGATCTAGCCAGATTTCTGTCGCTTAGGAAAAAGTCCACCTCAAGATGATCAAAAGACATCAAACCCTTCAAAATCAAACAAGCATCAAGAGTACGATGCTCGATCATCTTAAACACCTTCACAAGAATCTGAAAAATCTTCCAAGATCTAGCAATGACGAAAGGCCCCTCAAAGGGGATGGTTTCATCATTAGCACAACAGGTTTAAAGGGCATTTTGGTCTTTATTCTTAAATTCAAGATTTTATTGTAATTTCTTTTACTTGTAATTAGGTTTAGTTTTGAGTATCTACCCTTGTTTTTTGGATCTTCTATAAATATAAGCCTAGGGCAATTGTAAAAGGGTCGGATCATTCATTAATGAAATAGAGGCATTGAGCTCATTTTAATTGTCTTTTGCTCCTAATCCTTGCATCTAGCACCAAAGAGAGAGAAAACCTTTCAGAGAGAGAAACTACCCCTAGCCCTCGCTAGTCACACGGCTCCATTCCCTCTTTCCCTCTTATTTATTTATTCTCTCTCTCTCTCTCTCTTCACTTGTTACTTGTCCCGTGCAGTAACCCATGCTAGCAGATTATGCACGACTGTGTCTCTCTCCTCGCATCTCTAGTGTAGACACAACAAGCCTATGGTATCGTATAACACCCTACTGTTCGACACACATTCCACCACATACCTCTAAGAGTCAACCTATGGATTATAACCCTTAGATCATTGCTCTAACTTCCTCTCTGTGCAATCGAGTTGAGTCATGAGAGACTCATACGATCTCTCCCTCAGTCACTCGGGAGGAGACTTCTTGAGCCAATAAGTCAAGAGGGTTTTAATCCTTCGATTACTCTGATCACCTGAGCGTACAATGTTCACACGGAGAAGGGAATCTTTACCACTTCTCTCCCTTATCCTTTCCTTTCGTCAGCCAACCCTCATTCGAGCGAGCAGCATAGAGGAGTACAATCGAGTCCATATTGCAGTTTTTAGAGAGAGAGAATGAAGCAATGATTTGAAAAGCCTGAGGAGAGTCTGTGTCCAAACCACACTGTAGACATCTGGAGGGCTTCATAATTGTTCTTAGATGGAAAACTACCCAGGTGTGTCTCAAACGTCAAAATGATGAGGTAAGCACCAAAACATCCCCTGTCGTAAAATCTCTCTCTTTGTTGGTTCCTATCAGCATGTACGAGAGCACGCATGCAACGCACGCAAACCCTCCGCAGTTGTTTGAGAGAGGATTTTTCTGCTATCTGCGTAAAGACAAATCAAGTCCGACCAACGGGCAACTTCACTAGGGACACACCATCCTATAGTTGGCTCGGTCTGTTTGCAGGCAAACATCTCTTCTCTCCCTCTAAAACTGCAATGGAGTCTTATTACTCATATTTCATCCAAGTTGGGGATTTCATCATCCACATATATGCGACCCCTCCCACGAAGAGTAGAATGACCAGTCTTGCTTCTCCATTGTCCTCCTTAAGTGGCCTAGCTGGCCCTACCATCCTAGTTTAAGCTAGGAAGATTAGGTGAAAGGGTGCACAAACTTCTTCTCCCCCCTTTTCCGACATCAAAGGAAAATCCATTGATGTCATCTGCATCGATGGCTTTGAAGCAACTTTCTCTCATAAGCACCCTGTTATTGACGGATATGTTATCAGTCGTAAGCTTAAAAGTGGTCCTCACGCCACTCCTTCTCTTCACCCTGTGGATCCTGATAAGGCCACCGTCTCAACGGGTAACCGAAAAGTAACCCCACATGCGTTTCACAAAGGCGTCAACTGTACCAGTCGTTGCACAAACAGCAGTCTGGCGATTCCTACTCCAATCCACACAACCCCAAAGCCGCCACGCGCACATTCACACACATTGCGGCTATCGGTCTAACCATCATCATGACAAGACGGGAAAGGTAAAACCTTACCTCGGTCTCCTCACTTACTTCGGGCCTCTTGGGGCCCGAACTCATCACAAGTGGTCTTCAGGCCACTAATGCACCGCATAATAATCTCGCAGCTTGAGTCAGCCTAAAGGCCGAAACTAAGCGAGCACATGACTTTCAAGACAATCAAAAGTCTTCCAACATAATGCGCCTGCATGAAGGCCCTATGGCCTCTTCAACTGAACATGCAAGTATTTCAAATACCCAGCCCTCCAGTTCACGACGGGTTGGGACACAAACAACCTGAAACACTGTTATGGGCCATGCACACACTTGTAGGACCAATACCAGTGATACAGATAAAGGAGCATCAAATGTGCTCCTCACTATCCCAAAGATGTTTAGCTTGTGGTACTCGAACAAATTCCCTTCAAGCACCAACGACCTTTTCGACCCAACTTGAGCAAACGAAACTCGAAAAGAGACAGCCCTCCAACATATGTGGCGTGGCAAATGCTGTTATTTGACCAAGTATGCACAGTAGCGCCGGTTGACCAAATGCGGTTGTGGTCAAAAAGAAGGCTAAGAACAACCCAAAGGTCAGCACCACCACCTAAAACCCGGGAATACCCTGGACCACCATTGATCCCCTATTCAGACCTGACTACTCCCATCCATAACCACCCGCTTTCTTAAAATTCCTAGATGCTTGGCCTCCCTCGCCAAACTTCTACACCACAACAACTCTCACCCCGTTTGGCCTCTCCTACAATTGTCTCAACCGCGCAGTCTGGATGGCCTTCATTGCATGAATCCATGGTTATTATTGACTCTTCTCTGACGATTGTAACAAACCCTTCCCTTTTAAAGACATCCATCGCCATTAATTCCTTTAAAATCAGTGGAAAATCAAGGGATCACCCTTCCTGAGACTGACAAAGTCAAAAACGATGTGATTGGGAAACTAAGAAAACTACTAGCTCTCCAGAGTATCTATGATGCCCTCATGTTGTAGACTTTAAAATGGTCTTGGTACAGTCTCTCTCTCGCCCTAAATTATACGAAATGGAAGTCGAATGAGTCTAGGTAGACCCAGCAATACTCAACACTTGCATGACTATCACATTCTCAGACGATGACCTACAACTAGAAGAAAAAATCTACAACCGACCTCTCTTTGTAACTGGAGAGCTGTACTCCAGTTAGGTCAACCAAATCATGTTAGACGGGGGATCAGTAGTAAACCTTATGCCTCGGAGGAGTCTTTCCCGGATCAGGCTATGTCTGGAGCAGCTTGAGCCTACAAACCTAACGGTTGAAGGATTCAATCAGTCCAAAGAAAAGTCGGCTGGTACCATCCATCTCAAGCCCAAAATCGGGGATTTGAATGCTTCCACAATTGTCCATGTTATTCATATAGACACCTCTTACAACATCCTGCTGGCTCGTCCTCGGCTACATGATCATGGTATAGTCCCATCCATGCTTCACCAATGTTTCAAATATACCTGGACACCCGGTCTATGCTGACAAAAGACCGTTCCCTATCATTGATTCACACTATGCTAACGCAAAATATTATTTTGCAAACCCAATATGCTACCAAGAGTTGACATTATCTGTGCGAATCAATACATTCCCAAAACTGAGAGAGACTGTACCAACATCTCATGAAGACACGGAAGATATGACACGATCGCTTAATTATCTATTTCCAGAGGAGAAGAGATATGGAAAAATAGTCCCATTGACACCTGTTGATTGGAATTTCCCCATAAACCCGAAGGACATACCATGTCAGAAAGACGAAGGGGAAGCCTCACCCTCTATCTCCTCTGCATGAGAATCCCTGTCGGTGGAAACTTATAGCGAGCAAGAAAGAAAGAAAGCTGCAGATTCGAGTCTGCTAACACTGACTGTTACACATACTGTTGATGGCTTGAAGGTGTTTCATATCCCTATTTGAACGTATTTTTCATCACCTTCGTCCCTGGTAGGAAGTAGGTCAGTAAACCCTACAAAACAGTGCAAATTCATGATTGTCTCAGAATGTCCCCATATTAGGTCAAGATTGTCATAAGCACTCCAAAAGACCACCTGCTAAGTTTCGTCACATTCCAACATGTCTAAGGCAGTGAACTCAAGGAACAATTTTTGAAAAAATGGCCTCTAGCATGATGAAATGGACCCTACAACTAGAACTACATTTTTGGTATCTCAAATCACTATGGGACCATAGCCAATAGATCCTTCACGATCAAAAACCCCTATGGGCCAAGTTTCGGCTTAATCGGATACTCTAGAATAAAGATATGAGCCAAACATTGAAACAGGAGAGGCCGCACACTATTACCAATCGGCGAGACTTAGCGCCGGTTGATCTTCTCTCTCTTCTTCTACTAATCAGTGAGATCTAACACCGGTTGGTTTTCTCTCTCTTCTACCAATCGGTGAGACTTGGCGCTGGTTGATCTTCTCTCTCTTCTTCTATCAGTCAGTAAGTCCTAGGACTGGTTGGTCTCCTCTCTCTTCTTCTATCAGCCGGTGAGACCTAGCATCGGTTGGTCTTCTCCCTCTTCTTCTACCAGTCGGCGAGACCTCACACCGGTTGGTCTTCTCTATCTTCTACTAACAGTCGGTGAGACTTAGCACTGGTTGGTCTTCTCTCTCCTCTTTTGTCAATCATCGAGACCTAACACCGACTGGTTTTCCCTCTCTTCTTCTGTCAGTTGGACAGACTTAACATCAGTTTTTTCTCTTCCTCTCTTCTCATATGACAAAATCGGCAAAGCCTAGTGTCTATTGCTTCCTCTCTCCCCCATCTCCTGAAACAGTCGGCAATGCCTAGCGTCCACTACATCTCCTCTGCCTTCTTTTCTCTCCTTCCTTCCATTCCCTTCTTCTCTTTAACCATTCCTCTTCTACTCATTCATTCGACCAAGAGTGATTGAGGTAAGCATCTCATGGCAGTTCTGTTGTCTAGCTGTAATGTTTTTGTGTCAGGTTCGCTTGACTCGCTTTATTGCCACGACAGATCGACCATCATGCATAGCTAGTCGATATTGGCAATAGCGTCTAATAGCAATCCCATGTGGCGGTCTCAGTTACTGAGCCCGTTTCGCTACCACATTGTGCTAATTATCCACCAGCCTAGTCATTGCTCTGATCTTATTGCTTGGCCGAATTCTTCTCTCCCCCCCCCCCATCTTTCTTTCTTCTTTTTTAATATGCATGCTTGCGAATGTTCATCAAAGAGGAAAAGGGTGGCCTAATTCGCCTATCCCATAACCTTTGCCATATATGTGTGTGATTGCAAGAAAGCAGAAAATAAGAAGAACACGAGCCAAGGGAGGCGATTCGGAACCAGTTTCATTACTGGGGGGCTTTCTTCGTGATGTAAGAGGGCACCCACGTGAGTCAGCCCAAAGTAATTCTCAAACTCACCTTTAAATTCCTCTCTCAATAATTGGTAACACCTGCCCCTGTTTTCGAAAGAGGCTCCCAAGAGAGCGAGCACACAAATGTCCCGAGTCTCTCTTGAAACTCGAGACGCGTGCCGCCTGATCCTCCAGGGATCTGGAGGGCAATATTGAGGGACCTAACCAGCGTAGCAACTCCACTGGGGACTTACTACACCTTAGTCGGATCGTTCTTATTTGGCTACTTTCTTCTTTATCTGCTTTCATTCTCTTTTCACCTTCACTTATGCTTGCTGGGTTCTGTAACCCATTTATCCCGATCGGGGAGTTTCTTATCGCCTTATTCGAGAGTGTCCCTAGGGAATAAGGACCTTCGACTTCATTCCCAACCATCCACTTAAGCAAAGACCACTTGTCTAGCTCCTAGGTCTTAACCCAGACTGGTGTGAGGAGGGACTTGAAAGTCCCTCACTCCCCATCTCCGGTGGAAACACCACCAAGGCGCCATGCATGGGCGATACTTATGTTGCCCCACACAGCATGCACCCAGCCACTAGTAAGTCACTTGCCGGTAGTGTTTCTGAGGTATACCGGAAGGCTGCTCAATCCCTTCTGCAAAAGGCAAGCAAGCTGCCATTGCTTCTGTGGCAATAAGGCTACCCCCGACATTCCTACACCTTCGATCTCTATCCCTAGAGGCTCAACACATCGAGGTGGAATGCGGTCTTCACCCCTCACACACACCACAATGCTCATGGGTCACCTACTCGAGTGACACCTCGAGGCAACCCTTCTTTTGCCTTGACACTGTGTTCATGATTGATCCTTCCAAGGTCAGATCCTACGCATGCCATTCATGTGATCTCACTGCTCGGGGCAACACCTTTATTGTGCCAACCTAAGTACACAAGAGACGACCTTTTCGTCCTCCTCCTATGCACACACAAGTGCATCCTGTAAGGGGCAGGCGTGTGCTTGTTCTCTTACAGACACCTGCTCATAGTTCTCAGCCTCTTAAGGCCAAATTACCTGCATGAGCTTAGGTTGACCCTCAAGTCTCCCAGTTCTTAAAGGGGGGCACACCCTTCGCCATCTCATACATACCCTTGTCCTCGACTCGAGCCTCCTCATGAGTCGACCCTGCTCCTGCCTGCTCCTCCTTCATCGAGCAAGCACCTCCAGCCTTGGTACTCGAAGGTTTTCCCCAAGAGTACCATCCTGAACCTACCTCAACACTTTGGTCACGTCTCTAGAGCTCATAAGAGATCTTGGGGCATGGACCTCATGGAAGATCGAGTCCTTCATCCTCCCCAGCCCAAGATGACTGCAGTTCTTAGCCCTCATCCATTGCCACACTTGATGGAGAAAACTCTCTCCTGTGCAAGAAGAGTTGACTAGCCGCAACCTAGATCACAGTTTTGACGCGAGGTCCATCAAAACCTCAAGGCAGAACGTGATAGAGGTCTGCGAAATTTGACTTGGGAGGTGACAAAGGCAGTCAAAACAACCAATTCTGATGACCCTTTTCACCTAAATCCCTTCTGCCCCCTTCAGACCATGAAGCCTGAAGAAGAGCTCAATGAGGCCTATGTTGTGGTTACTGTCGTAGAAGAAGACTCAGTCACTCAACAGCCATGGTCCAAATATCGCCGTGAACCGGCTCCTTAGCCACGCTCCCAAGACCATCGAGAACCGGTCTAAAGGTGATCCGCATACAGAAGTCGAGTTCAGTTGAGGCATGCGGACCCCTTACTGACTGACCTACCATGTACAACCCGTCAAGCTTGCAAGCCTTCAACTACCACTAATGTTGACCTCCCTAGAGAAACAGTCAACGTAATGGTCATAAGAAAGCCCGTTGATACGCAGGAGTATCGCATGAACAAGTTTGAGGACATGGTGCACGCGATAATGGAGAAGATCGATCGTATTGACACTCACACCAGTCGGCTAAGCATGAGGCCAATTCCTATTACTTTGATGGTGTACCTCCATGGCAGGCTCCTCCGTTTACCAGACAGGACAATTCTGTCCGTCATATGGTTTCTCAAGTAGTTATTGATGTTGTGGTCACCCATAGCCTAAAGAACAGACAAATGTCAAGCATATAGGGCGTGATGCCTTATCAAAGACCATATCCTTCCTATATTGATTAGGTCTCATTCCCCTCAGACTATAAAAAAGGGAAGTTTCCTCTATTCACCGAAACCACCTCCCCAAACCAGCATATCGCCCACTTCCAGGCAGCATGTCGAGAAACAGTAGCTGACGAGAGACTTCTTCTTCGCCAGTTCATTGCGACCTTTGATGGCCCAGCATTCCAAAGGTATGCCCTACTTCCTCCAAACTCGGTGCATACATGGGAGGAGATGGAGAAACTATTTTATCAACTCTTCTATGAGGTCAAGAGAGAAGTTCAAACCATCGAGCTTCTCACCTTGACTCAAGACCCTGATGAGCCCGTAGATCAGTTCATATCAAGATGGAGAAACTTGGCTTCTCGCCATCCTAAGCATATGCCTGAGAAGGAAGCAGTCCGAACATGCTTGCAGAACAAGCGACTTGACATTGCTCTACATGTCGAGGCCTCTAATCCGACCTCAATGTCAGAGTTGATCTCTAAATCGGTTCGCACTGAAAGTTTGTCAAGCCATCATGGTGGGGCACAACAACCATCTACAAGTTCAACAAACAACTGGGACAATGGTGGCTCTTGGAATAACACACATTGCAGCCAACAAAAAGAAGTAATTAGTGCAGCCGTTATCGTCAGGATTCATAGAAGGCTCCCTCCCAAACTTTGGACCTCTCTAAAGAGGTAAGCCCGACGAAGGTAAAACCCCAGGTTGGCAGGCAACAACAATCATACAATTGGGTGCCTCCATCAGCCAACTTTGATCGGAGTGATTATTTCACTAGGCATAGGAATAAGGTTTATCCCTTTCAGAAGGAATGGGTCCCTGCACTGTTCTAGTTATTATTGGAGAAGAATATGATCTAGCTTCCAGAAGCCAGGTTCACTGAGCAATCTGGCCTTGACACTCAGGCAAATTATTATGCCTACCATCGAAGGATCAATCATCCCACAGATGAATACCACACGTTGAAGGATATCATTGAGGCCCTGATTCTGAAAGGTTAGATAAAGCTTGAATATTTAAAGAAGGCCTTCGGGGCAGCCAAGGCCTCCCATGCCGTAACCATTCAAGAGGAAGATGAAATGCTGTGTATCCTCTACCCCCTCTTCATTATATTGCTAAGAAGGCATAATCACACTGACGCAGGCAAGGCAACCCCGCCACCTTGTTAAGGGGACTGAAGATCGTTGGTGTCCATACCATCAAATAAAATGTTACTACTTGTCAGAATGCACAACTTTCCTTGACATATTCGTGAAGAAGATGCAGAAGTGTCCAGAATTTTACAACCTCCTCATAAGTGATCCCCAAATCACTTCCTCGGGGCAAGAAGATCTCACAAGGAAGGACCTTCTGATCAATGACTCAAACTCTGGAGAACCCTCGATTTCCCAGCCATGGATGATCTACCATGGCCGAAGCAGACTCAAGTCCTTAGGACGAGAAGCAGTTCACCAAGCTAGAGCTGTTTGCCACCCGAGTGAGAAGAATCGGACATCACATCAGAAAATCAAAAACAGACGAGCGCCAAGGGTTGCTAGCCGAAGAAACAAGACCGCTCAACCCATGGTCGAGAAGGAGTTTCTCAGGCCCCTTCCCTCATTACCAACTTTGCTGGACTTCATCCCTGACACTATCCTTTTTCCTTGTTCATCCTGTTAAGAAGAAGTTCCCATGCCATCTTCCACTCAGCAAATGTCCTATGAGGGTGATGACGTTAAAAGCACTCCCCAGTTGTGTAAGCAAGGGTAAGACCTAAAAGATCCCCTGCAACCGTCCAATCCTGGTGATGACGTAAAAAGCTGCCCAGATTGGTCTGATGAGGGGAATGACCTTAAAAATCCCCCACTTTCTAACCCTTCTACACCTTCTCCTCCTGCTTCTCATTCTCTTTCTCCCATGTCTTCTTCAAGTATAACCTCGATGTCCCAAGACTTCGAGGATCGCAACCAGGAATTCAAAGAAATCAATATAAGCAGGACGCAGTGGAAGCGATTAAGAAAGATCTTTGCACTAGCAGTAGAATTCGTAACAGTTGTTGATGCCCTGGCAGCTAAAGCCAAGGCAGATCCACCTATCACAAAGAAGAGCATGAAGTTGAAGCCAAAGAAACCTCAGTGGCCACCTGAGCTTGACTTTGAGCAGAGATTGAGATAGTCAAGGGGCAAACCTTCTATTCTCAAGGAGCTTGCCACATACTGTAAATCTCTGGAGCAATGCCAACCACAGGGCAAATAAACCTCAGATCAGGAAAGACATTGCAGCCTCTACCACAGAAGGCGGACACCTTGAAGTTTCCCAGCCAGCCACGGTCCCCTAATCCAAAGACTAGTCTACCAATCCTACAACTCCATGGGCTCCTCCCTGATCCCAATACTCCAAACAATTCATCTATTCTCCAATTCCCCGGGACCCCTTTGATCTCATGCATTGAGTCTCTTCCAAAACCTCAAAACTCCGTCACTCAAACTAAGCCCGCTGTGCAATCAAGTCAGCCAGCCGCCCAAAATAAACCCTCTTTACGCAAACCAGCTCCTGAACCTAATATACCCACCAAATCAGTGGCAAAACCAGGAACACAAAGCTTAGATCACGAAAAGGTCAAATGATGTGATAGGGAATCCGCGGAAGCTTCCAGCCCTTCTTAGTATCTACGATGCCCTCATGCTCTCGAAGGATTACTGGATGGCTTTGGTTCAAGCTCTCCTTGACCCAAAATGCACGAGACCAAAGTAGAACCTATCGAAATAGACCCAACAATTCTACAAGGATGTATGCCAATCACCATTTTGGAGGACGATATGCAATTAGGGGAAAAGTTTCATAATCTCCCTCTCTTTGTTGCTGGTGAATTACATGCATGGCCCATCAACCAAATCATGTTAGATGGAGGGTCAGCAGTCAACCTCATTCCAAGAAGGATCCTTACTTGATTAGGGTTGGGGCTCTTACCCCGACCCACATCACAGTTCAGGTGGGTTTAACCAATCAAGAGAGAACCGGCAGACACAATACGCCTTCGTTTTAAGAACGGGGAGCAGAATAATTACTCCCAGTTTCATGTAATCGACACCGTCACTTCTTACAATATTCTCCTCGGTGAGCCATGGTTCCATGATCAGCGGGTGGTTCCATCAAAATTGCACCAATGTTTCAAGTATAGCCAAGACGGGAGACAGCATATGGTCTATGCTGACAAAAGACCATTCCCTGTGGCCAACGCTCACTATGCAGATACAAATTATTATTTCACAGATCCAGCGTGGCCTCAGAAGTTGAGTGATGAAGGTCACGAGGCTACAAGCGAGACTGCATCTTTGTCTCATGAAGATGTTGAGGATGTTGTGAGGACATTTGTTAGTATGTTCAAGGAGGAGGAAAGGCAGGCCAGAATTTTACCCTTAACTACTCTTCAGTCCAACATCCCAACCATCATCTCTCAAGAAACTCCACCTTCCTTTGAAAAGGGTCCTCACCCTCTGCCCCCAGTTCTGAGCCACCTTGGCTAGAAAATGAACCCGAAGTCATTTCTGAGATCGAGCAAGCCATGGGAGTAGAATTCTCAGCTCCAAGGATCACCTATACGCCAGACCATCAGAAAGTCTCGCATATCCCTATAACGCTCTTAAAAGCCGAAGCGGTACCACAACTGCTGCGAAGGGTTTTTCAAATGCTAATTCCTATAAGTATAAAGGATGTTGCTCAGACCGTTGTTGAGCCAAAATTTTTACTTTTCCCTGACCTCTCAGGAGAGAACTTCGATGAAGGGCAACCTCGTTCCCCTCAACGGCAGGATCCTATAGCAAACTTGGGAACGGAAGATCGCAGTCTCCAAAGTCAACTGGATGTCATGCGTATCGCTTCAAAGCATCTCAAAGAGTTCGTGCCAAAGACTAAAAGCTATGATGAGCTTGAAGTAAACGTGCCACTAATGGACTCCAAAGCCCCTTTTGACTGGACTATCTATAGAAATCAGGCTCATCAAATAATGAGGAAAATGAACTATGAGCCCTTGGCCAATCAGACACTGAAAGGAGAAAAAGCAACGACTCCCTATTTTGAAGTTATCCAAGCCACAGCAGTCCACCATTGGGCTAAACAAGGCCTAGGGTATTAATCTCTTGGGACGAAGAAAGTGTTAAGAGGCTTTCAAAAAGAATCACATGAAACGCAGTAAAAGTAAGGAGAGAATGAAACCATCCAGTAAAGTCAATCCAAAACAGAAGCAATTTATTCATCACTCAAAACTTTTACAAGTGCTAAGAAAAAAAAAGAGAGAAGGGAAATGAACAAGTGCCTTCAGCTCTGCCATTGTTTGAGCCGCCTCTGTCATCACCACAGTTTTTGACTCAATTGTTCTATCGACTTCGAACAAATCTGCAACCAAAGAGGCTTGCATGGCTTTCCTTTGAGCCGTATCCATCTCAAGGCCCATGAATTCTTCTTTAATATTCGCATTGCCTCTCTGACTTCGATCATTCTCTTGAAGCTCCCATGTCCCTCTTTCTTGAGGTCCTGCTAGTGGCCAGCTATCAAGGCTTTCTTCTCAATACAAGCATTTAGCTTCTCACGACTGTGCAAGATTAGCTCTTTCAAGGAGGCTACCCTTCTGGCTTCTTCCTCATGATGAAGCACTATCAATCGCCAGCTCTCCAACTCGTTGAGAGTTGCACCAAAATGAGATAGTACCTCTAGCGCTGTCTCAACTATGGTAGTCTCAGCAAACTCCCTCAACCTGGCCAAACCTTCTCCCAGCTCATTCAAAGGCAACTCCCTCAAGACCTGAAGGCCTACTCTAAGCATGCTTCAATCATGCTAGAAACATCACCAAAACCAGGCCTGGACGGTGCTGCTAAGGCCACCAAATCGAAAGACACCTAGACCTCAAGGATTAGGCTTGTTGAAGAGCCATCTGAGCCACTGGCTCCTCTGAAACAAGGCCAAAGCCTAGAGCTTCTTCCCCTTCAAGCTCATGAACAACCCCGACCTCAATCTGCATGGTCTCTTTGATGTCAGCCTTACTGTTTGGACCCCCTCTTAGGGGGACCCCTACTTCTGTCCCAACAGGCAGTAGAGGAACCTGTTCCCCTTGCTCCTCACACTCCTAAGCTGGCACCTCAGCATCATCAAGTTCAGGAATTGTCCCTTCACTTTGGCCTTCACAAATCGACTCATCCCTGGCAGTGGCTTCCTCCACTTGGATCTCGCCTTCAACAGCCCGAATCTCGGACACGAAGAGCTTAGTCCCCTCATCTTCATGACTCAGGGCCACGGGAGCAGCAAGCTCTTGGTGCTTGGGCACGTAATCAACTTTAGGCTCTTCTCCTTGAGCCATAGCCTCTGCCTCAGTCGAGGCACTAAACTCCTCATGCATGGAGACCACATCGACATCTGAGCCCTTATCTGAAGCAGTTGCTTTAGGGCTTTCATCCTCCTCAATCTCCACCCGAGCCGCCTCAGATTCAAGAACCACCCATGGACTCAAGGGTGTTTCCCTAAGATCTGGAGTCCCCTCCCGATCAAAAGCAATGGCAATAGACTCAGAGCTGTCAGAGTCCTTTACCTTGGTTTATGAAGAAAAAGAAAACATTTTAGCAGAAGAAGATGGTTCAGAAAGCACAAAGGGTGATACTAGAAGAATTCTTAAAAGATCAGAAGAGAAAGGCCTACCTCTTGTTTCTGACACCATAGGAAGCTTGTCGTTTTTCCACCTCCGAATCCGCCCACTAGCTGAAGACACTACAAGGGTATCCATAGCAGTCGGGGTGCTTTCTTTTCTTTAGCCCTCTAAGAGTGGGAGCTACCGCTTCAGATACATCTCCTTGAGAAGACCTTCCACCCAATTTGCTGTGGGGACTGCTCCCGATTAGGGCATTCAAGTCCTGTGGTGGACGTTTCTGGTAACCAGGGACTTGTCGCCCCTCATCCGATTCGAAGATCTAGCTAAGATTGTCAAAGATACTCCCAGTTATTGTCTTCATTGCACGAAATTTTGACAAGGCCTCATCAACTGCTATCTTGCACGAAAGCCTGAGAGCACGCTAGTTGGAGGGATAATCCATGGCCAACACCGTGTCGGAAGCAGGAGCATTTGCCAGCCTCCTTTGCCTGGTGTCCTGGCGCCAGTTACCATTCAGTCCTTTCTAAGGGTGATCCTTCTCCCAATAGCCCTTACTGGTGATTCTCCACCAGTTAACATATTCCTTGGTGGTTCTAACTCTCCTACCGAAGTGAGGTAGCACATGCTTGTTGGTCTCTATCATTTCAAGACACATACACATACTCCGACAGTCAACACTCTCGAAAAGTTCCAAGATCTTTCGCTCTCCCCTTTTACCCCTTACTCTGGTGCTTTTCGAAGAATATCGAGAAAGGGCTGCCTTGGTCAAGCCCGTGCTAATGAGCGAAGCGATGGGGGAAATACCCCTCTAGCTAAGGGAACCCGTCTCATGTTCAAAGAATCATTTCCAAACAGACCCTGAGCTTCCCGTGGGGTATGGAAGATAGCCCTCTGGTTCGCAACCCTCTTCAAGAAGGGCCACAATTTATTTCTTGAGCACTGATGCATGACATAGCTTTCAGGGAAATAAGCCCCTAGCCACCCATACACGTATTGCATAGCGAACGAATTTTTAAAGTCTCCATGAAAAGCTTGTCCTCCTACAATGTCGTTCCCTCCCTCTTTTCCCTTACAGGCTTTTACGCGGGACATGGTCCCCAAGCCATGGTATATGTTGCACAGGACTGGAGAAGCAAGGGCATACTTAGCCCTCTGGCCATGTCACACGCCACATATAGTACCCTAGAACGAATGTCGTCCCCCCAGCCAGGAAGCACAAACTTACACAAGAACAGGGCCAAGCAAGTAGTCAAGAAAACATGGTCATCACCAGACTCGAGTTGATATATGGGAGGCGTCTCTTTTGCAACTGCCTTCCCTTTTCCCTTCAGAGAACCTGGACTGCCCTCGACATAATCTCCATAAAAGAATTTCACCCATTCTGTAAAGGTGACCTTGCCATTAGTAGAGCTACCGACAATAGACTGGTAGGCCTCAAAGATCTTTGAAAGACTGGCCGGCGGCTCTTCATCTCCCAAGTTAACACAACCGAAGATGACTGAGTTTGAGGGAACAAATTCGTCATACAAGGCCTCTAGCATCAGGAGACCTCCAATAAATTGAAGATCCAGTAAAGAGATTCTCGCTTTGCCATGACTAAGAAGCCATGTACTGCTCACATACCTTTACTGTATTAGAGCAACGGCCGTAGTAGCTGCTTGAACACTAGATCGCTGTTAATAGCGAAGCATGCTCAAGAATGCTTCCATACGATGCCAATACCTTGACAGTCTAGGAAGCATGTCCCTTCAGGTATTGGTGCTCTCCCTGAATCCAGAGGCCTTTTGCCGACCACCTCAGTAATCCCTTCGCTTGGACCATTCGCTTCCCCAAGGTGGGCAAGTTTTCCCCGGAAGCTATGTTCTGATGCATACAGTGAAGAAGTGTTATCCATTCTTCAATACAGACATTGCCATAATTTTTCTCTGGCACTCCAAAGCATATGGGGTCAGTAATGAAAGTGATGCTAAGAGGCCACTCTGGCTCGTACACTGGTTGGTCAGCCAAATGGGTTCATCCCTTGATAAAACTTCACTCGTAAGAAGAACCATCCATTACAAAGGACTTAATGATTCACTAGTAAAAAGTTGCTAAAGCACTGGAACAACGTCGGTTGAGTTTGTCCAACACTCAGTGCGGGTTGAGCCTCTCAAACACTTAGCGCTGGGTTAGCTCCTCAATGGCCAACGTCAGTTACGTGTTAAAGATTAGTGCCGGGTGAGTTTTTTGATCACTCAACACAGGTCGAGCTTCTCAGTACCCAGCGCCTGTTGAGCGCCAACAACTAGCGCCAATTGAGTCTTTCAACAATCAGCTCCTGTTCAGATTGCCAACACCCCAGCACTGGTTGAGTTTTTCAAAGGCCAACAACATCTCAGAGAAAATCCCTCACACGTGCCACGAATCTTAGACATGACACCTCGATTCAGTGGCATCGACTGACAACCGTGGCCATGTCCTTCGGTGTCGCCTCACACACGAGCGACTGATAACTGTACGCCTTCCACGCGATGGTTCACCTCCTGCAGCCATACGGCCCACCTCTTACGACCATTCGTCTTCCACAGGAATTGCTCCCACACGGTAGGAAACTAACAAGAAAACTTTTTCTCCTAAGTCTTTTGGCCTGAACTTCACCAAAACCTCGTTAGGAAACCTCTTTGACACCACTAACAATGTCGAAAAGTAGAGATAACCTCGGTAAACCTCTCGAAAGTGTCTGGAAATTTCTGCAACACCACGAGTTGTGTCGAAAGGTTGCCACAACCACTGAAAAACCCCTTAAAAATTCCTCAAAAATTCCTAGGATGCACGAAAATACTCTCTATTGTGAAAGGAAAGCGGTAGCAGTAATTCCTGCCCTTTCACTGAAAACTTCTCGGAAGACTCTCTTTTCCATGCTAGTCTCTCTGCAACTTCATCAAATTTAGGGCAAAGTCCACCTGCCGAAGGTCTTCTCTGCAAAACCCTTGTCGAAATCATGCTGCCTGTCGAAGAACCTTCCCTGCAAAGACTATTGCAGAAAGTCCACTGCTCGCTGAAAACTTCAACTGGGCACTCATTCCTCATGGTTAAAGAAAAATTATTTTAGTTTTCACCCTTGGTGGAAAATAAGGGAAAACGGGGTTTTACCCCCTTATAAAAAATACACTGCCCTCAAAAGCCCTTCACAAACTCGAAATACCAGTTGTGTCCAAGGGAAGCCAAGCGACAATGAGTGTGTCTCAAAACAACCCTAACGCCGGTTGACTTAGTGTTGGGTGTGTTTCCAAATACGACCCTAGCTGCGGTTGACATAGCATCAGGTGTGTTTCCAAATACGACTTTGTGCCAGTTGACTAAGCGCCAGGTGTGTCTCCAAACAATCCTAACACCGGTTGACTTAGCGTCGGGTGTGTTTCCACATGCGACCCTAGCGTCGAATAACTTAGCGTCGGGTATGTCTCCAAAACGACCCCAGCACCAGTTGTCTTCGAATAATAGTCCCTCATCCCCCACTAGGAATCACACCCATACTGTAGCCCATCATCATCAGTGAAGTTAGGGTCATTCTTGCTTCCTCAATCCCTAGGGTCAGCTTCACACTACGCTACCTTACCCCCAGGGAGTTAGGTTACCTGTTATAGAGATTCATCTTTCACTCGAAAAGTACACTTACCCCGTTTAAAACCATAACGAGGCCCACTTCTACTGGTCATCCTTCATCAGTCCACCATTTTCATATGAGCCCTCGGTTTGTGAATATTCTTACCATTTTATTCTTAGGGAGTTAGACTACCATCCACATACCTATTCCCTATGAAGCTCCACCTACATGGCGACCTACACGCTGGTCTAGATGCACTACCCTAAACTCTATGGTCCAAACTATATGACCTTAAACTGTAGCTGTAGTCCATACTGCATGACCCTAAAATGCTCAGCCATGGTCTAGATGCATGACCCTAAACTCCATGGTCCAAACTATATGACCTTAAATTGTAGTTGTAGTTCATACTGCATGATCCTAAACTACTTAGCCATGGTCTAGATGCACGACCCTAAACTCCATGGTCCAAACTATATGGCGTTAAACTGTAGCTACGGTCCGTACTGCATGGCCCTTAACTAGTTAGCCATGGTCTAAATGCACGACCCCAAACTCCATGGTCCAAACTATATTACCTTAAATTGTAGTTGCGGTCCATACTGCATGACCTTAAACTGCTTAGCCATTGTCTAGATGCACGACTCTAAACTCCATGGTCCAAACTATATGACCTTAAACCGTAGTTGCGGTCCATATTGCATGACCCTGAACTACTTGGGCATGGTCTAGATGTACTACCCTAAACTCCATGGTCACAACAATATGACCTTATACTGTAGCTGTGGTCCATACTGCATGACCATAAACTGCTGAACCATGGTCTAAATGTACGACCCTGAACTCCATCGTCCATACTGCATGACCCTAAACTGCTCAGCCTCTGTCCATACCGCATGACCTTAAACTGCTCAGCCTCGGTCCATACTGCATGACCCTAAACTGCTCAGCCTCGGTCCAGCTGTATGACCTTAAACCATAGTACACATCCTAGCCACATGACGATAAAGGGCTCAACACCATGGCCCGAACTATATGACCTTAAACTGTAGTGGAGGTCTAGTTACACGACCTTAAACTGCATGGTCCTAGTTGTATGACTTTAAACTGTATAACCACGGTCCAGTTGTATGACCTTAAAACATAGTACACGTCCTAGTCGCATGACGATAAAAGGCTCAGCACCATGGTCTGAACTATATGACCTTAAACTGTATCAGACGTCTAGTTGCACGACCTTAAACTGCATGGTCCTAGTTGTATGACTTTAAACTGCATAACCACGATCCAGCTATATGACCTTAAACCATAGTACATGTCCTAGCTGCATGATGATAAAGGGCTGAACACCATGGTCCAAACTATATGACCTTAAACTGTAGTGGAGGTCTAGTTGCACGACCTTAAACTGCGTGGTCGTAGTTACATGACTTTAAACTACATAACCACGGTCCAGCTGTATGACCTTAAATCATAGTATACGTCCTGCTGACATGACGATAAACTGCTTCGTGTAAGTCCCAGAGGAATGACCATAAACTCGCCACCACATACGTGCACACACCTTTTCGTGCACTTTCACGCACGCCTTTTCTTACCTACTTGTTAGTGTGCGTGAACCACCTTCATTTCCTCCCCAGTGAGTTCATTCTTGTCACTATCCTACATCATTCCCCAATGAGTCTTACCCATGCTCACAAAAAGGTGAACCATCCCGCCATCCATACTCATTGTAAGTTAGTGGGTTACCATCATCCACTCCCATCGTCCATCTCCCCAGAGCCATCTCCCCAGGTGAGCCAAACCACCACCATACTCACTCAATCACCTCCATAGACTGCCATCCATCACCATTACGGTCCAACTATATGAGCTTAAACCATAGTGCACGTCCAGGTTGCATGACGTTAAACTGTTCCGCACAGGTCTCCGAGGCATGACCTTAAACTTGCCCTCATAAAAAAAAAAGGAATAACGGGCATGGTGTATACCTGAACAAGAGAACGCTATGAGTAAAAATGAAGGATGGGCCTGTTCACGAAACCATGAGTAAAAGAGTTCAATGAATAAAAAACCTGGGCACGGTGAAAACCTGAAAGGGCATCGTGAGTAAAAATGGACAAAAAGGGTGGACATGGCTGAAAGGTCATGGGTAAAAGTGCCCCAAATAAAAAGAAGTCGGTGAAAACCATCTCTACGGCACCGCTTCCCAAGTTCAAGCAAAAATCTACAAAGGATGCTTGAACCAATAAACAGGTTGATGTAGCACTCGTCTCAACGGGTGGCTTCAATCCTCACTCAAAAGAAGAAAATCCCTGGTAACATAAAAACTAGGAACCCAAAAACATGAGCTTTAAGGAAAAGATTTCGACAGTCTGAGTCCAGTTGTAAAAAGGACTTGAAAGATAGAAGACTCGCCAAGATGGCAAGACAAGTCTCATGATGAAGAACATTATTCTCACAAGGTCACAAAACACACTCTACAAACAAACACTACAAAGGCAATAAACTGACAAAGCAAGGGGAGAACTTGCCAGAGACTTTAGCTCGCCTAGTCGACAGGCCCAAACCTTTGGGACTGGCTAACACTGGATCCGCTAGTCCAGACCCAAAGGGGTACTCTGATCGTCAAAAGAAAACTTGGTGTAGCAGCAAACGGCTCCTACAAAAGCAAACCAATGAAACCAAACCAAATGGGAACAATGCCCTTCACCATGGCACTCAATTGCTAGATGGGCCCGATTCTGACTGACGAGGTCCGTACAAAATCCTTAGATTCAGAATCATAAACAGGCGACACGAGGGTGAGGAATTTGATAAGATCCCTCAAAAAATTCTTTTCTCCCCCTAAAGTCTCCATGGACAGACTTACGAACAATGCATCCCTACATCTGAGCAGCCTAATTACACCATTACGTGAATCTCCTCGACATTCACGTAGTCCTGTGGTAGGAAGGAAAAAAGTAAAAGTCGATGGAACTTTTCAAATGATTATCCTTCCCACTTGTCTTGAAGCACAACATTCGGTGGGCCAAGTTGTTTGAACGTAATTTTCATCACCTTTGTCCCTGATAGGAAGCAAGTCAATAAAGCCTACAAAATAGTGGAAATTCTGGATAGTCTCAGAATGTCCCCAAAATGGGTCAAGATCGTCATCAACACTCCAAAAGACCACTTGCCTCGCATTTCGACATGTTTAAGACAGTGAACACAAATGAATAGTTTTTGGAAAAATGACCTCTAGGACCCTGAAACGGACTCTACAACTGGAACTACATTTTCGACGTCTCAAATTACTATGAGACCACCATTATTAGATTTGACACAGTCGAAAACCCCTATGGGCCAAGTTTTTCCTTAATCGGATACTCTAAAACAAAGATATGACCCAAACATTGAAACAGGAGAGGCCGCACACAATTCCCTTGGGGCCTCACTGCACCAAAACACCATTAAAGGTGATTGTTTTACAGTCATGTGTATTCACTTTCAGAGCCCATAACTCACTCGTTCTAAATCTGATCGTTACCAAATTTGGTGAACGTATTCATCTCATCAAGATGAACAATTCGATATATAGTATGCCCTGAGATGATGTTCGAGCAGGGAGAAACGCTAAGGATAAGTTGCCGATCCGGGAAGAAATTGCAGAAAATTCAGCAGCGACACACCTTGCTCAATGGACCAAAACGACGCTCGAGCAACCGATCAATGCAAACTCAATTTCATTATGTGCGTAAGGTCCAGGGCTGTCATTAGTCTGAACCCCGTACGTGATGGACAGTTAGATTTCATGGATGAAGCCGATGAAGTAACTGAAATTCCGGCCACCAAATTCTAGATTCTGGCCAAAACTCAAAAGCTATGAAATCTTCGTTTATGCTCCAAATCACGTTTTGTTTATTACCACGTGATCGTGAAGGCATACTATGTGCACTGCGACAATAAATTATAGAAAAACATCAAGAAAGGAGCGCATCATCGATCCCAAGTTTCCAAGAGTCAAACAAATTTCAAGTCTCGTGATCATGGCTCATAAACATTATTTATGATTCGAAGTTGGTATCAAAATGATCATCATGCCGAGCCCTATAAGAAAACAATAATCTTTCAATTAAATCGGCATTAGAACAGCCTCGGGTCAGCCATGAAAGATCACACAAGATCTCGGGCAGCAGCAGGGACTGTTCTGGAATTTCATAGATTGTTAAGTAGGGGCAAATCAGTCCTTTTGCATCCATTTTTAGAATTTTTTTAATTCAATTAAATCTTAACTTTCAGCTATAAGCTCTAATTTTAATTTATCCACTCATGTTTGGGCACAATTCTATATAAACAGGCACTGCCTCATTGTAAACGAGACCCCTCGGCTTTCAGTTGATTCTTTGAGGATTCAATAAAATTTTGATCCCTTGCTTGAGCCTGTGTGGACGTCTTGGAGAGAGAGGGAGAGGAGAGAGAAGGAAAGGGTCGATACCCTTTTAGTAGGCAACTTTCTCTCTCCTCTCCTCCATCTCTTCTCCCTCTTTCTCTTTTCTCTCTCTTCTCTCTCTTCTTCTACTAATCGGTGAGACCAAGCGTAAGTTGGTTTTCTCTTTCTTTTTCTATCAGTCGACGTGACCTAGCGCCGGTTGATCTTCTCTCTCTTCTTCTACCAGTCAATAAAACTTGGTGTCGATTGATCTTCTCTCTCTTCTTCTATCAGTCGGCAAGGCCTAGCGCTGGTTGGTCTTCTATCTCTTCTTCTACCTGTCAGTGAAACTTGGCGTCGGTTGGTCTTCTCTCTCTTCTTTTATCAATCGACGAGACCTAGTGTTGGTTGGTCTTCTCCCTCTTCTTTTGCCAGTCGACGAGACTCAATGCTAGTTAGTCTCCTCTCTCTTCTTCAATCAGTCGGCCAGACCTAGCGCCGATTAGTCTCCTCTCTCTTCTTCTGTCAGTCGACGAGACCTAGCGCCGACTACTTTTCCTTCTCTTCTTCTGTCAGTTGGCGACACATAGTGTCATTTAGTTCTCTTCCTCTCTTCTCAACTGACACAATAGGCGAAGCCTAGTGTCAACTGCTTCCTCTCTCTCCCATCTCCTGAAACAATCCGTAATGCCTAGCACCGACTGCATCTCCTCTTCCATCTTCTCTCTCCTCTCTTCCTTCTTCTTTATCCTTTTGTCCATTCCCCTCTTCTCTTTAACCATTCCTCTGCTACTTTTTCATTCGATCAAGAGTGATTGAGGTTAGCATCTCATGGCAGTGCTATGGTCTAGCCGTAATGTTGTTGCGTCGGGCTCACTTGGCCCACTTTACTGCCACGATAGACTGACCATCGTGCTTAGCTAGTCGATATTGGCAATAACGTCTCGTAGCAATCCCATGAGCCGGTCTCAGTTACAGAGTTGTTTTGCTACCACGTTACACTAATTATCCACCAACTTAGTGACTGCTCCGGTCTTCTCCCATGGTTGAATTCGTCTTTCCCCCCCGTATTTCTTTCTTCTTTTTGAATACGCATGCTTACGAATGTTCATCAAAGAGGAAAAGAGTGAGGGCTGACCCACTTGTACCATAACCTTTGCCATATATGTGTGTGATTGCTGGAAAGAAGAAAATAAAAAGAAAATGTGCCAAGGGAGGCGATTCCTAACCACTTTCATTACTGGGGGCTTTCTTCATGATCTAAGAGGGCACCCACGAGAGTCAGCCCGAGTAAGTCCCGAACCAACCTTTAAATTCCTCTCTCACAAGTTGGTAACACCTGCCCCAATTTTTGAACAAGGTTCTTGAGAGAGCAATATCACAAACATCTTTGGTCTCTCACGAAACCTGAAACGTGTGCCTCCCGATCCTCCAGGGATCCGAAGGGCGAGATCGAGGCCCCTAACCAATCCCCATCCCCTTCTCAAAGCTGAAACGACACGCATGACTGAAGAAAAGCAAAAATATGATCAGAAAGTCTTGCACATTCCAGTTCCCTTAAGGGGATAGGATGACGCGTCCTCCACTCCTCCAGACGAATGTCCCGTAAGGCAGCTCAAGGTAGTAAAGATACCTAAGGTTCTGTACTGGGAAGAAGAGGGTGTAAGTTGGTTTCGCTCTTTCCCCACATGTCAAAAAGACTACCATGTGTCCTACAAATCCGTGAAGTTCTGCCTACCCCAGTCCTTGGAAAGGAAGCAGATGACACTGGACTCACATGCCAAGCTTACCACATGCAAGATGCCCAAAACTCCTTGTATTTTTTCAACCTCCGGGTTGGAAGCTTGAATTGTGTGCCAAGAAGCAAGAAGTGGACCGTCCTCCCCTATTCTCGATTTCAGTGACACCTTTGATCAGTGATATGAGTCTCAAGGTCAAGTCTCTATTATAACGCCAATGAAACAAACACAAGATTTGTTTGACCAAACAGAGGCTACAAGAAGAGGAAAAGCTAAGATGGAGGAAGTTGCCCCCCAAAAATCCGTGCCCGCTCCTTTACTGGGATATACCCTAGAAACTCAAGAAATAGCTCGCCAGATAAACTCGTGAAGTAATCCTCTTTTAAACACCGAAGTCATACCCCAATGGAATCTATACAGCCCCAAAACCCATCAAATCATGAGGAAGATGGATTATGAGCCAGCTAACAAACAAGGTTTGAATGATGGAAAGAGGATGCTAGCACCCTTTGCTGTCATCAAAACTACAACGTTTCAGCATAATAAAAAAGAAGGCCTTGGTTACCCAGGGCACCCAAGCCTACCTCCGTGCCTCTTCTTCACCGACCAAATTTCTCATGTGACGGTTTCACAAGAGCTGCCAGCGTCCCCTCGAGAACTTACAGCTGACGAAGTTGTTCCTCAAGAACCTCAAGTGATGATAGGGGTTAACTAGATTGATCAAGAGTCTGCTACCCTGGAGACCAAAGAAACAGAGAAAGAACAATCACTTACCAGGCAGACGGTCGAAGTATTCAAAACTTAAGAGAAGACTGTCGACCTGCCTCCCCTCAATGAAGAGGAGATAAATGAAGCCCCGGAGGTTATGACTTAGAAGAAGTAAATTTGGGTGACGCAACTAACCCAAAGCCTACTTTTTTCTCAGCCATCATGCTTTCTAAAGAAAATAATGAATACACAGAATTCCTGAGGGCTAATCGAGACATATTTGCCTGGCATTACGAAGAAATGTCGGGTCTCGATCCCCAGGTAGTAGTCCAAAAATTAGGGATTGATCCATCCTCCAAACTTGTCAAACAGAAATCACGAAGGTTCAAAGCAAATTTAGAAATCCAGATCAAGCTTAACGCAACACATTTCATTCGAGAAGTCAAATACCCAAAATTGCTGGCTAATGTTGTGTCAGTCAAGAAGAAAAATAAACAAATCAGGATCTGTATTGACTTCTATGATTTGAATTTAGCTTGTCCCACAGATGATTTACCACTCCACTTCACGGAGTTTCTGATTGAATCGACCACCAACTGCCAAGCATTCTCATTCATGGATGGATACTCTGGCTACAACCAAATAAGGATGGCTCGAAGAGATGAAGAGTTCACTACTTTCTTAACTCCAAAGGTAGCCATTTGCTACACATTGATGCCCTTCGGCCTCAAAAACGTTGTAGCTACCTATCATAGGGCCATGACCACTATCTTTGAAGACATGCTCCACGAGGAGGTAGAATGCTATGTGGATGACCTTGTGGTCAAGTATGACAGAAGAAACAATCAAATAAAAAATTTGGGAAAAGACTTTGAGAGACTTCGCCTCCATCAAGTCAAGACGAACCCTTTGAAGTGTGCCTTTGGCGTACGATCTGGAAATTCTTAGGGTTTCATTGTCAGGTATCGCGCCTTGGAAATAAGACCTATAAAGAATAAATTCATTCAAGAAATGCCACCGTCCAGAAATCTACTGGAGCTTAGATTGCTTCAAGAGTAGCTGACCCATATACAAGGCCTCATCTCTAACCTATCAGGGCTATGTCTACCCTTCTCTCATCTCTAAAAGAAAGATGCACCCTTCGAATGGGATGAGGCATGTCAAAAGTCCTTTGTCAATATCAAACGTTATCTACTGAGGCCCCTGTTCTTTCTGCCCCAATTCCAAGGTCATTCTATATGTGGCGATGCTAGACGAGTCACTTGGAGTGCTGCTAGCCCAAAACAATGACGAGGGAAAAGAAGCAGCTTTGAACTACTTGAGTCCAAGGATGCAAGGGGATGAGGGAAATTACTCACCGATAGAAAAGATGTGATTAGGCCTCATCTTCACATATCATCACAATTTTCTATACTATCTTTCATAAAATTATTATAATTTAAGGATAAAATTTGTTTTTAGTAATGATTGATGATATGAATATTATTAAAGAGAATAATGATACTATAATTAATATTATGAGAGGGGAAGAGAGAAAAAATAAAATTCATTTAACTATATTCTTTATATGAGAGGGGTAGAGAGAGAATAGATAATATACTATTATGAGGTGGTGATAACATAATTAGAGAGAATAATGCTATCATCATTATTAATATCATGAGAAGGGAAGCGAAAATAATGATTATGACAGAGTAATAATAATAAAAAGAATAAGAGGGAGAAAGAGAGAGGAAACACGTTGGAGAGAGAGAAGAGTTACTTGTTTAATGAGCTTGATGATAAGCTCATGAGGAGGAAGCCTTTTTATAATGAGGGAGAACCCTTCTGCTTGTGATACATATTCAACCATGTATCTCATAGAATTACACCTAATTATTTCTTCTTCATTTCGTCATAGTGACACCTTACTCATTATAGTGACACCTCATGATACCTCACTATTTATTATTTCCTAATTATGACACATCACTACTCCTTAATGACAACTCAACATTCCTTGCTTTCTAATTATGACAACTCAATATTCAATTTATTTATTATTTAAATGATTTTAACATATTAGGTTAACGTAAAAGGATAATTTTGGTAATCCCATGGGTCCTTAATATTGTAATAGACTATCACTACATGAGTTATATTTTATTTATTTTCTATTTTATATTTTACTCCAAAAGTTATTATTAAAATTTTTAAATGTTATTATTTTAGTCCAAAATTTCGGATCATTACATTCTCCCTCTGTTAAAGAAATTTAGTCATCTAAATTTTCATACCTGATTGCTACACTTATATAACAGGACAATCTTTGATCTTGTGCCCCTATTTTCCACATTTGAAACATGCTCCAGTCTCCCAATAACAGGGTGTCAATCCATGCTTCTTTCCACATTTCTTACAAGGCTCTGATGGATTTTGAAATGATGTCAAGCTTGGCTTTTTGTTTACCCTTTCTGATTCTTTCTCTGGTTGCTATATATATGATGTGGATCTAAAATGACTTCTTTGGTTTTTCATCTTTTTGAAATCTTCGCAATTTTTCTCAACAATTAGGGTTCGATCCACTATTTCAGCATAAGTTCCAAGTTCCAAGATTTAAGACGGATATTCTACTTCTGATGGCTGCTCTGAGGTCCCTTTCAAATTTTTTCCCCTTTCATGCTTTCATTGATGACCATATGTGGAGCAAACCTGGCCAATTCAGTAAAATTGGCCTCGTACTATGTTACAATCTCACTTCCCTGGACTAATTCCAGAAATTCCATTTCTGTTTTAACTCGAATAAAATATGGGAAGTACTTCTCATTGAATATCTCTTTAAATTCTTTTCAAGTCAATGGTTTATTTTCTAGGAGTATTACTCTTTTTCCCATCCGCCACCAGTGCTCTATTTCACCCTCCAACATAAAGGTTGCCAAAGTGACCTTTTTATCCTCAAGATATTCCATTACTTCGAATATTTTCTCTAGTTGCATAATCCATCATTCTGCTTCTAGTGGATCTACAGAACCTTAAAGGAAGGTGGGTTTAATTTCTTAGATTGTTCGATATTACACCCACTATATCCTGTAACTAATTACCTAGTTGGATTGTTGTTCTCCATCTAATGCTACATAAAAACAACCATATCTTCCAAAGCTCTATGAATTTCCTCCATGCTAGCTCGACTTACACAAGACCTTGACATTGTAGTTATCTGTTCATACAATAAATATGATTTAGAGCATATTCCTATGCAAATTTTCTAAGAACCCTAAACCTATTGCTCGATACCATAATTGTCACACCCCAAGCTTACTAATATTCCTGAAGTGTGGCATACTAATCTTAAGAACAAATAAATTCGAGGTTTACACTATATATATTGCTCCAAAACAAGTTTTTCCATTCCCAGGCTTTACAGACTTGTACAAAGTTTATTTCACAGCTTACACAAAAATATATATATATACATAGCATTGATAGTACAAAAGTTACAAGAGTGAATTTATCTATTACAAACTTCTTCAAAGCTTTTCCAGCTACTCCTTCAGAATTGTAAGGCCGCAATTTAAAAGAGGTCATAATAGTTTGATGAGTTTAACTACTCCGTAAGTTATCAACATAGTCCTAAAAATAATCATGGTTGGAAGATATCAATTTTTTCTAAAGAATGTATATTAAAAACAATCTGAGGAAGAATTGCGAGCAAAAATATTTTTGGATAACAATTTCACCTTCAGAAAAAGGGCAATTAATTATAATCCAAAAGATTGAAATGCATATAAACACTTTAACAAAAATATATAATTTAAAAGATTTCACAAAATACCCTATTGGGGTCCCAAGTAGGTCACCTATACACCCCACCAGCGTCTTAATGGGTCCACTTAATCCCTACCGGCATCCCAAATAGGTCCACTTAATCCTTGTAGGTCCACTTATACCTCACTGGCATACCGGATGAGTCCACTTAATCGCTATCGGCATACCAGATAGGTCCACTTATACCTCACCGACAAACCGGGTGAGTCCACTTAATCCCTACCGGCATCCCGAATAGGTCTACTTGTATACTTAAATTATCTTTGAAACTCTTATAACATCAGACAATAGCAATATCATATATTCAAAATATACTTGTAATCCTTAACATGAATTCACTTGAATCAATTTATACAATCACTTTCATTGAAATATTTGTAAGTAACTAGTCAAACATTTTGGCAATAATTTCTGAAAGGTAACATTTCCAAAGGATCTTCCTGAAATGTAACATGATAAACAGTCCATTATTAATAGAAGAGCTTTTAAGAGAATCCGAAGTTAAACACAAAAATGTCACAATTTTATTAAAAGACCTATTTTTCAAGACAATGAGGTCACTTACGCATAAAACTTGTAAAATAAAGATGATGGACTGACATATCACTATTTTATTAAAAACAAACCACTTTCAGGAAAATGGGATCACTTGCACATAAACCTTATAAAATAAAGATGTTGGATTGAAATATCACTATTTTATTGAAAACATATTATTTTTCAAGAGGACGAGATCACTTACAAATAATACTTATAAAATAAAGATGTTGTATGGAGACTGACTATTTTTCAAGAGAATGCGATCAGTTACCTTTATATATCACGAGATGGTTATGTTGTTACTACTGCTAGAGCAAGATTGGGATTATTGGCTTCCAGCTACAAGTGTGAGAATAATAGATCGATGAGTTTATATGGAGAGAAGGAGTATATAAAAATAGAATTTATTAATATTACTTTTAGGGAATAATATCATTTTTATAGGAATATTGTACTTATGACTATATCAAAAATATATGGTATGATACATAAGGAAAAATTAAAATTAATTTGTAAAGTTCAAATTTTTTGTATAAGATTGTGATTTTATCTATCATTTTATCCATATTCTAATTTATGACACATGGTCTCTACAAAATCACAATGTTATATACTATTTTTAATAAAATTATTATAATTTAAAGATAAAATTCGTTTTTAGTAATGATTGATGATATGAATATTATTAAAGAGAATAATGATACTATAATTAATATTATGAGGGGAAAAGAGAGAAAAAATAAAATTCGTTTAACTATATTCTTTATATGAGAGGGGTAAAGAGAGAGAATAGATAATGTAGTATTATGAGGTGATGATAATATAATTAGAGAGAATATCATCATTATTAATATCATGAGTGGGGAAGAGAAAATAATGATTATGAGAGAATAATAATAATAAAAATAATAAGACGGAAAGAGTAAGAGGACTCACGTTGGAGAGAGAGAAGAGCTACTTGTTTGATGAGCTTGATGATAAGCTCCTGAGGAGAAGGAAGCCTTTTTGTAATGAGTGAGAACCCTTCTGCTTGTGAAACATTTTCAACCATGTGTCCCATAGAATTACACCACATTCTTTTTTTGTTAATTTTCTTCTTAATGACACCTCACTCATTATAGTGACACCTCATGACACCTCACTACTTATTATTTCCTAATCATGACACCTCACTACTCCTTAATGACAACTCCACATTCCTTGTTTTCCATATATGACAACTCAATATTCAATTTATTTATTATTTAAATGATTTTAACATATTAGGTTAACGTAAAAGGATAACTTTGGTAATCCCATGGGTCCTTAATATTGTAATAGACTATCACTATATGTGTTATATTTTATTTACTTTCTATTCTATATTTTAATCCAAAAGTTATTATTAAAAATTTTAAATATCATTATCAATTTTAAATATCATTATCTTAGACCGATATTATTAGTTTAGTCCGAAACTTTTATTCCAAGAATTCAAATATTATTATTTTAGTTTTTAATTTCTGATCATTACACCCTAATCCTTTTACAATTAGGCTTTGCATGTTTATATAGAATTGGTCCCAAACATGGGTGAATGCCCAAAAACTACCTGAAATTGAAGATAATTACAATTTAATTGAATTAAAAAAATTCTAAAAATGGGTGCAAAACGATTGTTTTGCCCCTGCCTAATAATGTGTGGAATTTCGCAACAGTCCCTGCTGCTGTCCAAGAACTTGCGTGATCTTCCATGATTGATCCGGGGTTGCTTTGATGCCTGTTTGATCAAAAGATGATTGTTTTCTTGTAGAGCTCGGCATGGCGATCAATTTGATAGCAACATCAAGTCATGAATCACGTTTTTAAGCCATGATCATTGAATCTTGAAAACTTTGGATCGATAGTGCGCTCGTTCCTTGATGTTTTTCTTCTGTTTCTTCACCGAATTGCACTGAGCATGCCGTTACAATTGCATTGCAACAAACACAACTCAATTTCCTGTCTAGATAAAGATTTTATTGTCTTGGGTTTTGGTCAGAATCTTGAAATCCGGTGGTCGAAATTTACAGTAGCTTCCACGCCTCCGTATGTGAAATCCAAACGCTCGTTGTAAGCGGGGTTCGGGCCAAGGATAGCCTCGGACCTTCCGCACATAATGCAATTAGTTTTGCTATGATTGGGTATGTGAGCGTCGTGATTTTGGCGCTAGGGCGAGGGATGGTGCTGCTAAATTTTCTGCGACTTTCTTCATGGATAAGCAACTTCTCTCTAGTTTTTTTCCCTACTTGGGCATGGTCACGGGGCATACCACCTATCAAAAAGCTCGATGAGATGAATATGCTCACAAATTTTGAGTGTGATCGGATTTGGAATGAGTGAGATATAGGCCCCAAAAGTGGCTGCCCATTACTGTTAAAACAACCACCTTTAATGGTGTTTTGGTGTAGGGTGGCTACACGGGAATAGTGTGTGGCCTACCCCTTTCGGTATTTTACCGATAACGTTGTCCTCGAGTGCCTGATTAAGTCAAAACTTGACCCCATAGGGGATTTCGACCGAGCCCGATCCAAAGGTAGTGGTCCCACTTCTGTTTGACACACCAAAAATATAGTTCTAGTTACGGGATCCATTTCAAGGTGCTAGAGGTCGATTTTACTGAAATTGTTTCTTTGTATTCACTACCTTAGATATATTTGATTACGATGAAACTTCGCAGGTAACCTTTTGAAGTTCTTATGAAGATCTTGACCAGTTTCGGGCCCATTTCAAGACTATCAAAATTTCTGCTATATTTTGAGGCTTTATGGACCTGCTTCCTCTTTATTCCACATCAAAATATTTTCAAAGAGCTTGCCCCACCGAATGTTGAGCTTTGAGAGAAGCAAAAAGGACAACATTCAAAAAATTTCCTTTGGCTTTATTACTTTTTTCTTCCTAGCCAGCCACAAGACCACGTGAACGCCGAGGAGATTCACGCAATGCTGCAACTAAGATGCCTAGACTTTTCGATGCAATGTACAGGTCCATCAGTAGAGACTTTTGGGAGAAAAGGATTTTTTGAGGGATCTTGTCAATGACCTCACCCTCAAGGACTATTTGTGATTCTGAGCTGAGGATTTTTTTGGACCTCGTTAGTCAGAATCTAGCCCGTCTGGCAATTTAGTGCCATGGTGAAGGGAATTGTTCCCATTTGGTCTGGGTTTCTTTGTCTTGGATAGATAGGCAAAGAGCCTTTAGTCGGTGATCATCTGCGTTGTGCACCAAATAATCCTTGGTGGGCAGGGTACCTCATTTTATCAAGGTGACCAACTTTGGGTATAACCCCTACCAACTGTTAGCAGTCTCAGGTAATACGTCTAAAGTCATGGCTGACTTAGCCTTCTTGGGGCATCTTTGGTTTGTCGGAGTGACTTTCTTGTTTGTTTATTCTGGATGATCTGCTGAAGAGCCTTTGGTTGGTGCTCGTCTGCATCGTGCACCAATTATTCCTGAGCAGGTAGGGTACCTCAGTTTATCGAGGTGACCAGCTTTGGGTACAACCCCTACCCACTGTTGGAAATTTTGAGTAATAGGTCCAAAGTCATGCCTGACTTAGCCATCTTGGGGCATCTCCGACATCTTTGGAGTGCATTGACTATCCTCTTGGGAATGATGCTCTTCTTCATGAGAGTTGTCTTGCCTTCTTGGCGAGTTTTCTGTCTTTCGAGTCCTTTTTATGAATAGACTAGGGCAATTAAAATCCTTTCCTTGAAGCTCATATTTTTGGATCCGGGTATTGTGGCACCAGGGATTTTTCTTTTGAGTGTGGGCTAAAGGTGCCTGTAGAGGTGAACGTTGCATGAACCTGTTTATTGGCCCAAGCGTCCCTTGCGGATTTTCACTTGTACTTGGATTTTTGCCAACTTCTCTTTTATTTGGGGCTCTTTTACCCATGACCTTTTGGTCCACCCTTATTCTTCCATTTTTACTCACCATGCCCTTTCAAGTTTTCACCATGCCAAGGTTTTTATTTTCACGGAACTCTTTTGCTTATGGTTTCATGACCATGCCTGTCCATCATTTTTACTCATGGTGTTCCCTTATTTAGGTATACACCATGCCTATTATATATTTTTTTATGTTTTTTTTTTGTGAAGGCTTGTTTAGGGTCATGCCTTCGGGACCTATGCAAGTAGTTTAACGTCATTGTGGCCATGATGTGCACTATAGTTTAAGGTCATACAGTAGACCATGGTGGTGATGAATGGCAGTCTGTAGTGGCCATAGAGTGAGTATGGTGATGGTTTGACTCACTTTGGGGAAATGGAATGAGGCTACCTGTGAAAGATGGATGATGTACGAAAGGTAGGTGAAAAATGGTGACCCACTAGCTTATGACGAGTATGGGTGGCGGGATGGTTCAACGTTTTGTGAGCACGTGTGAGACTTACTGGGTAATGATGATGATGAAATGAATGGATTCACTGGGGAGGTGAAGATAATGCGTGCACACGAACTGGTCGGTGAGGGAAAATGTGCGTGAAAATGCATGCAAAAGGTGTGTATGCGTATGAGGGGGCAAGTTTAAAGTCATACCTTTGGGACTTGTGCAAAGCAGTTTAACGTCATGTGGCCAAGACGTGCACTATGGTTTAAGGTCATATAGCTTGGACCATGGTTATGTAATTTAAAGTCATACAACTAGAACCATGCAGTTTAAGGTTGTGCAAATCGACCTCCACTATAGTTTAAGGTCGTATAGTTTGGACCCTAGTGCTAAGCCTTTTATCGTCATGTTGCCAGGACATGCACTATGGTTTAAGGTCATATAGTTTGGACCTATGCAATTTAGGGTAGTGCAGCTAGATCTTCGCTATAGTTTATGGTCATATAGTTTGGACCATGCAATTTAGGGTTGTGCACCTGGACCAAAGCTATGTAGTTTAAGGTCATGTAGCCAGGACCGCAGTGTGGGTCCCCATGTGGGTGACACTGCATGGGGAATAAGTTTCTAGATGAGAATCTGACTCCTTGGGGATAAAATGGTTAAGATCGGCAAGGGGCTCAGATGGGAAGACCGGCTACATTAGGGATAATGAGAATAGGTGTGGGTCCCTTATAGGTGAAAATGATACCCGACTCTTAGGTGTGAGGCAGACCCACTAGGGGTTGCAGTGGTAAAAATGACCCTAACTCTATTAAGGATAATGAGCTACGGTAAAAGTATGACTCCTACTGGGGATGAGAAGCCATGGCCTGAGTAGAACTACCTAACTACCACTCTGCTAGGCATAATAGGTCACGGTCAGAGTGAAACTCTACTGGGGATAACAATAGTAAGATGCGCACGGCTTTTAGCATGGGGCATGTGACAATGGACTGTTTAGAACATAACCGACATTGAGAATGTCCACCAATGTTCCTTCAACGCTCAACCGGAGCTGAGCCTTTTGAAAATGCATTCGGCACTGAGAACGTCCACCACTGTTCCTTGGACACTCAGCCGGCGCTGAGCCTTTTGAAAATGCAATCGGAGCTGAGAACGTTCCCCACTGTTCCTTGAACACTTAGTTGGCGTTTAGCCTTTTGAAAATGCAGCCGGCATTGAGCCTTTTGAAAATGCAGCCGACACTGAGAACGACCAACCATTGTCTCTTGAACACTCAGTTGGTGCTGGGTCGTTGAGAACACAGCCGGAACTGGGGTAACTGAAAACACAGCTGGCGTTAAGTGGTTTTAACAACATACCCGGCGCTGGGCATGGATTAGTGTTCGGGCTCTGACTTAAGCTCGACTCAGTTCTGGTCTCTTGTTGCATAAAACTTCATGGGCGATGATAAAGCTTGCCGTGAGCCTCAGGTCCGAACCCAACCCGATACGACCCACTGACGTTTGGCCTCCTTGGACATGGCTGGGATTCCCAGTTTGCGAGGGGAATTTTGGGGGAGGATCCGCTTATATTAGGGCGTGACCCTCATTTTGACTGTGTTACCGAAGCTAAAAAAAAACTTAAGGCAAAAACTTTAACCGTGAGAAGGAAGTTTCTGGTGAGGGCTTTGGCAAACAAACAAGGGATTCCGATAAGAGTAAGCATGGAAGACTGTGCCTTGCAAGAGTTTGTGGGTCTGGGCAATGAAGCAACCAGGGAGTTTGGCAAAGTTTTGTCAAAGTTGTAGAGGCTAGCAGTGAGATCAGGGAGTTCATCGGGAAGCAGGGAAATTCGGCCATGGTTTTGTGAGTTCTGATGACGGGAAAAAATGCGACAGTGGCAGCAGTAGGCTGTCCAGGGGTTTTCACTAGTTTTCATGGTTTTCTGACGGGCGTAAGTACTTTCCCGGTGTATTGGGAAATGTTTCAGAGGTTTCCGGTATTGGAGGGGAGTTTCCGATGGGAATCCAAAGGGCGTAAGGAGACGGACAGTTACAAGAAGACGAATGATTTCCCTTGAGATTCGTGCAATCCTCGGGGAGGCGAAACACCTTAAGAGGAAAACAAGGAGTCTCGCAAATCGAGGGGGCATAGAAAACAAAGAGTCACACATTAGGAAATGCAGCCAATGCTGACTTAAGATAATCGATCAGTGCTAGATGTTTTAAATGTACAGTCGGTGCTAACATAGCCGGCTTTGATCCTCAAGAAAGGCAGCCAGTGCTGGGAGACAGAAGCACAGTCGGCGCTGACTTCAGACGGCATTCTTTAGTGCATGGTCAACATCATGGCCTACGCGGTGTTCCTCGCATGCGACATTGAGTCACATGTGGAGATTATTTCGAACGACGCTGACTTTGGTAGACAAAAGATGCTGACCAGTGGTAAGGACTGGCTTATGATGGTCGTTGGAAGTCAAGTCCTCCAGGATAACAACGAAGTCCCTATTGTTCTGTTGAAGGGCACCCACTATGAACAGGGTATTCTCTCCATCATAGGCCAGCTCCTTGGCACAGAAGTCGTCTTTGTATGTTTGATATACTCATCAGATGAATTGAAGCTGACTCTGAAATGGTTGGCTTCCTCTTTTTGCCTGTAACCATCCTCTTTGGTGACACTCGTCAGATGAATTGAAGTTGACTCTCCAAGTGGTTTTGCTTCTGCTTCAAGATGCGGGTGTTTCTTTGGTGGGTTTGCTTCTTCTTCGTGAGGAGAGCATTTCTTTGGGCCTGTAACCATCCTCTTATCCTCAGATGCAAGAACAGTACTACGTGTTTTGGTTTGTAACCGTTCTCTTATCCTTAGATATAAGAGAAACACTTTTGGTGTCAACTGTTCTCTTTTCGACAGATAGAAGAGACTTGTAAGCTCCCTAATAATGAGCTTTTTACTTGTAATGTAACTTCCTTTTACTGCAATAAAAAGATTTAAACTTTGTTTGGAATATCTTGCTTGCTTTTCATTGAGTCTCTTTTCTTGAATATGCATCACGGATAATACTTCTTTAGGTATCGCCTTTTGATAGGGGGCATTGCCTCCTCTCCATTAGGATGTGCCAGTATGTAGGCTCCATTTGGCGAGACCTTTTTTACTACAAAGGGACCTTCCCACTTGGGTTCAAACTTCCCCTTACGCTGGCCATGCATAACAATCAGCCTTTTGACAGCCAGAACTAGATCCCCATGGGCGAATGAGTGGACTTTGACTGACTTGTCAAAAGCCCTCTACTTTCTCCCTTGGTTGAGTTCAAGGTTTTGCTGAGCCTCAAACCTCTTTTCATCGAGTGCATCCAATTCTTGTTATCGGAGTTTGACTCTCTCATATTTCGTTATTCCTTGATGTATAGCGACACACAATGAAGGGATTTGGATTTCAAGATGTAAAACTGCTTCACCCCCATAGATTGGGGAGTAAGGGGTAGAATCGGTGGCATTTCTTATGGTTGTGCGATAGGCCCACAAGGCTTCAGGAAGCTTCACGTGCCAATTCTTCCTCGTCTTTTATACCGATTTTGTAAAATGTTGCACAAGGTTTTATTGAAGCCTCAGCCAAGCCATTCGCTTGAGGGTGGAACATAGTCGAGTGCTTCCACTCGAACCTAAACTAGTTAACCAGGTGATCAATATGATGACTTCAAAATTGAGGGCCATTGTCAGATATAATCCGACCAGGCACTCCAAACCGGTATATAATGTGATATCGAATGAAGTTGGCCATTGTTGTCCCAGGAACTTGCTTAAGGGGGATTGCTTCAGCCCACTTAGAAAAATAATTTGTTGCAGTTAGAGTAAAGACATGATTCATTGTCGAAGGAGGGTCAATAGGCCCTACAATATCCATACCCCATTATGAGAAGGGCCATGGTGCCACTGTAGGGTGTAAACTCTCTGAAGGTTGATTAACAAGGCTTTAATGTATTTGGCACACTTGGCACTTTTTAGCATAGTTTAAGGAATCAGCAATCTTGAAAGGCCAATAATACCCTAATCTGCATATCCGTTCATACAGTTTCGGACCAGACTGGTGTAGTCCACAAATTCCTAAGTGTACTTCTTTTAACACCTTATTTGCTTCTTGCACGTCCACACATCTAAGAAGAATACCATCAAATGACTCTCTGAAGAGAGCATCTCCTTCAAGGCGGGTATACTTGGCAGACATTCGACGTACACTGTTGCATTCAGCATGATCCTCTAGGAGCTTACCATGTTTTAGAAAACTAGTGATGGGCTCTCTCCAATCTTCTACCTGCTCAATTTCCATGCATATTGGGTCAAAGAACTCTGGTTCTTAGGTTTGAACCTTAGCTTCTTGACTCCGTGCCATTTCTTGTTCAGTCTTAATTACTTCTTTCGTTGATAGAAGTGCTTCGAATGGATAAGGAGGGCACTCAGGGAAGATATTTCTCTCATCATCCGCGTCTACCTCGGTTTTAAGTTCAATGTGTCTCCATTCTGCCACCCAAACAAGCGTGGGTCCTGATGAGGATAATTGAATTTTAGCCCCGAGTTCTGCACTTGTGTCAGCCTACGAGTTTAGCCTCTTGGGGATGTGACTCAAGGATACATCCTCGTACTTGGCCATATACGATTTTGCAATGTCGTGATAAGGCTTGAGAGTGTCTTTTCTCATGTCATAGATCCCTTTGAGCTGTTGAATAACCAACTCAGAGTCGCCATAGATATTGAGCTGCTCCAAGTCTAGGTCAATGGCTATCCCCAACCAAATTATAAGGGACTGATATTCTGCCTCGTTATGAGAACCAGCCTCGACGAGGGAGAAAGAAAGTGGCAATACTCCTCCTTTTAGGGTTAGGAATACCACCAAGACACCTCATCGGTCTGATTGGAAGGTTCAGTCAAAGTACAATTCCCACGCACAAGCAAGCCATGCACATAATACTTCTTCATCAGGGAGGTCGCTTGATAACGGGGATTCCGTCGGTACGGGATGTGCTGTGAGAAAATCAGCAAAGCCCTGGCCCTTGATGGCCTTTTATGGGAAATACGTAATGTCGAATTCCATCAGCAATAAGGCCCACTTAGCAAGGCATCCTGATAAGCATGGACATGTCATGAGAAATTTTATACGATCTGCTTTGGATATGAGTTTCACTTCACGACTAAGCAAGTAGTGACGAAGTTTTTGTACTGCGAAGTTCAGGGCCAAGCACATCTTCTCTATAGGGGGATAATTATTCTCGGCCCCTTACATCCTGTGGCTGAGATAATACAGTGCGGTCTCTTTTCCTTCGTCATTGTTCTGCACCAACAATGCACCAAGTGACTCGTCTGAAGCGATCACGAACAGGATGAGAGGTTTTCCCAACATCGATGTGGAACGTATTGGAGGATTGAGTAAATAATGCTTGATGTCATCAAGGGCCACCTGACATGCTTCATCCTAGATAAATGGGGTATCTTTCTTTAACAGGTTTGTAAAGTGTTTATAGCTACCTGAGAGGTTTGAGATGAACCTGCAGATGTACGCTAGCTGCCCTTTAAGAGAGCACAATTCTCGCAGTGTAGTTGGTGACAGCATTTCTTGGATCGCCTTGATCTTGACTGGTTCAACTTCAAGCCCTCGATGTCTGACAATGAACCCCAAGAACTTTCCCAAACACACGCCAAAGGTGTATTTCAACAGGTTCATTTTAAGTTAATGAAATCGTAGTCGCTCGAATAGCTTTTAAAGTTCTCTCATGTGGGCATCTTTCTCTTCAGATTTTATCACTAGGTCATCTACATAACATTCCACCTCTTTGTGCATCATGTATTTGAAGATGGTCATCATTGCTCTCTGGAATGTGGCACCAACATTCTTTAATCCAAAAGGCATCGTTGTGTAACAAAAGACCCCTTTTGGAGTTAAGAACGCAATGGTTTCTTCATCTTCGGGTGCCATCCGTATCTGGTTATAACCGGAGTACCCGCCCATGAAGGATAATACTTGACAGTGAGTCGTAGAATCGATGAGCATCCCGGTGAATGGTAACGGGAAGTCATCCTTAAGACAAGTGTTATTCAAGTCGCATAAGTCAATTGAAACCCTAATTTGGCCATTCTTCTTCTTGACTAGCACAACATTTGCTAGCCATTTTGGTTATGTGACTTCGTGAATGAATCCTGCCTGTCGTAATTTGGTCACCTCGGCATCTATTTGCATTTTAAGGTCAGTCCTAAACCTCCTTAATTTTTGTTTGACCGGTTTGACAGTTGGATCGATGCCAAGATGATGGGCGGCGACTTGAGGGTCTAAACCTGGCATCTCATGATAGTGTCAGTCGATGAAGTCTCAATTTGGTCATAAGAAACTTATGAAATCTCCTTTCTCTTCTGGAGACATATTTGCTGAGATGAAAGTGGGTCTGGGATCAGTCTCATCTCTTAGATTTATTTCTTCACGTTCATCAGTGGTGGCTTGACCACCTCCTTCAAATTCTTCTTGGGCCTCTTGCAATTCTTCCTTAATGCTTTTAGAGGTCTGTTCATCAACCTCATGTGCAGAGGCCCATGATATTGACATCTTCACCTCTGATAGAGCTCTAGGGTGGATCATAATTTTTGCACCTTTCCCCAAATTGAGGAACAGAAGGATCTTCTATGAGCATGGACAGGAGTTTGACTTGGAGGTTATAGGGAATTTGAGATTCAATGATTGTGGGGCAAGAAGCGACCTCGTATGAATTGCATGGTCTTTGCACAGATATCGGCAGTGTTTGCCCTAAGCTAGCTGATACTTCATAAACTTGTACAGAATTGGCCATTTTAAGAGGTGACTCATTTCTACACATGAATCCCAAGATTCATAAAAACCGCGACCAACTAAAAATACGCACAAAAAAAAAGGGGCATAACACTCGGGCATAATGAAAAAGGTAGAGTCGCACTTCAATCCCACCTGAAACTTGTAGTTCTGTCTCAAAATAGATTTAAAATATAGTAAAATTAAACCCTAACACAATGTATCGTGTAAATGGGCCAAGTGTTCTACAAAGGTGGAAATGGGCCAAGGCCAGGCTATCCAGCCTTAGTTTTCACCCAACCCTTAGTCCCCATACAGTCTGTCTAGGCATGGCCCTGGCCCTGGCCCTGGGCTGGGCCAAAAAGAAAATAAAAAAATAAAAACTAAAAGAACACATAAGAAGAAAACAGGGCTGGTCGAGCCAGCACTGCCCCTAGCCCATCCCTTGGGCTACACTTTGTGCTGACCAGGTCAGGCCGGCCCATTGCCAACCCTAGTGTTCTCTTTTCAAGTGTTCAAAGAGGTACAACTCTAATAAGTTTTGGGAAAGAAAAGAAGAATAAGTTTTGGCAAAATTTAGAAATCCAAGAAGAAATGAAGGCTTCAAAGAGAACTTGGCAATTTGGTATGCCATATTAACTATGACTACGGTGAGGTAAGTGCTTATTCTCACGCACATTCTTAACCTTTGCAACATATGTTTGCTAGTCCTTCAAGGGTCACCAAACATAGAGATGGTTACCAGTCTGTATGAAAGTGTTATGTTGGAATGTCAGAGGCCTCAATAGTGCTCAACACAAGATAGATATTCTTTCTTTTCGCAAAAAGGAAATGCCCAATCTCTTGTTTCTCCAGGAAACTAAATTGGAGGCCTCGACTCTTCGCACTGTCAGACTGGTTTGGAGAAATAGCTCCCTGGATTTTTTTGGAGTAGTTGCTTATGGTTCTTCTGGTGGTACTTGGGTCCTTTAAGACCTTTTGGTTTTGAGTGCTTCACAAAACTTTCTTTTAAGTAGACCCATTTCCATTATTTTCCAGGAGCCTTTAGATAATTTTTCTTGGTGTTTATCTGTAGTATATGGGCCTAACAAAGCTGTTGACAAATCTGCTTTTTTTGAGGAACTAACAAATATTCACTTAAATTTGAATGTGCCTTGATTGGTTTGTGGTGACTTTAATAATATTAGATGGCAAGTGAATCTACATCTTCTCCTTCTATGTCTTCTTGTATGAGATTATTTGAATGTTTTATACAGCACCATGAATTGATTGATCTTCCTTCTACTGGGGCTAACTATACCTGATCCAATCATAATTTACACTATCCTATTTTGACAACGTTAGACAGTTTTCTTGTCTTTTCTACGTTTGTTACTCATTTCCCAAAAATAAGTGTGAAAGCCCTATCAAAAATTTCTTCTGATCATGTCCTTATTCTCCTTAACTCTGATGGTTTCTTGTCTGGACCATCCCCATTTAGATTTGAATTGGCCTGGCTATCATAGAGATCTTTACTCAGCCTGATTGAAGATTTTTGGAAAAATACTATCATTAATGGTTGGAAACATTTCCAAATTTCAAAGAAGCTCAAACTATTGAAACAAATGATTATTACATAGAAGATGAATGTTAGGGGATATTTACAATCTAAAATTGGAGCAGCAAAATCTCATATAGAGGAGTTAGATAATGTTCAGTTTATGAAAGGGACTCTAACACATGATCAATTCAGATATAAAAGCTTATGGGTGGCTACGTATAAACAATTACTTAATTTAGAGGAAATTCATTGGAGACAAAGATCTTGTGTGAAATGGCTCAATAAGGGAGATAAAAACACAAGATTCTTCCATGCTATTGCTAATGCAATGAAAAAGGGTAACTCAATTCAAAACCTCCATATTAAAAGAATATAATGTGTCAACATGTCAGATGTTGGAAGGGCACTGGTTAATCATTTCAATAATTCTTATAAAGCCGATAGTGGAATTCAACTATCAATTCAAGATCTACCTTTTACTAGGTTGCCATTAGAACAAGCTCAGTGGTCGGAGAGAAAATTTGAAGAGCAAGAAATTAGAGATGCAGTCTTTAGCCTAGGCAGAAATAAGGCTCTTGACCCAGATGGATACCCAATGGTTTTTTTTCAATCTTTTTAGGACATTTTGAAAGATGATATTGTTCAATTATTAGAATAATTTTATTGGAGAGGTAAAAGTAATATTAACATGAATTCCACTTTTATTACTTTAATTCCAAAGAAAATGTCATTGTGGAGATCAAAGATATTCGACCTATTAATCTTATTGGTAGTCTATATAAAAGCATAGTAAAGATTTTAATCAATAGATTGCGCTAGGTGATTCACATGGTTATTAAAGGACCACAATCAGCATTCTTAAAGGATGGCAAATTATGGATAGTATTTTGGTTGCGCAACAATGTATCTACTCAAGAGTCAAGGATGACAAACCGAGCCTTATTTGTAAGCTAGACTTTGAGAAGGCATATGATAAGGTTGATTGAGGGGTACTACAAAGTATCATGGCTAAAATAGGTTTTCGTTCAAGGTGGATATTGTGGATTGATGGTTGCCTGTCTTCTACCCATTTTTCAGTTCTTGTTAGTGGCAAATCAACTGGGTTTTTCAAAGGATCAAAAGGATTGAAACAAAGGGACCCTCTTTTACCATTTTTATATAATTTGGTAGTTGAGAGCTTTAGGGTCATGCTTAATGAATTGACAGTACAAAGGATCATATCAAGTATTAATATTGATAATAATGTTCTTATAATATCACATTTACAATATGTTGATGGCACTATTATATTTTATAATATCACGTTTAAGGAAATCACTTGCCTATTGATTTTTTTTGAAAAGTGCGGTACTCTCAATTAGACTTAGAGTTAATTTGAGTAAAACCAAGCTCATTGGTATTGGTTGTATCAAGAATGACATGTTTATTAGGTTGTGGAGTTGAGTCCTTACTTTGTACTTATTTAGGGTTTCCCTTAGTGGATTCGAGGCCTACAAGATCAATTTGAAATCTGATGGTGGAGAAATTTGACAAAAAACTAAACACTTAGAAAGTTAAAACTTTCTATGGAAAGAAGATATACGTTGATTAAATCCACTTTATCTAACCTCCCAATATATTTTTGGTCATTAAGATGCCAAAAGAAATTCAAAAATAACTAGAGATGATTATGAGAAATTTCTTGTAGGGAGATGACATAAAAAGGAAAAGATTTCATCGTATGAGTTGGAAAAAAGTTTGTAGACTAATGAAAAAGAGAGGATTGGGTATTAATAGATTGAAACACATGAACTCAACACTTTTAGTAAAAAGGTGGTGGAAGATCCATACATAACCTGAGTCTTTTTGGGTGCTTGTTCTGAGAGATAAATATAGAATAAATTTGATTTTTTACCTCAATAAAAGTTCAAAAAACAAGACATGTATCCTATGTTTGGAGAGAGATTGACTATTAAAGAACTGTGTATCGACGACTATTTTGAAAAATAGTTGGGGATGGAGAATCCACTCTCTCTTGGTTTGACAAATAGATTAGAGATGACCCGTTGAGATACCTTTTCCTTGAGGTTTTCTCAAACGCTTTAAACCCACTAACATCTGTCAAAGAGGCTAGTGGAGGTGTTTATACTAATATTGTTTAATCCATTCTTTACAAGTACAGAAGAGGTACAAACAGATTTATTGAAAAGTATCAAACATCGTTGAAAGTATTGAATGACACATATTTGACTCCAAATATGGATAACGGCTTTATTTGGGATCTTACCCCTTTGGGAGATTTTTCAATTAAATCAACCAACAATCTAATTTTCTGATCATTGGAGAGAGTTGGATGCTGGCTTATTCAAAAATAAAAAATTGCATGTGCTTTTAAAGTGCAACTATTCTTACGGATCATATACCAAGATAAATTAGCAACTGTTGACAACTTGAGAAAATGAGGTTTATTATAACCAATGTATGTATTCCATACAAAGATGAAACTTCACATCTTTTCCTTTCATGCCCTTTTGTTACATATCTTTGAGATTTAGCTCGACTGTGCCTCAAACTGTCATTACCATTGCCCTACAATGTCATAACTCTTCTTGATCAATGGATCACACCCAATATTTCATAAATAGAAATTGTTCTTTGGAGATCCATTTGGATTAACATTCTTTGAAGTGTGTGAAAAGAAAGAAATAGAAAAATCTTTGATAGTATAAATAGAAATCTGTCTACATTAAAATCAAATGTTTTCAAGCGGTGAAGTAAGGATGGTCATTTGGGAAAAGGTTTCTTCTAAGCTTCTTGAGTGACCTGGTCCATGTAAATCTATTTGGGCTTCACTAGTTCAGAAATATGAGAGATGTCTTTTATGCTTATTTAGATTTTCCTTTAATTTTCTTCTCTTTAAGTATAATCACCAGAATTGTTTGATTCGTTGTTAGAAAAGAAGAGTACCCTTAAGCAAAAGTACAATAAGAAGCTGAAAGAAAAGATTAAAACCATCGATTACACTTTCTGAAACTCTCTCACCCCCTCCTGTACAAATCACAAGGAAAAAATCCACCAAAAATTAAAGAAAATATTTGTAAAACCTAAATTTACAACTCCCGGAAAAAGTACCATAAAAAAGAGAACAAAGAAAAGAAAAAAAAAGAAAAGAAAGCAAGTTGTAGATTCGTGGAACCCCCCTCACACCCCTTCTTGTCTGCAACTCAAAATGAAGGAAACCATCAAAAATCATAAGAAACATCAATAAAAACACCTGAGAATTGCATATACTTGCAAATCTTTCACCCCCATCTCAACATCTCCAGAAAACCAAGGAAAACCCACAAACAAAGGAAATCCTAATTCACAATAAATGCTAGTTCCTTCAAGCCATAAGCTCGAACTGGTCTCTAAAACCACTCTCTCTCTCTCTCTCTCTCTCTACTCTGATCCTTTTTTAACAAAACCGACTATCAAATTTGCACCTAATCAACATCCGAAGTTAACTATCTCCCTTTTTGCCAAATTTCTGGATTTAACTCTATGATTCAAATTCTCTCTCTCTCACTTAAACCCCCAAATTTCAAGATGTAACCTCTCCAGCCAGTAGAAAGAAAATTTCCAAATTGAACTCTCTATCTACTACAAAGAAATATTGTCTTAATATTAAACACAATTTCTGATGGGCTAGATCTAAATGTCAAAAAATCCAGAATTCAATTTTTTTTCATTTTGAAAATAATAATCCAGTGATTTTAATTTGTTCCCAAAATTTCAAATTAAACAAAACCTCCCACGTGGGTCTTTGGGTTAAGAGAGTACATGCACAATATATACTCTCATGGGAGTATACCATAGCTCAAAAGTGAAAAACATGAGGAAAAAAAAAAGGTTATTTGTATAAGGTGCCCACTTTATACCATACAAGTAAGGTGCACCTTTAAATTTTGTCGAAAGATAAAATTCTAGTCCCGGAAACCTTAAGATAACTTGAAAATCCATGTTCAATCCTAATTATGAAATTTAAAAATTCAGAAATGATAGAGATCAATCAGATCTATAAACATTTAAAAATCCTAAAATAATGATCTAGATAACTTGTTACAAAATGCACTATTTTTAAGACTTCAAATTATTTTTCTTCTCTATATCTATGCATCTCAAGGTCGAACGGCTTTATAACTTGCAAGGTATGCCAATACCTTGGAAATCTCTTAAATGAATAGAAAATTTCCACTAACTCAAAGAGTAAATCTCCAGAAAAAAACACCTTGGAAATCTGTTGTTGCTTTGGACGTACTTTGCCTGGTCATAGTCTCCAATCATAGCTCCCATCAAATCCAAGATTTTGCTTCTTTACTAATCTTCACAACCTTAAATGATAAACAAGATTACGCCCCCACCACTAACTTATCAAACAGTAGAACAGGATTACACCTTACGGAAGGGGAAACTCAAAAGTTATTTTCTACTGATAATTGAAAAATTAAAGAATGCAACTAGTGGCTAAAGGAGAAAAATTACCAATCTTAAAATAAAACTGGATCAATCTGCAATTATGGGATAGGCTCTTGGAGGGTTTGATAGACTTCTTTTCTGAAGCCTTGCACATATGGGAATAGTTTTGAGTAGTGGGATCCATAGTGCAAGGTCAATATTTTATCGACCCGGTCCACAGTGCATTTGGCGGCCATAGGATGGATCAAAGAGATCTGAATGGAGGCCAACTTAATCAACTCATTTGCAATGGCAATGTGGTTCTGCGGATAAAGCTTTTCAAGGATCTGTCATCAAATGAAAAGACAATATGAATTTGGGAAAAAGAAGAATGATGAATGAACACAGTTTAATTTGAGCTGCAAAACATTTGAATGGTCACATGAAACTTTAGTTTCTAAGAGGAAGAGAGAGAGAGAGAGAGAGAGAGAGAGAGAGAGTGAGTGAGTGGGGGTCGGGTTGGCGGAGGGAGAGAGTTAACTAAAATATATTGAACTGTCTGAAATGGCAGAATGGGGACCCTTCACAAAGATCTCAGAATCAGGTAATGAAATTTCCATTTTTTTTCCCTTTCTAAAATAACAAAGACATATTTGCAAGGTGGATCAGGGTCCCAAAGATCTCAGAAATCAGGTAATAAAATTTCCATTTTTTTCCCTTTCTAAAAATAACCAAGACATATATTTGCAAGGTGGATCCCATTTTTTCAGAAGGTGTAGCCCTATTGCCTACCATGATCATGCATCAACTTCAACTGCTTTGGAAGGGGAAAACATCTCAGATAGGGAGTTTGACTAATGAGTCTACTACCTGTATGGATGCTTTGCAATGGTCCATGGCAGAATGAGGTTCTCCAACTGAACAAAATGCCTCGGCCAATTTATCCTCAGCCTGCCAAACCATACTAACAGCATTATTATACATAGCATTGGTATCAAAAAAAAAGGAAACAGAAAGAGGGAATAAAAGGAGAAGAAGAGGATGTTAGTAATAATATGCAAAGTACAATTCTTTGTTTTTTTTTTTGGTAGTTTAATGGTAGGAATCAAAATTGTGCTGTAGCACTGCTAATCGTCAGCTGCTAACCACTCAAGCCCACCCTAAATCTTAAATCCTAAACCCCAAAGTAAAATCATTTATAATGGAAAACTTAAAATTCCAGGAGTGCAACAAAACACATTCAATGGGTTATTTCCAGTTTAGAGGTCTGGGAAGGTTTAGCAGTGTCATCACTGCTATGCAATCCTTTTCCTGAAAATATTGACAGAAAATAGAAGATTCCCAAGGAAAATAACTAGTGAGTGTTCACTTTGAAAGTGTAAATCATGTTCAGTTTCAACAGGTTATGAAAATAGCTTTTCAACTCCACAAAGCTACCAGCTTCCAAGAACCAAACACACTTAGAGCATACCTCTGCAATGTCCTTACTGTATGGATGCATTGTAGACCTCAATAGTTCCAGATGTCTCAAGCCATTGGAAATTAAATCTTTCGAACCATTCAAATCCCACAACCTATAGAGAATCAAGAAGCAAACTAGTGTCACATACAAGAGTCTCAAGATCTGGTTGAGACTTAAAGACACATAACAGTAACCCAAAAGTTGTGAGATATCAGTGTGGAAAAGGATTAGATGGTCCAGCTGGACCAAGTTGTATATTTGGCCTTGCACGTCACCTATTTAGGGGGATTTCTAGGACCCCAAAACTCCCAAATCAACTCAATCCCCCTCTAAAATTAATTTCCACAAAAGAAATTGATTTCGAGGTGAGAAAATGCCTCACACAAATATCCCCTCCCAAGATTGGATTTGGACCATCATGTTGGATGCCAGATCTGGCGAATTTTGAGCTCCAAGCCTCCAACTCATTATTAGTATTATGATTATTTCTTTTTTTTACTGATCGCCAGGTGAGTCATAGGAATTTGAAAATTTTCAGGTCATAAAAAGAAGGCTAGATTAGCTTTTTGGGATTTTTGGGGCAAACTTCAAAGGTTCGAACTCTTGACCTCCCTCACCCAAAATGATGTCTACCACTAAGTTGAAGCCCGGTAATTAGAGAGGTAAAAAACAAAATTGGTCATAGAACTTGTCAAAGTAGATGGCTTGGCTGCAGTATCAATTATACAATCTAGTCCTGTGGGACTGCCATATATGTGCTCAGTATAAGTATTGCACCATAATATATGATTCACAAAATGTCATGACCACAACTTCAGGAAAAAAAAAAAATGTCAAGACCACCAAAAAATTAAGGGTACGGTACCATAATATATGATTCACAAAATGTCAAGACCACAAAAAATAAAAAATAAAAAATAAATGTCAAGACCACCAAAAAATTAAGGGTGCGGTTTGTATAGAGCCGAGGCTCTAAACAATCAAAGTAGAGCACACCTTTAAATATTGTCGAGAAATGTCATTTTAATACTGGAAATCTTTGTGATAGCCTTAAAATATATTTTTATCTTTAATTATAAAATTTAAAGCTTCAAAAATAGTGTAGATCGAGCAGATCTATGAAAATTTGAAAATCTTGCAAATTGATGGTCCAAAAATGCGTTACAAGATGCACTATTTCCAAACCTTGAAATCCATTTTTTTCTCATGTCCGTGCATCTTGATGTCGAGATGATCAATTTGAGGATAGTTTTTTTCTCTTCTAGTTAAATTTTTGAGCTGGGCTCTAATTTGATTGTTTAGAGCCTTGGCTCTATATAAACTTTTTCCGAAAATTAAATATAAGCCCATTCAAAGTTCTAACAATTTCAAAAACTGATCCAGAAGCAATATCAATATGAGTTCTTTTTTCCTTTTGCAAGGCAGCTAAAAGTCAAAAGGCGCTGTGAAGAAATGAAGAACTCAAATGATAATTTTGAAAAAATGTAAATGATCCTATGAAGAAATGGAGAACTCAAATGAGAATTTTCAAAAAATGTAAATGATGACTTTTTTCATTAGAACAAAAAAGACAATGATTCTATAGTGACTACAAACCTTTCAAGGCCAGCTGTAATCTTCTTCAGTGATACACCAGCTGATTCTAAATCATGAAAGGATCCACATCGTAAACAATATCCAGGATCTATATGAAATAAGCCATCAGTTTCTTCCAACAGTTGGCGAGCCACTTTACTAATGGCTTTTCTTTTCTTCTTCCCTTCCTGTAGGGATACAAAGAGCTTTTCCATTGTCAAATCAACCGCAAGGACACTGTAAACCAAAGGACTGTGGAAACTATATTGTCCATTGGGTGTCAAAATATTTTACGGTGACAGAGAGAAAGCAGGACCACCATTTAGGTCACATCCAATCTAGTGGATCCCAATCACAATCCATAATGGTGGGTCCCAATTACAGAGATGACTCAGTGGCTGACACATTCTCCACAGTTCATTGGATTGTAATGTACTTCACTTAAATTCAAACCTGCGTGTTACTCATCAAAGATGTTTTCATAAGACCCACAAAACCATGCAAGAAAGAAACATATAACCATATAACCATGCAAGAAAGAAAAAGCATGTGATGTAACGGTAAGATGAAACATACTGGCAGAGCAAGCTCCCAGCGAGAAATCTTCACAATGGTTTGCAAGCAATTGCCAACTAATTTCCTATGCCTGACCACTGGTGAATTTAAGACTGCACCATAACAATCCGCTTTGGCGCACCGAAATCCATGCAAAACAAGATCAGAAAGGTTCAATTCGGAACAGCCACTGCATTGACACATGAATGAATATTTATTCTCCAGTGACAACTGCCTCTGCGCAAGGTCCCATTCACCAATCTGCAAAACCAAGCAAAGGGTCCATTCCCCAATAAGTAGAATACTAATTACATCATGACATCTAAAAAAAAGATTAGGAAAGTTACAAAACTCGTTTTTGGAACAACCACATAAATCCTGAACATAGTCCAGAAACTTGGAATATCAAGATAGTGCTTGGATCAACCCCATCTTTTGTTGAAAAAAAATACCAAATAAGTCAGGAAAATTTAGAAAAATGCATTTAATAAGTCAGGGTCAAATAGTCAGAAATTTTGAACCATCTTGGCAACTTTTTGAGATTCCAAATTTTTGGAGCACAACCACATTCTTGCAAGTCTTGCAGCCACTATTTTGATATTTTCCAAAAATTTTACCTGCGGACCATAGGATAGTTCAACTGATGACCCTGCAGGTATTTGCTCTATTGAACGTAGAAAAAGTGTCCGTGAAACAAAATAGGCGTGAATATTTGGCTCACAAGAATGATTGAACAAACTGCCCCTTAAATAAATTGCTTGCCCCACTCTGACCTATTCTGCCAGTAACAGTCAGAAACAATCAATGCATATACCACTCCTCTTTCATTTCATGACTCATTATAAACAAATAAAGTAAATGCAGTTCTCTAATAAACCCAGAAAAGAAAAAAAGAAGTAAAAAAACTGGTTGATGGCAATGCTTAGGCAAGATGCATATTGAATGTTTTCTACCCAAAAGAAATGCTGTTTCTGGAACTCAAATAAAAATGCAACATAATAAATTAACATTCCTGTAGATAACAACAAACAAGGCGAATATTCTACATCCAGTTGAAAATTCTAGTACTCTGGTAGACAATCCAATACTTGTAATCATAAAGCAAGTTTGGCATCTCTAGATAACAAGTGAATAAACCGTCCTTAAAACTATTTCATTAATCAAAATTGAATGCCATGTAGAAGTAGTGAACTACACTCAAGAAAAACCAATTGTAGTGAACAAAATTAATTCATTGAAGTACACTGGATACAAGATCAACCTAATGCTACAAATTTCATTATAATCATAGTGAATTCTACGATTAGGAACAGCCTGACACCAAAATGTGGGAAGCAATCTATGTACATACCTGTTCCACACTAGATGTTAAAGCATCCTTCTTAAATGTCAGTTTCCCCATATTTCTCAGTTCATCAGAAGCATCAAACGATTTCATGCAAACAATTGCCATAGAATTCACCCTGATTTGACAAACAAGTACAATCAACTGGAAAAGAGAATACCTTAGTATAGGATAGCACAAGAAGAGTTGATGGCTCAACATGGAATACAAACTATATAAAGGAAATATACACAAAAGAAATTATTTCTTATTCACATGTTGTTTTCATTCAATTAATTAGCGGTAAAAAATTGATAGAAAAACCACACAAGACTAAATAAATACTGCTGCTTGATAATAGCAATCCTCAAGGTGTCAACCAGGGAAATTCTCGGCCATAGCATAAAGTAGGGATGTAAAAAATGCAGCAAGCAAATTAAAATTCATTAAGCTGAAGTTATTGTGACTAAGGTCAATGGCTTGTACAAGCAAGGTAAAATTGTGCAAGATCCAATGCCTTCTGCATTTATACAAACAGAAATCATTGATGAATCCAAAACTAAGCCAAGTGCAGCTATCATCAGAGACCAACGAAAAACAAGTTAAAACATATCCAAGCAAATAACTTTCAAGGACAACCAAATAGAAAAGTGTTATACGAGTTGAAGCGCAGTTTTCACTTGTTTGCAACCTAGACATGCATTATGATTGTTATTATTATTATTATTACTAAAAACATATCCAAGAAAATAACTTTCAAGGACAACAAAATAGAAAAGAGATGTAGGAGTTGAAATGCAGTGTTAACTTGTTTGCGATTTAGACATGCATTATCATGTTATTATTATTACTCTTATTGTAGTTGTTGTTGTTGATGATCAGCAGCAGCAGCAGAAGCAGTAGCTTCAGTAGAAACAGCAGTAGCAGTTGTACGATCAATGAACAAGAACTCGGCTTGGAATCTGCGATCAACCCTTTTCCTTGCCGAGTCACCCAGCAGCTAGGACTCACCTGAGTCCTGCCTGAGCTTGAAGAGAGGCCCAAAAAAAATGAAAAAATGTAAAGAATGATGAAAATCCAAAAAAATAAAAATATTCATAAAAATCCCAAAAAAATACTAAACCGTGAAATGTATATAAAACACGGAATAAAAATTTTTGGTGTTATTGGCTTGTAAAGCAATATTTAAAATATTTAAAAATGGAAAAATGAAGAAAAGGAAAAGAAATCATAAAAACATAAAATTACATATAAAACAAATTATAAATCAGTTATAATTGAATTACTAAACAATTATGTTTAATGAATTTAATTTGAAAACATGTAATACTTGAAATTCAACGATGATTTCTGCGTCTTTGTGCTCAGAGATTGAGGCTTCGAATCCTTGCCGAAGCTTCTTGTAGTCCCAATCAAAACCCCCAAACAAATTTTGGATCAAAACTACAAAATCTTTTTTTTGGGGGGGAGGGGGCGGTTTGGGGGAATTAGCCTATGGGCAAACCAAGATCACAAAGTTAGGCATAGGGCCCAATTTTAATTGAAGACCAACCATTTAAAACAAAGAAATCAAAGATGTTCAAACTAGGTAAAATATTTGCCCAATTCTTCGATCCACGAAATGTGATGAACCTAATTTTGAAAAAAATTAGGTTTCTAGCCAATAGATCAAGTGATTTTCTAACTTATACTTAAATTTGGATCAAGATGTGCGGTTTGTAGGCATCAATCTTCGATGAAAATGAGAAATAAGGAGCCATTGCTCCCATTCTATTCTAAGTTGTAGTATATATAGTATTCGGGCTCATACTGTATAGACTTGCCCAAGTGCTATAGAACTCGGGCAAGTTTGCTACATTCTACATCAGTTGGGTAAGTGCGTACAATACTCGCCCGAGTATTGTACAAGTTCCTAAACCCCCGAGCCTGTACACCTGAACTCACCTCAGCACCATGCCAAGTCCGAGTCAACTAGACTGAGTTTTAAAGCACCGAGTAAGATAACAATAGTAGCAACAGTATGATGTAAGAAAAGATGCCTCTTATTTTAAAATTTTTCATATTAAATTTTAGGAGATGTATTTTTGGAATTTTCTAGGGCTATTGTTTTTAGAGTTTCTACATTTTTTTAGGGATTCTAGGATTTTTTATATCTTTTAGGGTTTTAGAAGATGTTAGAGAAGTGGTTAAACTATTTATGAAAGTACTTGTTATTAGGAGTAAAAGTGTCATTACAAATAATCTTTTGAAAGAATGAACATGGGGTATTTTTATAAAGTTTTCATTAAGTGAGGCTAGTTTAGGTCTTTATTTCATTATAATGAAACAAAAGGGCCCGGGGTGCTATAGTCCTAACACTTTTGGGGTGTGAACAGGACCAACAAGCCCTATTTAGGGTTTAAGGATCTCTTTTTTGTACAAGAAAAGCCAAATGCACTCAAATCAGGCTTGTTTTGATGGTTTATTGAACAGTTTTTGTCTCTTTTCTCTATTCTCCTGCATCAAAATCTTATCAGAACCTATGTTTTCTTCAACAACAAAGTTGGGAAACTACAATCAAGCCTAGGGTTTGCTATTTTGGGCTAAGTTTTGGCAAATCAACTTAGATCTTGTTGTTTTCAATAAGTTTTTGTTGATTATCTACCTTGGATTTGTGATTTTGGAAAACCCATGGCAAAGAGAAGGGATCATCGAAGGGGGGGTTTCGCAGATCCACTTCATTATCCCAGAGATGAAGAAATTGAGGAACTTAAAAAGACAAGTTCAGCAGCTGATGGAGCTGTTCGTGATATCGTTCATAGGCAAGACGGTGATCTTTAAGCCCAAGAAGATGTCGAATACGATGCTTTTCACCTCCGCGCTCCGAGTGAAGAATCGAGCGAAGAGGAAAGTGATAGAAGACCTAGAAGTGGGGAACATTAATCTAGGGTTTTTTATTTGAAGGTGGATATTATTCATTTTGGTGCAAGCTGTATCGAAAATCAGCAGGTTGTAGATTAGGTTCTACCACCAATCTTCGATACATATATAGATGAAGACCAAGATCTTATAGGAGATCTGATCTATGATGAAGAACAAGATTTGATGGTAGAACTGATATTTGACGAAGAAAAAGATGGACTCAAAGGAGCATCAATAGGTGAAGTTGGTTCAACTATTGAATCCAATGCTCATCTCAAAGATGCACACATGGTAGTGTATGTATAGGGCTGAACTAACGGCTGTACAGATGCAATTCGAGCTAGTTAATGTGAATGAACCAAGTGTAACCCTTTTCTCAAGGGACTCTCTAAATTGTTTATGGATATATCAACCGAATGCAAATATGCAGTTTCAGTGCACAACCATTGTATTTTGATAACTCACAAGTCCCAGGATCGTATTTTCAATATTCCAATAGAAGAAGGTTGCATGTTTAACACCAAATTCATCTTAGCTTATTTCAAAACTAACTTGATGATGACTTTTCTCCAAGTAGGTGAGAATGATGCAAGAAAAGATGCCTCTTATTTTTAAAATTTTCTATTAAATTTTAAGAGAAAAGCCTTGTAAAAATTTTATTTCAAGAAATGAGACCTCTTGAGATTTTGTTTTTGACTTTGGCCCTCCCACTTTTTAGAGGGGTAAATAGAACGATTTGCCCCTTTTAAAAACAATATCTTAAAGCTTTCATCTCTGAAAGGAGTGGCAATGTGGAACTCAAGGTATTAAATTGAAAAAAACTTCTTTTATTCAATATACCTAAATTCCACTTACATGAGCCACTATATACTGCCGTAAATTAATTTAAAACCCTAAATACAACCTAAGATCTTTACTTTTACTGCCAAAGCAAATAAAAACCTAACAGGTGCAATAAACAATCTACCACTATAGTATTAAGTACAATATATATTCCCTCACAAGTCTTGATCAACCCCACACCCGATTCCCTGACCAGTGGTGCTCTTTTGTCCATTTTGATCTTGCTGGAATTTCAGAGATATGAAGCTTTCATTGGCAATATCTCTTACTCTAGGGTTTTAGAGAGTATGAAAACCTAACTAGAGTTTGTAGGAACCCTTAGGCATAAATTAGGGCTGCGCTTGAAGGTATAGAATCCTCCTATGGTTGGGCATACCCTTTTTTCTTCTCCAAACAGCAAAACCCTATAGGGTTTCAATATGCCACCCCTGTCTTATCAATTTTTGGGTGGCATGACCCTTTTTGGAAGGGGGGAGAAAGAAAAAATGAATTTTTAATATGAGAGAGAGAAAGAGAGACTTGGTGCATGAAGGAGAGAGAAAAAATGAATTTTTAATGAGAGGGAGAGAGACTTAGTGCATGGAGGAGAGAGAAATATGCGTTTTGTGAGTGAGGGGCTCAATGGTATTTAAATACAAAGAATTTCTTCACCTATTTAAGTTAGAATTCCTTCCTTAGGTATTGCTTATCCAATGACACAGCTTGATAAATAGGAACTTAGGAAATCTATGAGGGGAGAGAGAACAAATCCGAGCCATCCATACCACAAATCAGCCATCATGATTTTAGGAGGATTATTAGGAACATTACCCCAATTTGACAAAAAAGTCCAACTTCTATTTAAATTAGAATTATAACCAATCCAAAACTTCTTGATATCTTTCTAAAAGTTGTAAGAAGTCAATATAATTAGAGTTTTGATCAAACCAAACTCCTAATTAAAACAATCGTTTAATATTAAAAAGATTCCCCAAACTCCTAATTAAAACAATCGTTTAATATTAAAAAGATTCCCTTAAAATAACCTTTAACAAAAAAGAAATGTCACGTAAATAAAAGAAAGCGGGGGTGCCACCCAAGAGAGATTAAGTGGTCCCCACAATGGCCCATGACCCACTCATGGATGGCACACATGTGGAGCTGGATCCTGGGCCCCATCCTTCCAAATTTCAAAAAGGCTGGAGTTTGCATACGGATGCATCTGTAGGTGTGGAGGTAAGGTGCACTTTCAAATTTCATCATGGTATATAATTTTGATGTAAAATGTTCTTAGGATTATCTCAAAATCTATTTTTATATCAAATTATAAAATTTTAAATTTAAAAAATGGTTAAAATCAAGTAGATCTATAAACATATGAAAATCTTAAAAATGGACGATGTAGATAATATGTTGTAAAATGCACTATTTCTGAGACTTAAAATCTTTTTATTTTTCATACTCATACATCTCAATGTCGAGATGATCAATCAAAGGGTTTTTCAACATTAAAACTACCTTTTCCGATGGATTTTTGAGGGGCATTCGTAGTTCTACATTATAAGATAGCATCCTTATATAAACTTTTGCCTTTCAAAAATTAAGAAAATGCCCTTTTGAAGGATTTTACAGTAGAAATAAATTTTTAAAATTCTGAAAAATATTAAAAAATCATAAGAACATTTGTAATACCAGAATAAAATATTTTAGAAGTGAACTGGTACGAATAGGTCAAAAGTAGCGACAATAAGGGCACTCCACTTGACACAAGGACCATGATCCACTACATTTTTCTTGTCCAACCCAACAACGACCAATGACCCACAGTCTCGATCCAGGGGCTCATGATTGGCTTGTCAAAATTGTGGACAATAAACAGTGGAACCATGATCATGGAATGTGAATTTCAGTCACCCCCTTTAAGAGCAAGTCCAGCACTTGTCACTACAGTGCAAAGGGAGCTCTCTCTCTATGAACATGCACATGTGTCCCTCTACAAGGCTCCTACCCAACAATGCAGTTGTCATATGTACATGTCGTGCGAAAGGTCGTCGAGGCTTTGCCCCTTGCTCTAACAGGCCTACAACCGCACACAAGAGTCCAAACAGTTCTCCTAGCCTACAAACATCATCCCTGGACATCTCTCCGAACTCAACAGGGGATGACCCACTGTAAACCCTTATAGGTAATGCGACATGCCCAAGGGTAAGGGATTTTTGGCATAACCAAGGCCATAAATCGCCCAACCCATGGTCAGTCAACATAAATACTCCCACTGAAGTGTATATTCCACTATAAATTATCTTTTTTACAAGCTCTCTATGCCTTAAAGGCCACAAAACCCAACAATCTCTCATTTTTTCCCATGGTTTTTTCCCTCTCACATTCTCTATTTGAAAAACCAATACATTCTTCCCTTCTCTCACATTCTCTCACATTCTTTCTTTAAAATATGTGCGAAGAGCCAAGAATGGGGTTGGGGTAGGGAGAGAGAATGTAAGTGAAGAGCCAAAAATGGGGTTGGGGTAGGGAGAGAGAATGTGAGTGGAGGCAAAAATGAGATTGGGTTTCTAGAGAGAGAATATGAGAAGGGGCGAGAATGGGGTTCAGTTTCTAAAGAGAAAATGTAATTGGTGGCAAAAATGAGATTAGTTCAAGAGAAAGAATATGTGAGACAAAAATTGGATTGGGTTTCTAGACAAAATGTGATAACGGGGGAGAACATGTCGGGTGTTTAGAGAGAGAATGTGAAAGATTGAATAATGAATTGAATTATTAGAGAGAGAATGTGGGAGAGAAGAGCTTAGAAAATAAGCTTTTAGAAAGATAGACACAAGGGTGGGAAGAAACCATGGGAAAAATCATGCAAAATGGGAAAAAATGAGACTAGGAATGTGTTTCTAAAAGGGGGGCCAAAATAGGCCATTTGTCCCTTGCGAAAAGGAGAGAATCCAAAGTCAAAATTAAGTTTTCAATAAGTCCAATGTCTTAAAAGTAGAATGTAGTAAGGATTTTTTAAAAAAATACCTAAATTTTAAGGGTACTGTTTGTAGAGAGCCTAGGCTCTAAACAATCAAATTGGAGCCTACCTTCAAATAGTGTCGAGTAATGTGGTTTCAATACTGGAAATCAATGTGATAGCCTTAAAATATATTTCCATCTTTATTTATTAATTTTAGAGCTTAAAAAATAATGTAGATTGACAGATCTATGAAAACTTGAAAATCTTGAAAATTGACGGTCCACAAATGCGTTACAAAATACATTATTTTCAAATCTTGAAATCCTTTTTTTTCCTCAAGTCCATGCATCTTGATATCAAGATGATCAATTTAGGGAAATTTAGGCATTAAAACAACCTCTTCTAGTGAAATTTTTGAAGTAGGCTCCAATTTGATTGTTTAGAGCCTCAACTCTATATAAACTTTTCCAAAATTTTAATGATGCATTTTTGGAACTTTCTAGCAGCGCTAGATGGCACCTAGGCGGTCGCGGGGTTCCAGGCCGCCTAGCGCCTAAGTGAGCGCCCAAACCTGGGCGATCTAATAAAAGTAAAGTTTTTTTTTTTTTTTTGGGTTTTCTCTCTATAAAATAGCCTCTAATGGGTTTTAGATTTCAAATGAACCTAAAACCCACAATTTTTCCCCTTTAGTATCAAAAAAATGACCCAAAAATACCCTCAAGGAGCCGCATTTCCGTAGGCCCTGGGATATCCACCTAATTTGGACGCCTAGGCTTGGGCGATACACCCAGGCCTAGGCGACCGCCTAGGCGCTGGGCGGTCCGCTTTTTAAAACTATGATTTCTAGGATTATTTTTTCGAGTTTAGATTCTAGGATTTTTATACGTTTTAGGATTTTAGGAGGTGCTTAGCAAGGGGGTTAGAATACTTATGGAATTATTTGTTTTATTAGGGGTAAAGGTGTCGTTACGAATTTTCTTTTAAGTGAAAGAACTTATGGTGTATTTTTATAATGTTTGAAGTAGGGGTAGCTTTAGTCTTTTTTATTATAATATTATAAAAAGGCTTGGGGACTTGTGGTCTCACTGTAGGTATGGGCCTTGATAGAGCAGAATGGCGGATCAGGATTTGTGCATTGACCCCAAATAGTTGGGAAAAGGCTCTGATGATGATGATGATGAATAAAAGAGCTTGCAATATTAAGAATTCTAGCACTTTTGGGGTGTGAACACTAAAAACAAAGTGTGAACATTACCAGCAAGCTATATCTAGGGTTTTGGGATCTCTTTTTTGTCCAAGGAAAGCCAGATCTACTCAAATCTGGCTGTTTTTATGGTTTATTTAACTATTTTTGCTTCTTTTCTTTATTTTCCTGCATCATAGCGGTATTAGTAGGATTTTGTGTCAATAATGCAAAAATACAAAGTCATCTACTATCTCAAACATTTGGAAGCCATGTCAATCTGGTACAAATGGTTATAATTGTGATGTATACAATACTTCCCTCAGAGAATGTTATAAAACATCTTAAACAGTAACAAACTTCAACAAGGCTCAGTCATGCTAATATTCCTTCAACATCCACAATGCTGGAACTAGGAAGCAGTTTCTGCCTTGATATTGCTCCCGATTCATTCCTTTAATTATAATTTCGAACAAATTTCAAGGTATCAAACACATTCTCATTCAAAAGAGAAGAAAAATACCTGTGAAACTGAGGGTCCTGTGAATGGGACTAAAGAAGCATATGACTTCTGAAGACAGTACGCAAGCACAACGGAGTATATGTGCAACTCCACTTTGCTTTCTGATGGCAATGAGCTATAATTGTGACAAAGCCCCTACAAAACATGAGAAACAACAATCACTCGGTTATTATTTTAGATTTCCCAAATGAATAAAAGAACACAGATAAAAAACATATAGTACCAATTCTGTTATTATATCAAAGCTCCCCCCTAAATACTTTTGTCTCTCTAAGCACTTCACCAAAATACGACCTGCTAGAACGACGTCAACTGGTAAAATTGCAGGCCAGTGTACACCTCCGCATTCATGTCCATGTTCGGATACACCAGCAAAATCCTCTTTTTTTGCATTCATAGATAAGTTGATCTCGATGGCATCTTGGACATTGATCTGCTTACGTTCAGGCTGTTTTCCACTTGCTTTCTCTAGGCAATGGTCAGAGCAGTATAATGGTATTGTACAAGATGAACAGGGTATAGTATCTGCTGGTAGTTCCATGAAGCAGAAATGGCAATGCGCCTCCCTACAGTGCTTCAATATTATCTGGAAATAAACTGCCAATGTTAAGAAGGATAGTATTGTAAAAGACAAAATAGCATCAATTCTTCAAATAAATGCACACTAATGCAATCACATTTATAATTTTAATCATACTAACACCATAATCAGGTCCCTTTTAAAATCCAAAATAGTGAAGAGGAAAAAAGGAAGAATATAGCTAGTCTCAGGTAGCAAAATTACATGTGAAGGAAGTTCCAGAAGCCTGCTTCTCAGATTACAATACAAAGAATGAGCAATTAGGTCAACAATGATAAATTCCAATTTCCACCATAACCTTGTACCAAAGAAAATCCATGGAACAGGTAGACATAAATATTACATCATAAAATTTTCTTTAATACTGAGATTGCAAGGAAGCGTAAATTGCACACAAGGACTTGGAGATACTCTTCTCTTGCACAACCATGGCAAATGTAGAAAGAAGCAAGTAATTCTTTTAGATATGTGATTGCGAAAGATACCATTTATTCATAGGCAATGAAGTTTTTGAAGTTCAGCAGTTGTTTGCAAGCAATAAGTCCAACCTAGTGTACAACTATATGTGTGCATATCAATCAGACAGCTCAGTATCTTTCAGTGCCACGCTTGTGCAAACAATTACATAGACCATAAATTTGTGATACTAGAGATGAAAGAAAATGTAATGCATACCGCAGCAATTGGCTCTTCAGAATGAATCATACAACCCGGAAGAATGTCACTTTTTGAAGTCATACCCCTTCCTTTGTAGGGAGTTGAGACACAACTCAATTCAGCTTGAGATGGCTCAACTGCAAGCGGAGTTTTCACAGTTAGCCTGTTTTCAAAACTTTGTCCTTAGAACATCTCACAGAAACTCAAATGAGGACATCTCAGAATGAACACTTATCACTCAGAAACAAGATAACTTCATTTCAGCACACACCAATTTGTTCAGCCAACTATTTGCAACCAACAGCAACCCATTACAATCAGAATGCAACCTTGAATTGCAGTACTCCTGTGCATAGTTCCTATATGATATGCAAATCTATTAAAATAATTAAATGTTTGCCAAATCACTCAGCAAGCAGTTTTTTTCTTTCTTCCCCCCCCCCCCCACCCCCCCACTCTCTTAAATTGCTAAATCACTTAGCAAGTAGTTAAGTAGTTAATGTCAAAGAAAATAGAAAACTTGTAAACAGTGAAGAATAATATTTTAATAGCCAAAGCTCTATTTCACTGACTGGGCCAAAAGGAAACAATTCGGCATGTAAGTGAAAAAATTAGGATAAATTTCAAAATATGATAAACAGATATGACTGTGGATGATGCTACAACATAATAATTTGTATAATACATATGCTTTTAAAGTATCCAACACGCATACAGAACCCATTTTGAAGTATCCGTGAATAATAGTTTCAAAAAGAGATCCGTCAGAATTTTGGCTAGATTCAGCCCGATCGACCCACCTAAGTACCAAGTCCATCAAATACCTGAAATAGGGGTAGCGTTTTTGAAAAGAGACCTATCTATGCAGCAAAAGATGGCCACAACTACTTCCCCCATTCTTCTCATTATTGCTACTGTTACGGGAATCAAAAGAGCATCTTCATCCCTAAGAAAACCAGGAATAAATATACTAAATTTTAGTCCAGAAATGCACGTCACAAATTCTATCCTGATAGTACTTACTAGTATGTAACTCCGCCTTGGCCCCTCCCATGCCGATCTCAAGCCCAGGTAAAGGAGGAAGGTTGTGTTAGGTAGGCAACCAACATAAAACTGTGTCACTTCTTTTCATGAATCCTTTACTTATACTGTCAAAACAGGATTTGCATAGAAAACCCCAAATAGTTGGATAAGGCTTGGATGATGATCATGATGATGAGTAGTTAGAAGTATGTGTTTCTACCATTTTAAGAATAATAACATAATGCAGACAAGTCATATGAACCTCTAAGTTTTGGTTGTAGAAATCTCACCTATATCGTTTCCAAAGTATCTTCACAAAGCAGACTTGCATTCATCAATAAATCATCAAGATTTTCGAAGAAAAGGTGAAATCTTAAGGGTACATACCATACGGGTATTTCTCTGGTGTAGAGGCCTCTTCTGAGGCCTCTTCTGTTTGACTGAGGCAATGACATAGTGCCAGACTCTTAACAGAAATTAGACACCAAGATGGGCCTTTTAGTCAGCTCAAGTGAAAGTATTAAGGAATTAAGAAGACGATTGTGGAAGTGAAATCATTGGCAACAAGGTTCTCTATGCTGACAAGATATGTACAAAGACCTCTACAACAATATGAAGAACAAAGCCAAGATATGAGACAGTTTCTCGAGACTACCACTTTTGGGAAGGTCCAAGCATGTGGTTGTCGGGTGGTTGGAACCCGTTAAAGCAGCAGAAGCAGGAAACTAGAAAAAACAGATACTTTGTGTCAGAGCATCTAGAGAGAGAATAGAGAAAAGAGAAAAGAGAAAAAGAAAAGAGGATAGAGATACGAGAGACAAGTGAGAGAGAGGAGAGAGAAAGACGAGACATGTGAGAGAGAAGAGAATGATGCGAGGTTCAAAACAAACCCTCACACACCTCTTAACTTACATATAATTTAAAAGAAAGTTTTATAAACAAAACTGCCCATAGAAATAGACTTAGGACACTTAGATCTTAGAACTTAGACAACAAAAGATTTTTAACACTCCCCCTCAAGCTGGAGCATAAATGTTGCCCCAGCCCAGCTTGGAAAAAATTGTTTGGAATGTATTATGACGAAAGCCTTAGGTGAACATGTCTGCCAACTGATCCTTACATTTCAAATATGGAATAGACACCTGCTTACTAGTAACTCTCTCAGATAAAATAGCAATCTACTTCAATATGCTGGGTCCTTTCATGAAACACTAGATTACTGGCTATATAGATAGCAACTTTATTATAGCAATACATATTCACTTATTCAGCAATTGCAAGCCCCATATCATGCATAGTGCTTTCAGCCACATCAAATCACATGTAATATGCGCCATTGCTTTTTAGCCAGCCTCTACACTTAGATCTCGCCACAAAATTTTGTTTCTTGCTTCTCCATCTTACCAAGTTTCCACCAATAATTATACAATGACATGTGGTAGACCGCCTGTTAGATGGTGACCCTATCCAATCAGCATCTGAGTAGCATTCAATGGTTAAATGATTATTTGGCTTATAAATCAAATCTCTCGCCCTAGGGCTTGCTTCAAATACCTTAAAATTTTATGAACAACATCCTAGTGAGAAATCCTAGGAGCATGCATAAATTGACTCCCAATACTTATTGCAAAAGAAATATCACGCCTGGTCATGGTCTAACAAATCAGCCTGCCTACTAGTCTTATGTACATTCCTAGATCCTTAAAACACTTCCTCTAATCAGCCAATAATTTCTTCCATAGGCATATCCCCCGTTCTAGCAACCAACATTCCAATTCCTGTCAACAAATCAGACGTGTATTTCCTTTGAGACAAACAAATGTTGATCTGGCTACTTCAATTCCTAGAAAATACCTTAGCTAGCCTAAATTCTTAGTTTGAACCAATTTTTTTAGATATCTCTCCAAATGGCTAATTCCTTCTTCATCGCTGCCAGCAGCAATATCATCAACATAGACAAACTAAAACAATTTTTTTGGAGTCCTGTGTCCAAATAACCACTGAAATCCATATGCCATCACTGAACTTTCTAAACCATGCCCGTGGAGATTGTTTCAGGCCATAAATGGCTTTCTTCAACTTATGTACTTAATCCGAGTCCCCCTATGCCACAAACTCAGGCGATTGCTCCATGTACTCCTCTTCTTGTAAATCACCATGGAGGAAAGCATTCTTGACATCACGTTGCCACAACGCCCACCCCTTGTTGGCAACAAGAGATGTAACCACTCGAATTAAATTAACTTTAGCAACAGGGGCAAATGTTTCAAAGTAGTCAATGCCAAATGTTTGTGCGTATCCCTTAGCTACCAATACGGCTTTTAATCTTTCTACATGTCATCAGGCTGATATTTGACCCCACAAACCCATCGACACCCAACAGTCCTTTTTCCAGCTAGTGACATGGTGAGTTATCATGTATCATTTGAATGAAGTGCATCCATCTCCTCTTTCATTGCTCTCTTCTGCCAAGTGTGAGAAAGTGTTTCCTGATAGGTCTTTGTAACAGAAATAGATGAAAGGGCTAAAGCAAAACTTTGATATGATGGAGACAAATTTGTAAAGGTAATAAAATAGGTTGTCGGATGTTGAGTACAAGACTTGATACCTTAATGGATGGCAATAGGTACATCATCATCACAAGAAGGAAGTGGATCGGTAGATAAAGATGATGATTAAGTGGTTTGATGAGTTGGTGGGAATGTCCATGAATTTTTCTTCTGGTATAAATCTTCATGGGCTGCTCCAGAGAAACATCATGATGTGTAGATATACTAAATTCAGTGGAGTCAGGTAATTGGGATGACGGAGAAGTGTCAACAGGAATAAGAAGAGGAATCATAGAAGGCAAGGACTATGAGACATCTTCAAAAGCACGATAAAAGTATTTAAATTAAGCGCACAACTCTCTTCTGAAAAATGACGAGTATTCTCAGAAAAGGTAACATTTAGCACAAACAAATTTCTTTCGTAAACCAGAATGATAACAATGATAACCTTTCTGGAAACATGAATACTCAAGAAAGACACACTTGACAGCCCAGGACTCCTATATATCATTACCAGTACCTAACATATGAACAAAGCAAACTCACCTAAACACTCGAAGAGGAACAATAAACACTTGAGCATCAAGAAAGAGAACCGAGTGTGGTGCTTTTTCTATTTAAGACTAAAGAGGCCATATGATTAAATAAATAGCATGAGGTCAACAAGGCATCTCCTTAATAAACCTTTGAAACCTGCATATTAATGACCAAAGAACAAGTTACTTCAAGCAAGTGTTGATTTTTCCTTTCAACAACCCCATTCTTTTGAGGAGTACACAGACAAGAAGTTTGGTGTAAAATCCCATTTTGAGTAAAACAATTCTAAAATTCTCCAGAAGGATACTCAGCATTATCAGAATGTAAAATACATACATTCTTATTGAATGGAGTTTGGATCTCTTTGTGAAACAATTAAAAATGGAGAAAAATTCAAATGCCTCTTTTATTAATTATCCCTCTTTTATTAATTATAACAATGTCATTTAGGAATAAACATCCACGAACGTTACAAAATACCTATGACCAGATAAAGTTTGTACTCTAGTTGGACCCCATATATCAAAATGAGCATTGTAAACATAACAAAATTTTGTTTGTCAACTCTAGGACGAAATGAGACCCTGTGATTCTTTCCTAACTGACAAGCTTCACACCCTAAAATAGATACAAACTTTAAAGAAGGAAAACTTAAATTTATTAACAGAAAGATGGCCCAGCCGACAAAACCATAAGAAAGGAGAATCAACAAAGTGAAGAGCAGCACCAATCAAGTTATGATCCAAGTAGTACAAGTTGCCTAACTCATACCCGTCACCAACTGTCCTCTTCATCTTCAAATCTTGAAAAACACAAGGATAACAGGTTACAGAGCAGTGAAGAAATTTGGTTAATTTGCTTACAAATAATAAACTGAAAGGGAACTTTAGAACGTATAGTACAGATGACAAAGAAAGCGAAGAAGTACGCAAAATTGTACCCTTCCCTGACACATTGGATAGAGATCAATCAGCGGTGGAAACAAAAGAATTAGGAGTACACTTGTATAAAGACATAAAAATAGAGGACTCACCAGTAATGTGATCAAAGGCTCCTTAGTCAATAACTCAGGGAGGGGGTTTCTGAGAGGCAAGAAGCACAGAAATACCTAATTGGTAGGGGTGGCAGTAAAAGAGGAAGAGGGAACCATACTGTTGTACTTGTTTGACAAGTTTACTATGTTCTTCTCGGGAAAGAACAACAAAGTCACTACCAGAATCCGACTGTTGTTGGCAATCACTAGGTCCATTCAGATAAAGGGCATCACTGTCAGTTGTGTAAATAAACTGGTTTGCCTGAGTAGGCTTACCAAACTTGTCCTAACACTTATCAACCATATGATTGGTATGCCCACAATGCGTACAATTGCAAGTTCCTCGACCCCTGCAACCATCACCTATACCTTGGCCTCTTCCTGAGTCACGACCAAGCCCCCAACCTCTGCACTAATACTTAAGTCAGAAGGAGTGGAAGAAGCAGATATATTGACACATTGACACATTGAATGCGCATAGTAAACATATGAGAGAGATGGGAGTTCACTGCTTTCCAAGATGTCCACATACCAAATGGTGCTCACATGCAAGGCCAAATAAAAATTTGGCAACCCTAAATTCTTCACGCTGCCTCTTTTGTAATTCCACATCACCAGATATAGGTAGATATAGATTCAGCTCTTCCCACATGCCCCCGAGGGTACTATAATACTCACTCTTATTAACCTGTTGCAATTGAAACATTTTCTCAAACAACTCATATGCACTAAAAGAGATTTTTATCCGATGAATATGTTTCTTTGAAAGTCCCAAATTTGTTTAGTTCTATTAAGAAATATGATATTCGCTCCTATTTAGGTTTCTATGCTACTCCATAGCCAGGTCATGATTATATAATTCTCACTCATCCACGCTTTATATTTATTATCAGATTTACTGCGCTTATCCTCAGTCAAGTATTTCAGTTTTCCCCTTGCACCAAGGGATACTTTGACAGATTGAGCCCATGCAACATAACTAGACTCATTTAATTTTACTGAGGTGACTTGTATCCCCATGGTTTCGAGAAGACTAAGGATTCCAGGTTTACTTTCTTTTTGAGAGAGGACAACCAGGACCGGTAAATTTCAGTCACTCACACAAGCATATACAATTTTAGAAACAAATTAAAGAGGAATAAGATACTTATCATTCAGATCTAGCCACGCTCTCACACACGAACGAATTAGGGCAACACTACATTGAACACATCTGAGCATCACTATGCTGCCATTATCGAAACTAGGCCACCCTCTCTATAGATCTTGATCTCGAAAGAAAATCACACACAGCAGCAGCATCGCCACACTAACAACATATCCACATGGTCTTCTGCACACAAAAAAACTAGGAAATAGCCCTACGGTTTATATAGAACAGCCCACGGCGCCCCTTGACAAGATCAGCATCAACAGGCTTAGAGTTTCCTTTTTCTTTTCTTTTTTTTTCTTTTTTTTTGGAAAGGAAAGGAGAAGAAAGAAAAGGGAAAGACTAGGGAAGATGAAACAAAAGGGGAAGATGAAAGGAAACGGGAAGAACGAGGAAGATAAAGAAAAGTTTAGATCAGCTGTGATACCATGTCAAAACATCTAGAGAGAGAACAGAGAAAAAGAAGAGAGCGATATGAGATGTGAAAGAGAGAGAGAAGAGAGAGATATGAGAGACCTGAAGAGAGAGATATGAGAGATTTGAGAGAGAGGAGAGTGACATGAGGTTCAAAACAAACGCTCACGCACCTCTTAACTTATATGTTATTGAAAAGAAAGTCTTACAAATAAAACTGCCTTACAAATATGTTATGGACAAAACTACCCATACAATCAGACTTAGACACTTGGATTCTAGGACTTGGATAAAAAAGGATTTTTAACACTTTGCAAAAGAGGTATGTTGGTGACATCTACTCTCTAATGGCAATTAGGAACCTGGCCGGATTAAAATTTGAGGAAAGGGACACTTGGGCAACAGGCAAGAAGGTCTTGTCGAGAATTTGGGGATATCTATGACACGAGCATGTGATTGAATTAGAGGAATTATGAATGGAAAGAAGGTGGAGGAGCAAACTAAGATTAAGGGATGAAAAGCAACAGGCAGGAATTGCAGGAGTCCCACATAGGGGCTGTGAAGTGGTAGTTAGCAAGGGTTGGTTGGACAACCTTAAGCCATCACGCAGGAGGCAGTTATTAATGATAGAGCAATGAATTACTTTGTGTGGATGCGGCACTCGTGTTGGACACCTATTGACACATATGCCAACAGAGATTCTCTTGGATTCTTCTTGTGGTTTACCAATCATTTGTTACATCATCCTAGAGTCCTGATCGTATTTTTTGTTTATGAGTAGGCACATGACCTATGAAAAGTATATATGGATTCTGTGAACTAACGTATTATTGGTTTTTATCTTGTTACTGATCATGAAATGGGACAGTAGCAGAATATTGTGAAGGGGTTCCACATGGGGGCTGTGAAGTGGTAGTTAGCAAGGGTTGGTTGGACAACCTTAAGCCATCACGCAGGAGGCAGTTAATATGATAGAGCAATGAATTACTTTGTGTGGATGCTGTACTCGTGTTGGACACCTATTGACACATATGCCAACAGAGATTCTCTTGGCTTCTTCTTGTGGTGTACCAATCATTTGTTACATCATCCTAGAGTCCTGATCGTATTTTTTGTTTATGAGTAGGCACATGACCTGTGAAAAGTATATATGGATTCTGTGAACTAACGTATTATTGGTTTTTATCTTGCTACTGATCATGAAATGGGACAGTAGCAGAATATTGTTGGATTTGGTTCTCATACTATAACCAAGGCACCGATTCCTCTTTTTCATGGCATGAGGAATACGATGCCCCATACCCATGTCTGAATTTGACATAGATACCCGTTTCCCTGCAACATAGGTTGGGAGCCTAGCTGACAATTTTTCCATTGCATAAGCACTCCCTGTATTGTAATCATTACCACCAACAATCACAGATCGAACTTGCAAAAATGCCTGATAATTAAGGGAATATCGCATTTGATTTAACTCAATGATGCAAACCAATAGTGTGGATAGAAATTTGAAATAAATATGAGCAATGAATTTACCATCGGGTTCCAATTCCAACCCATTTGTTCTACAAGAGGAAGTGCTTGATTCACCAATCCTCTTAGACTGTTTTATTGCAAAATGCAACTCATCTTTTATCTGGTTCTTCCCAACCAAAGAGCTCTCCATCTTCAATGCTACATTCAAGTCATTGATTGCACCTTCATACTTTTTCAAAGTTACGTTCACCTTTCCTCTTCTAAACCAAGCCTGTCATCCAAAAGACTATCAAATTAAAGACAAACCAAAGAAGAATATCAAACAATAATGAAATCCAACTGAAACCAATTACTAAGGTATGTAATGTTGAACACATGTCAAGTTCCATCAACAAACAAACTAAACAGTGTGCAGAACCAGCACCTCTACATCAGACATAAACACATGGTACAGCTATTGAAGAATAGCTCAGACGTTTTAATTGAGAGAGACTGCAGAAAACAAAAGGCATGGAGATCAATTTCTTCTATGTTGGGTACATTTCCTCTGCATGCAGTGTTGGCTATAACAAAGGGCTTATTGTCAATTAGGCAATTTACTGCAAAATATTTACGCAGTTCAAGGAATTTACTGTGCAATCAATTAGCATTCACGTAGTCCTTGGACTCTTAGGCACATAATGTTAAGATGTACTTCAGTCTTGCATTTTGGTAAATATTCACTTCAGTGTTTTAAAACTTAGACTGTGGAATCGCTCGAGTCACTTGGACTTAGCAAGATATTAGTCCTGCTTAGAAAACCTCAGGACAAGCGTTAGTTTCACCAGTTCCTAAACCTACTAAGTCTTTTTCACAAATTCGGCCAAGTCTAGTTTAAGACCCAGGAGTCAAACCAGCTGCTTCTGGCGCAGGACCCCACCAAGTCCAAGCTGAAATCCATGTTTATAATCACTGGTGTAATTTGTTAATTGCAAGGCTGAAACAGGCAGCGGTCGGACAGCATAGGTGCCCTGGACGATAAACCACTAGCCAACAGTGGCCCCTAGGTGGGCAGGCCAAGGCACCCATCTAGGCGGCGGTTCGCACACCCTTGACTGAGGGAGGAGTTTTAGAGAGAGAAAAATTCTCTAGATTTTTCAAAAGATCAAAACAAATTTCAAACTCCTCAATTTCTTGCGAAATCAAAAGACATCCATCCCTAATCTTTTTGGAGCTTGGAGTGGTTGCAAAAGAGGACTTTTGGCAACCAAAAGTCAAAGATTTGGGCTGATATCGATTCCATTTTGAGAAGGTTGCTGTATTACAATATTTTTAATTCGGGTTTTTGTGTAAAATGTATCATGATATGTTATCCTTCCTTTGTGCTTCTTCTTTTTGATATTTTAAATAGTTTTTATTTGGATTATTCTCTACGTTGATTTTTAGTTTGGGAAAGCAATTCAATGAAAAAAGTACATGGCGCCCCCAAACCTTTTTCCTTTTTTTTTTTTGCATGAGTTAGTTTACTTCAATGGGAAAAGTCCAATGCTCCCAAACCAATTTAATACTTTTTTTTGTCGCATGAGTTAGTTTACTTGCGTGATTCATTTTTGTTTTTCAATTTTATGCTTCAAATAATTGCAATTTTGATGTTAGGTTTTACCTTGAGTTTTTTGACATTATTTTAGTTTTCTTTTTATTTTATTTTCTCTTGAGCACGATAGCTTTACTTCTTCCTTGGATTCTCAAAATATTGAAAGGTCAAATATATGTATTCTTTATACTTTGTTGCCTATTTGTAATTTTTTAGATGAGCATTTGGATGATCAATTATAAATTTTTAAACTACATAGTTGTAAATTAATCTTGCTTTTGTGAATTTATCTACACATTGGACTTCTTGTAAATGTATTCAAGTTTGACTTTTGTGGTTTTATGTGATTTTCAGGATTACGTGATAAGTTAATAATAATTAACGATTGTAGCTTCCGCGAGTTCAAATAAACAAGTTTTGGAAAAATGGATTTTGTCCCAATTCTAATGACAAGAACGAGGCAGCTTACAAATTCTATACAAAGGAATACAATGCTGACATTAATCGAATGAAGAAGCATTTGGCCAGCATTAGAGGGGACGTAACGCCATGTACTCAAGTCCCTCAAGATGTTAGAAAATAGATGTCGGAACTTTTGCAAGGGATTCAAAAGATGAGAGAAGAGAAAAGGAAACAATATGAAGACATCAAGATATTTGTAAATATCTATGGTAGAGGAAGATTAAGAGGAAGAGGCATCCATATCTACACCAAGCACTTTGGGCATAAGAGACCTCGAAGAAGGGTGCCTATAAATACATTCTTTCCCCCTCCCAATTCTGAGGTTGTACTTTGAGAAAGGGCACAAACATAGACTAGTCTGGAGAGTCAATTAAAGAAGCAAGGTAGAGATCGGGTTAATCATTATGTAGCAAGATGGTATTATCGAGCATGTTAGCCATTTCATACTGCCACTTTGAAAAGCTTCCACGCTATGTTGGAGGTAGTGAGGCAGTTTCACCCGAGATATAAGGCACCTCCACCATATGAGCTCAAGGTTCCTTTATTGGAAAAAGAGGTGGAGCTCAAAAACAAGTACCTGAAGACCCACAAGGATGGAAGGTGGACTATGTGACCGGGCAAGTCAATATCGATTAAAAAAAATTTATTTTTTCTTATTGCATTGCCACCCGAATCACTCACAAGTGTCCAAATACAATATAAACCAAATAAAATTGCCAAGAAATCTTGCTTGCCATCATGGCACACGGGATCTTGGTTCAAGATCTCATCTCACTACTTGGGAAGCTTAGGCAAAACCAGCAGAGAGCAGAACATGGGATATTCTTAACCAAGGCTCAACACATGAGCATAAGGCCAAGTCCTAGGGCTAAGCTATGTGGCTTGGGCGTGCCACCCCTTAGGGTTTGTTTTCTTTCCCAAGCCCTAATCTTAGAGAGAGAAGAGAGAAGTTTAGATGGGCGTGCCACCCCCTTGAGACTCAAAGATAGAGAGAGAGTTAGAGTATAGAGAATGAATCCCCCATAGCTAGTTTATATAGAATCTAGGGTAAGGGTTTTACCATCATTATGAGATTTAATCTTGACTTTTGATCGTGGAGACCTGTGGGATGAAGAGATCTCATCCATTCATTCCTTAGATCAGTCATCATGATTAAAGGAATGCGGTGGAACCATTATCTCTCAATTACAAAAACTCCATTTCCATTAAATAGTGTAGAGAAAGTATTAACTCTATTACATAGTTGATGGGTACAGGAACGAGAACAGTTCCAAGATCAGGGGCGGGATCGGCGGATCGAAGCTATACTGAAGATCCCTGTGTTAGGGATCGACGCCCATACAACCTCAAAGGTCGGGATTGAAGTCCATGTGTGTTGGGGATCGAGCTCCTTTATTACATAAGATTGAGAATTATTATATAAAGGTAAGAGATCCCATACGTAAGAAGCGAACTTCTCAAGGGCATTTTTTTTTGTTTCTGAACTCATGGAGCGCATTAATAAAAGTGATCCAAAATATTAAGGAGCGAGGAATAACTTTTGTAAGAACGAGCTCCATTGTCTTAGGACACGAGTTCCTTGTGTAGGTAATAGGGATCTCTGGCTTTAAAATGTAGCTCCCGACATTGTTAACCAATAACATGTAGGCTTAGTCATCTATGAAATAAATAGGGAACTTTAAAGCAATCCCATATTGATAGAATCTAGATGCCACATATGGCGATGCTTGTGTTCCGTTATTTGGGAATATAGATCTCAATGCACTCTGGAGCGCAAACCATAAGACTAGGGAACTAGATCCTGCAATGTTCAAGAACTAAAAATTAAATTGCTGGGAACTCGTTCCCGTATAAGATGGAGCAGGATCCCGAAAACACTAAATTGAGTTTCAAACAAGATCCACTCTTGCATAGAGTGAATCGAGGTTCTGCAAGGGATCGTCAACCAAGGGAGGCAATCCCGATAACCATGCTCTATTCCATTTATTTTCTATTCCATTTATTTTCTTACACTTTCCCGTTTTGAAAACAATCAAAATCTCTATACAAAAGGTTTCGTAAAACTTTCAAGTCAACACATGGCTTAATTGTCATATTTCAATTTAGGAAAGTATGGAGGAGGTGAGGCACACCACCCATAGGGCAACAGCCATGTGGGCCCCACGCCCCACATATATATATATTTTTTTTACAAGGTTACATAGGAATGGAACTTAGGACGTTGGGTTATGAAAACCTAGCCCCTACCATCTTGACCCAAGCCCGTTTCCTGAAAGGATTTATAATGGGCCCATCAACCTCCCTTACATCAGCGTGTGAGATCACGCTTCCCTCATGAAGAGTGGGCTCTAGCACATGCCATCATGCCATATATTAGTGGGCCCAAAGAGCTCCAATAGGCCCCCAATGTCTTAAACATTATTTTCAAATAATAAAATAATTTCATAAAGCCTTTAAATATTTTATTTTTCTTTATGATTAAAATAAATCTAGAAAATTGATTTTTTATTTATAAATTATTTTTCAATAAAATAAAATACCCAGAGAGGTCTAAAAGTTCATTTTAATCTGAAAAATAATTAAAACATATTTAAACATATCTAAGTAGATTTGATAGGAATTGGATCCATAGAGTTAGGATTACGACAAATATACTAAAGACTTCATCCTCTCTAGAGATCGTATCTCACTGGACCTTCTCAAACTGACCCAATAGTTCCCATGATCCACGACCCTTCGTAGGGGTTCATGATTGGACTATTAAAGTCGGCCAATAAATGAAGGAGATACGATCCTAATCCATGGATAACAAGTCCCTCCCTGAGGACAAGTTCAGGCCCTATTTCAACAGTATGCTCCATAGGTCCTTCCTATACAGTTCAGTGATGCAGGAAGTCATCTCTTCTGTACATGTACACGTCACACACCCTTATCCAAAAAGACCGCTTCCCGGACGACGATCTAGTGTACATGCTGTGGTGATGGTAATGATGAAGATTTAGGCCCTTGTCCTCTCAGGCCATCCATCACACATAAAGATCAAATCCATGGCCCCTGGCCAACTATCCTGGGCACATTTTCGACGTCATCAAGGGAAAATCCCACATCAAAAACCCCTATCGATTATGTTCACACAATGCCCAGGACTACGGGTTTTTGAACATTACATTGAGCCATAGTCAATCAAAGCTCTAGTGAGTCTAGACATCAGAAATGCCTCACAATCCAATGTGGACCACACTCCCACTGGAGCCAACATTTCACTATATGTTTTCAGTACATGCTCTCATAACGCCTTTAAATGGCCACATAACCGCAACACAAGATGTATGAGGTAGACGTGCAGTGACAACTATGTTAGATACTTGGAGCAATAAGAGGTGAGAACAATAGTCTTGCTTAGTATTGTAAACAGTATCGTGAACAATGCCACAAACAATGCCATGAACAGTCCCATGAACAATACAAAAGTGTCAAAACCAAAGAGAGAAATATAAAAGAAAAGGAAAGAAAGAGAGAAGACATAAAAGATGAAAGAGAAGGGAGGCGAGAGTTACACGAGATTCAGTTAGCCCATGCGCCACTAATGTCTTATTTATAACGTTTGTTTAGGATTTACAAAGGACAACAATTCCTTCAAGGAAAAAAACTACCCTAAAGTATATAAAAATGATAGATATGCCCCAATACACAAAATAAGTTATTCTTTAACACTCCCCTCAAGCTAGAGGGTAGATGTCACCCATGTTCAGCTTGGAACAAATATGTTGAGTCATGTTACTATTAAGCACCTTTGATGAATATATCAGCCAATTAATCTGATGACTTCACATTATGGGGTTGTCATTGGCTTGCTGGTCACTTATCACGAATGAAGCCAATTAATCTGATGAGTTCACATATGGGGTTGTCATTGGCTTGCTGGTCACTTTATCACGAATGAAGTGACAATCCATTTCAATATTTTTTGTTCTTTCATGAAAAATTGGATTGCGTGCAATATGAATTGCTGCCTGATTGGCATAGAACATCTTCATTGGTACAGTAACTGAAAATCCCATTTCCGGTATCAAGGTGTTCAGCCACATTAACTCATATGTAGAATGACCCATAGCTCTATACTCGACCTCTGCACTAGATCTGGCCATTCTGCTTTTTGCTTTTCTAAGTCACCAAGTTTCCTCCAACAAAGGTGCAGTAGCCCGTATTAGATCTTCTATTTGAAGGTGATTCTGCCCAATCAGTATCAGAATAACTCAATGTCAAAGTGGCCATTCTTCTTGCAGATGAGTCCTCTGCCTGGGGTTGCCCTTCAGGTATCTCAAAATTCTTCTTTCCCAATGTGGTGTTTTGGAAGCATGCATAAATTGACTTACTACGCTCACAGCAAAGGGTATATCCGGTCTAGTGATTGTTAGGTAGATAAGTTTACCGACAAGTCTTCTATATTTGCCAAGATCTTCTAGTAAGTCTCCTTGATCCACTAAAAGTTTGGAAATTGGATCTATGGGTGTATCAACCGTTTAGCCCCTAACATCCATGTTTCTATTAGGAAGTCGGTCACATATTTCCTTTGGGATAGACTAATACCATATTGTGACCGAGCTACTTCAATCCCATGAAATAACTCAGTTGACCCAAATCTTTTGCCTAAAATAATTCTTCAACTTCTAAAGTCTTTCTTGATCACTGCCAGTAATACTAATATCACCAATATAAACAACCAAAATCATAGTTCCAGGGGGCTTGTTTTATAATAAATACTAAATGATACACACAGCTCTGTTGAAACCCATATGCCACAAGAAGTTCGTTGAATTTCTCAAACCATGTGCATGGTGAATGCTTTAGGCCATCAATTGCTTTCGTCAACGTGCATACCTTGTCTAACTCCTCCTGAGCAACAAAACCTGGTGTTTACTCCATATAGACTTTTTTTTAAATCCCCATGGAGAAAGGCATTATTAACATTAAGTTGCCATAATAACCACTCCTTATGTGCTGTCACCGATATAAGTACCCTAACTTTATTAAGTTTTGCCACAGGAGCAAATGTCTTGGAATAATTAATACCAAATGTCTGTGTGTATGCCTTTGCTAGCAGTCTAGCATTTAATATCTCTACATATCCATCTGGTTGGAACTTAATGGTATATACCTAATGAGATCCAACCGGTCTCTTTCCTACTGCAAATCAATAAGCTCCCAAGTACCATTTGACTCGAGAGCAGTCATTGCCTCATCCATAGCTTTCTTTCATCTGCAAAAGAGCTTCTAGATAGGAGTTAGGTATGGAAATGGAAGACGGTGCTAAAGAAAAATTATTATGATAGGGAGACAATTCTCAAATGTAACAAAATGAGCAATAGAAAGTTTTGTATAGGATCACTAACCTCTACAAAATGTTATTGGAAGATCAATATTTTCAACTTCAGGAGTAGATTCAGGAACTAGATGAGGATCCACATACAAAGATAAAGATTGTCAACTGCTTGGGCAGGTGGTGAAGGCCTTTCTTTTAATTTCCTTCTTGTATACACTTTGAGAGGTTGCTCATGTGGAACACGAGTAATAGGAGGAGAGAAGCTCTACGGAAGCAGGCACTTGAGATAATGAATTATCAATAGAGAAAGGAAAAGGAATGGAAACAGGAGTAGAAGAAGTAATGGGTTGTAAATTCACCCCTTATATACACTATCATGAATTTATTTCTAGCATTTTACCCTCATCAGAAAAGTATGGAATATTTTCACAAAAGATAACATCAGCACACATGCACACAAAGTTCTTTTTCAAATCAGGACAATAACACCAATAGCCTTTTTGGGTGCGATAATATCCTAAAAATGCGAACTTAATAACTTGGGGATCCAATTTGTCGGTTCCAAGACCTAAGACCTGAACAAAGCAAACACGCATAAAAACTCTAGAGGGCACAATACCTATTGGGAAAAAGCAAAGATTGAGGTGATTTTCCATCCAAAACAGAAGAAGGCATACAATTTATCTAATAAAAAGCTGCCGAATCCCCAAAACATTTTAGCCATATGCATATTTAACAATAAAGTACGAGTTACCTCTATTACATTATGGATTTTCTATCTGCTACCCATTCTGTTGGGGAGTATGTGCACATGATGTATGATACAGAATGCCTTGTGTGTGGCTAAATAATTCTGGAAATCGCGCGGCAAATATTCTTTAGCATTATCTGAATGCAAAATGCAAATATTCTTTCTAAAATGAGTATGAATTTCATTATGAAACAATTGAAAAATAGACAAGGCCTCAGATCTGTCTTTCATCAAATTTAACCATGTCATCCAAGAAAAATCAGCAACATAAATTAAAAAATCTTTGTAATTACATCGACTCTGAACTCTAAAAAGACCCCAAATCTCTAAATTAACAACTGAAAAAAGATTAGAAACTCGTGTTTATTAATTCTAGAAGGAAAAAAGGATCTAAGATGCTTTCCTAACTCACAAGCCTCAAGACTCAAGAATTGACACTGACTCTAATAAAGGCACTAACATCTGCAAATTATTGAGAGATGGATAATCAAGTCTGCAATGCCATTAAAAAGGGGAAACACTAGAATGTAGAACAGCACCCACAAGGCTACAATCAAGATAGTAAAGCCCACCAGACTCACGATCTCTACCAATCATCTTCTTCATCTTTAAATATTGAAAAACACAAAATGAGGGATAGAAAGTCACTAAACACTTTGAGAAATACATCAAAGAAGGATCACTTCGAGAAGATCAAAACAACCTATTAGATAACCAAATGTGAGACTCTTGGATGTGTTTTTGGAGCTATGATCCAAGGGCACACACACTTGGAAGATCCATAAGCAATTAAACAGAGACGAAGGATAATGCAGATAAGCGCTGAGTGGTTGTCAAGCCCAGACCTTGTGAAACCCCATTAAATCATAGCCCCTATATTCCTCTCCACATCATGTTGGAGGAGTTTGGATAAAACTTGATATGTGATCCGTCGTTCACCAAAGAGAGCTTTGACAGCCAGACCTTGTGAAACCCCATTAAATCATATCAAAATGAAGTGGTGCGGATATTCTAAATGAGGCCCTTTATGCCGATGGTTCAAGAACCATGCAAATTGGACATCATTTGGTACACCATGTAAACCCATCAATTGCAAGGATATGCCCTGACCGCCGGTCCCTTCAAGTTGGTGTGAAACCTTTGAGAAATCATATGTGAGGCATAATAACTCTCTCCCTAAAGTTTCTGGTCATCTGGAGATGATTTGACCCTTCTTCAATAACCGTCGACAATCAAGATTCACATTTGTTGTCTGCCCGCAGCCAGGATGACCTCCAGTCACTAAAACTGAGATATCTCCCAATCCATAGGGAGTTTTCTCATTAGACTTGGACCATTAGATTCCTGACTCAAAGCTCTATCAACAATGGAGGACGACACCTTATGGGTCTCTCACGTGAAAGCCATTTGTGCTGTAACATAAGGCATAAAACTGCACAAAAGCTTGACAGCTGATTCTAAATATCTCCAAGATACAAAGAGTTTTGGCACCAAATTTTGTGGAAATGTGCACCATGAATCCCTCTACAAGATTATCAATTTCCAAAGTGCTTGAGCCTGCAATTGTCAAATCTGCTATCGAAATCTGCAGCAGAAAATGGGTCAACTTTGGCGAGACAAATCTCTGTTGTTATTGATCCATTTGAGGTGAGATTTGGATTTTTGGTTCGTCTTTGAGTCCTCATTTACCATACAAATTTTGAAGTCGAAAGGACTCACGATTAGAGAGTGGCATCAGTTGGACTCAGACATGGTAGAACTAAATAATTGACTGACGACGGATGTAAATAACTGCTTTTTCCTTTATTTTCTCATACAAATTGAGGCAAATCCAAATGGTTTCGAGTTTAAATTCAAGTATCAAGATATTTTGGGTTTAAGTTAGCTTAAAGCTTATCTTTATAACCTCCTGGAGATAGTTTGGATTTAATTCAAAAGGAAGCTTATCTTATTCAACCATGTTGTGAGGAGGAGTTAGTTCCACACATCTGATTTTTATAAGCATCATGGTCCTTCACATTTATCATCTTCAAAGCTCTATTTAACTACCATTAATGCAGAATTGAGGGGCCTGATGATCGAAGTGGACTAATCAAACTGAACCTGTGCTCACGTTATAGAGATAGAGAAAGAGAGATACTACTTCGAGTTCATACACACCAAGAAGGAAAAAAGCCCCTGATATTGTACATCTTCTCTGTGTTAAAGACATTCACAAAGAGAAAAACATGTTGGTCCAAACTCACTTGAAGCCTAGATTTTAAGAAGGAGAAGACCTTGGGTAGTTGCCTTGCATATATCCAGGTATATAGGCACAGTACACCTCTTGGTGTTGATATTTCCCATTCCCTTTGTATATTTTCTTTCTTAAAGATCTGTATATGCTTCAAGACCCAAATCAAGGAAATTCAGACCTGTATAGAGGTCTGATGTAAAATGTAAAAGCAATTGAGAATTCCTGGAACTCCTCAAGAACCCCAGTTTATGTTTAAAAAAAAAAAACCTTTATTTCCACTGTATGAAAGGAAAGGGCCAATTTGATCCCTGAGTGTGTTAGTTCTCTGGTTCCTTATACATATCTTCACTGACATATTTTTGGACAATTAGAGACCTAAACCAGAATCCGTCTATATTTGCTTTCCCAACAAGCTCATACCTTAAGAGTTTTCAGAAGGTTCACATGTTAATGCAAGTCTAATTCCAGAATTTAAGAGAGAAACCTTTCCCAAGCAGCAAAAAGCATTGAATAATGATCAAATATAATATATGGTCAGTTGTCACATGGTATAACAGAACCCTAAGGTATTGGTTCAAGGATGTCAACTAAACCCCTATTTTTACAATTTAAAGAGAATTGAAGAATGTAATAAACACATATGTTCATTGATGTGTGGTTCAGGACAACAGAGAAATGTAGAAAATCCCTAAGTTACAATCAATTTTGTTGAAGAACTTCACCCTATGGGGAAAACACTTCAGTCGAAACTAGTAAAGTTAATATTCATGTATGAAGCCTCAAACAAAACTCAAGATATTGAAATATACGAAGATCAGTATATTTTAGAACATTTTTGGATATGCTCCTGTGCCATACTCTCTTTTCTATACATATACTAGTTAGGCCTGGCAATGGGCTGGGCGACTCGGCACAGCCCGATTGGCCCGGCCCTAAAAACTAGGGCCAGGGCCACAAAAGATTGCCCAAGGGCTAGGCCAGGGCTGGGCTGGACTTTGGTCAGGGCCATGACAAGGCCGACCCTGCTCAGCCCAACCTTGTTTTCTTATTTTTTTCCTTTTACTTTTTGTCTAAATGTATTTAGCCATGCTCGTACTGGTCGGCCGACTCTAAGAGGGCTAGGGTTAGGCCTAGGCCCACTCTATGGGGAGAAGGCCCTGGCCAGCAATGGCCCAGCCCACTCCAGACCGTTGTAGCCCTACTACTAGACTTAAATCAAGGATCCTTTGACAATCATTCATTGACCATATACCAACCAATCACTTGTATGAAATAAACAAATCTGAAAGAAAATGTCTAACATCCAAACAGCTCAAACTTAACCAAGTTGATAGAAGCATATCTTGTAGATAGTTTGAATATCTCTACTATCAAAAGTTTTACCTTTGCATGGTTTGGTAACAATGATAAGGCACGACTGCAGTCTCGAATTGACTCTTCCAACAAGCCCAACTTCTGAAAGGGTGAACAAACCCAAAGAATGAGAAAGCAAATACATTGTACAAAAGAATAAAAATAGAGGCACATACATCTTGATCACCAGAAATTCAAATATAACGACATTAATAAGGCTCCTAGAACTCCATTTCAATACATAATCAAAGCTTATGTAAAGGATAAATTCATATATCAATAAAAACTTCCAAAATGGCGTAAGGCTTCATCATTGGCATTTACTCAATCTCACCATTTAATTCAATGAAACCAGCACATAAGTATGGTCCTTTACAACTCTCTTGTTTTGTATAAATTATATAAAATGTCCATCTTAATCCTCATTTTATCCAAGTACCATCACAGTAAGTCAAATCGATTTGATTTCCCAATATTAGATTCCATCTTAGCTACAATGTCTTCCCTCAATCCATCTTAGCTCCAATGTCTTCCCTCAACAACTATGATCGAGTCCTCAATGTTTAAAGTATGCATCTGCATACTCTCTTCCATTGACTACAATTCAAATAATTAAATCAAAAGAATGTTTGTTTAACCACTTGAACCCCTAAACAAATCATACAAATTGCAGCTACTCCATCCATTTTGAACACCAAGTGTCCCCCGACCCCTACCCCCCCCCCCCCCCTGCACCACAATATATTCCCAACTATTCAGATTCAAGCTGATCCAATGGGATGGCTAAGGCAGCACGTTAGTATTTCAATTTAGGTTTTATTTTTACAATTTCAATTGACCTCATATTCTGGTTATACATTGGTCCAAAAATTAATGAAACAATTTGCTAAAAAAACATGACCAAAATACATGAAACTTTCAAGCTTATTTTGGTTAATTTACTTTTTTTGCAAATTATTTTTTATATTTTTTTGAATTTTAACTTACAGGCGGAATTTTAATTTTAATGTTTGGAATCTGACCATCACAGTTCCTTTCGAACATTACGAATGGAATGTGATGCCTTTTGGGCTTAAAAATGCCCCATCTGAATTTCAAAATATCATGAATAATATATTCAATCCTTATACAAGCTTTGCTATTGTACACATTGATGATGTTCTTATTTTTTCAGAATCTCTAGAGCAACTTTGGAAGCATTTAAACATCTTTTTGAAAACCGTCAAGATGGCTGGATTAGTTGTGTCTGCTAAAAAGATGAAACTATTCCAAACACAAGTAATATTTCTTGGGCAAAATATCCACAAGGGAAAAATTATCCCAATCGAAAGGGCAATACAATTCGCATACAAATTTCCTGATGAAATCAAGGACAAAAACAGCTTCAAAGGTTCTTAGGAAGTTTAAATTATATCTTAGATTTGAGACACTTGTAGTTTATTACTAGCCTAGGAACACCTCTTTCCAATTCCCCAGCTTTTTTCACATAGAAAGCTAGGCAGCCAAGGAGAATAACTTGGCCTAATCAGGCCTCTATCCAGGAGTTCTTGGATTTCCTTTTTACATATATCTAATAACCTGATATTCATTTGTATGGGTCTAGACTTAGTAGGAATAATCTTTCATTAAAATCTGGTTCATAGGGTAATTCCACCGCATGCTACTTTTTATCCCATAACGCATTAGGTATATCTGCACAGATTTCTTTTGCAATCTTGTCTTGGAAATCTCTTATTTCTTTTAGAATTTAGGGATTTTTTATTTTCTCATAAATTGCCTTATGTCTTATCTCTTCTTTGAGATATAATAGGAATTTCTCTGTATTTTTTATTTTGTCTTTCATCTGATTGATGTCTTGGAGTCTTGGTTTTTCTATGAATTCAAACTTAACCCTGTGGCCTTCGATTTCTTATTCAATTCCTTATTTATTTACTGTAAGATAAAGCATGTTAAGGAATGGGGTACCTAATATAACAGGTTGGCTCAAATTTTTAACCATGATAGAAGGCATAATAAAACAAGTTCCATTATTACATATAGCAGCATCTGATAATTTATATTTGCTTATCATTCTACTTCCATCTGCAGTATTGAGGACCTGTGTTGTTTTGTCAAAATATTTTTGTGGGTGCGAGTCCTTCATTGAGACAATTTAAATTAGCTCTTGAGTCAATAAGGGCTATGGTCTGAAAACTATATTCTTTACTTACTACTACAGTAATTAGAGTATACTATTTTTGGGTTATTATTTTATCAACCATCTTTATGTATTTTAGATCTCTTAGTTTTTCTTTTGTTATTGTATTCACATTTACAGCTTTTTCTTCTAGATTTAATCCAGAGGTTTGTCCCGTAATTTGGTTAGAGACCTGAGGCTGATGGTTATCATTTTGAGGGTTATCTTCTGGAAGATCGACCTTGTATTCTTCCATTAGCTCTTCAAAAGATTTTTCACTTTCTTGATATTCTTGTTCTTGTTCCCCTTCTTTAGAGAATTCGTTTGATAATTCAAGAATATTAACTCTATTTTTTAGAGCTATAAGTTCATTGCAAACTTCATTTAGTTCATGCCTAAGCTCTTGGACATTAGGTTCCTTACTAGTGTTGCATTTTTTCTGAACCCTATCCATAACATTCTTAAAGTTATAAGGTTCTTGTTGTGACTGATTTATTATCTTGGACTTTGGGCTTTCTTTAGCCATTTTAATATATTGTTGTAATGCCTCCTTACGGGCTTGAATATTCTCTCTCAATTTTATCTATAAGATCGATGATAAGCTTTCTTCATTAGATAATACATTTAGCCCTAAACCATTCATATTAAGGACAGCCTTGTAATAATTACATTTACAGTCACTATCACTATCACTTTCTTCTTCAGAAGGACTGTCATCTGAACTAGATATGATCATGTTCTCATCTTCAATAGTACCAATAACTATTTCTTCTTTCTCAGAATCTGATAATATCTCATTTTCAGCTATAATCTGAAGAATTCGTTGTTTAACCTCATTATCTATTTCCAGAGAATTTATTTTCTTCGTAACTCTAACATTTGTTTTTGTAATGTCCTAGCTTTCCACAGTTATAACAAATTGGAGTGAAAATCTGGGTACTTTATTAACATACTTCCTTTCTCTTTTAGAAAAAATTTCAAAAATGTCATTACCGAGGTGACAAAATTAACTCTCTTTTTTAGGTAGTTCAATGGTTGGAATCGAACTAGAGATGTGGCACTCCAATTCGTCAGCTGCTAATACTCAAGCCCAAGCTCAAATCCTTAAAAAAAATACATTTTGTCTTTTAGTGCAAATATCACTAATACCCTTTCCAATGACAAATATGCCCCTACTCATTTTATAACTATAGAATATAGAAAGGGCCAACACTTCATCTTCTAGTAGTTGTCATACTATGCTGCTGTGATGCCCTTTGAAAGTCTCAACAAAGAACACTCAAATTTCATCTCCTACCTTTCTTCATGAAGATAACATTAGCATGAACCCATCAATTCATGATAAGATGAAGCACATAGACTATTATTGCACATCAAAGATATGATACTCAAGGCTAATGCCAACCAACCCTATATCATTTATCCATAAAAGACAACTTACCATGTTGTAGAACAAGATTAAAAATAAAAAACTATTGATTTGATATGCGAATTTATAGCAATCCGAACTAACAAAATTCAATCATACTCAAATTTGATCTAATTGAGAAACAATTTTCCTATACTTACCTCCACATTAAAGTTACAGTAAATATAATTAACAAAAACCTATTCTATGAAAGCTCAAAATAAAGGATCATTGTTTTGGCTCCATTATATTCATGCATTTAGTTCCATTCCGTTGTTTGTCATTTAAGAACTACCGAGGTAAGTGTTTCAACATATCCAATTGCCCCTGGCAGTGTTTGAAAACTCAACCGAGTCAGAATGGGCCTCACCCCTATTGCTCAAACTCAGCAGCCTGTGAAGTTTGGAGCCAAAACCATGGGATCCAGCCAATTATCGCCAATTCCCATTATATTTTAATGTAAATTAGACAGACTCAACAAAAATCGATTTTTCTAACTCAGGCTTGGGACCGTAGCAAGTCCGGAACAGAGTCCATGCTTCAAAATGATGATCCCAAGATGAACTCACATGCAAGGACGATGCTCTGTTTGTATATAATGTGGCAACGAAGCATTTATCAATTTCTCCATCACTCATGGGAGTGTTACGCAGAGCCTGTACACAATGGAAGGACAATTAAAACCACAGTAAAGCACATGACACAATGAGCATTTCACCGAATACATGCTATGCATCAAAAAACAAAGATAACTATAACAATCAAAGTTCATTAATATTTCAAAATTGTAAGCAAGAGTTATTTCAATAGAAAAATAGTAACTTAAATACTTTATACATAACAAAATTTAAAGGACATGGTTTCTATGAGTCCTAGGACTCATATGTAGATATGAGTCCCCTCATCATGTTCCATTTTCTAGATGGATTTGGACTTATTTTTAGGTATATATAATAGTCTAACATGGAGATCATTAATATGTATAATAGATTTTAAAAACTAAAAGTGACAAATTTTTGAAGAAAAATTTTAGACCATTTGTTTTTATCTTTCTTGGAGGGACCACCACTGTACATCCATCTTAGCCTCAGAGGGACTCAAATGTAGATAATCTAACATGGAGATCATTAATATGTATAATAGATTTTAAAAACTAAAAATGACAAATTTTTGAAGAAAATTAGACCATTTGTTTTTATCTTTCTTGCCATTTTAGCCTCAGGGGGACTCAAATGTAGTTATGCATCCCCTGATGCATAAAGCACATTTCCAAATTTAAAAGGTTACATCCAGTTGATGGAAAAAGAACCAAAGGGACGTAACCTAACAGGAAGGCAATAAGAAAAGCAAAACAAAAAACAGGAGAACTATAAGTAGGCATGGGAATGGGCAGGCACAGGCCGGCACCTCACCATGCCCAACCGGGCAGCTTAGAGCCCTAGCCCAGTCCCAGCTTGGACCCAGACCTATACAACCGGCCTATTGCCAGGCTAACAAAAACTTCTCTCGCCTCCTTCATAAGTGAATGACCGACCGTGCCTCATAATAAGCTCTTCTAAGCTTGTAAAAACAACCAATAGAATCCCCTTCTCCTCTCTTAAACTTACCCCTCCACAATAGACCTGTGGAAGGGAGCCATAAATCACCAGTTTCCATTCATGAACCAAGTTCCTTATTTGAAACATAAAAACATCAGTGTATAAAAAGGCCCATAAGGAAAAGATCAAGGCATCCCAAGGAAAAAGAAATCATTATTTAGAAAATCATTGGCTAGGAGACTACAAATTGAGTTTACAACATATATTGAAGAAAATGTTAGACATGTCTGATTGGGAATACAGAAGAAGCATGATTTAATTAGAGTGGTAATAAAAGAACAGTGAAAGCAATCAAAATGGGAGGAGAGAAATTCAAATGCACACTTTTTGAAAGAAGAACCCAATTCCTGAGATGAATTGACAATCAGAGAGAAATGAATTAAAGGATGATTATTGATGAGAGAAACCAGTAAACAGTGAAATAGTCGGAGGTCAAGTGAAGGTCATCATTTTGCAGCACTTAACTTTCTCTCTCTACATATCAAGGGAACAAAAAGTAAAACTTTGTCTAAGATTGAGTGTCTCAAATGTTAGCTCTCTTACTTTTGTATAGAACCGCAATGCCTCGTGGTAATCCCCATTAGAAAAGCAATGGTTCCCTTTCTGCTTCAAAACCAGAGCATCCTCACGATTCTTTCGACAAAGACCCGTTTCTGGATCATTTAGCTCTTTCAAGACCTGCAATGTCACCAAGGAAAGACAAGCACAGCAGAACACACAAATCTCTCTCTCTCTCTCTCTCTCTCTCTCTCTCTCTCTCTCTCTCTCTCTCTCTCTCTCTCTCTCAGCACAGTGAAGACTGTTACCTCATGAAATTGGGGAAAAGAGAGAAAGAAGTCGAGGAGTGAAGAAGAGGTGGAAGGGAGATCATCAGGAGCACTCTGAGCTATCATTTCTCTGAGACGGATGGGAACCAGAGACTTTAGCGTCTCCATCGTCGAACACAACAAAACCCTAATTTCTTTAATCTGCAGAGAGAAGCAGAGGTTTGAAGTTCGTCAGCCTACTGATTCTTCTCTACTCTTCTCCAAGCAACTCATTCTTCCCAACTCTTCTCGTATTACCAGTAACGAGAGCACTGAGTTGGGCTCAGTTTTAACAGGAACTGAGCCAGAAATTTACGCTCGTACCTCGCCAATATAAAATTGGGTGAGGTTTGTAGAAAGGTGCCACCTTATACTATACAAGTAAGGCGTACAGCTAAATTTTTTTTTAGGGAGATATCATTTTGATGATGAAAATCTTATTGTGGTTTGAAATCATACGATGGTTTGAAAATATATGTTTTATCTTAATCATAAAATTTAAAAAATGGTGCTAAGCAAGCAAATCTATAAACATTTGAAATCTTAAAAGTAGAACATCCAAATAATCTATTACCATATTCATTCGTGTAAGAGTAGCATTCTTTTTTTCTTTATTTCTATATGTCTGTAAGAGTTGCATTCTTTTTTTCTTTATATTTATATGTCTTGAAGTCAAGATGATCAATTGGATAGTTTTCCAATTTCAGAACACTCTTTTCTACCAAATTTTTTATGTGCACTTTCTATAATATAAGTTGCAACTTTATATAAACCTTTCCTATTAAATTTTAGGGTATTTTATAATAGTGGATATTTAGGAGGTATGACCATAAATTCTCAGAATTTAAAAGAAAAAAAAATAACATTGGGAAATTATTATCAATATCCCTCTATTTTATTAATATTAAAAAAAAAATGCCCTCAAAATATTCAATTTAATACTCATGTCCTATTTTTCCTTCCTCTTCCCTCAAAATGCCCTTAGTTTCAAACTCTAATTCCAAGCTGATGTCTTCCATAGTTTGCATAATGAATAACGGAGTTCAAATTACATTTGTCCATTGATTGAATCAAATTTTCAAACACTTGACATTCATGGATGTTTATCCAATGAATGGACCAGTTTTGCAAACACTTAGTGTTCATGGTGATTACCCACTGATTGAACAAATTTTCAAACACTTGACATTCATGGGTGTTTTATCAATTCAATGACCAAATTCTTTGGCAAATTTCTCACTGTAAATATACGTTGACCAAAAAATTCATTGTAAATCCACTAATAAATTTACACTGAAAATTTCATATGACGTGCGTACTCGCACGCATCGATGGTGACCGTTACCTTCCCTGAGACCCTTCGTTTACTTCCAGTGACTGTTCACTACCTG